>NW_011888818.1:8845204-8887409 GCF_000151845.1 Pteropus vampyrus
TCTCATGATTAAGTTAGGTTTATGGGATTTAGGGAGGATCACAGAAGCGAAGTGCCATTTTTATCATATATCAAGAGAACATTCTATCAGCATGATTTATAATTATTGATATTAACCTTGATCATCTGGCTACGGTAATATTTGTCAGGTTTCTCCACTTTAAAACTACTCATCTCCACTTTCTGCTAAGTATAGTCCACACTTAAGAAGTGAAGAGTTGTACTTTCTCTCCTTCAGGGTGGACTACCTATATAAATTAGTTGCAGTTCTTCTGTATTGAAGATTTGTCTCTTCTCCATTTATTAAATTACTTAATCATTTACTTATATCAATATAAAACACTCTTCCTGTCTTTATGTAAGTTTTAAATTATATTGGTTTCTTTTTTACTGAAAAACTTTTTTTTTGCAGGGAAATTCTGCCGTTGATAAATTTCATCAGTTTTGTTTGTCTGAGAAAGATTTTTCTCCCTTACATTTGATGGATAATTTTGCTAGACAAAGAATAATAGGTAAGCAATTTTTTTCAATACTTAAATATTTTATCAGATATTTTCTTTCTTGTATGGTTTCTCACTAGAAGTCCAATGTAATTCTGATCCTTGTTTCTCTGTAGGTAAGATGACAGATTTCCCCTCTGACTTCTTTCAAAAGTTTCTCTTTGTCTTTGGTTTTCTGCGGTTTGAATATGATATACCTGAGTATAGGTGTTCTTTGTTTTATTGGTTGGTTAGTTTTGTTTTGTTTTGTTTTAATTCTGCTTGGTGTTCTCTGAGTTTCCTGGATCTATGGTTCTGTGTCTGTTATTAATTATGAAAAATTCTTGGCCATTATTATTTCGGATATCTCTTCTGTTCTCTTTTTTCTGCTTCCAGTATTCCTAATACATGTTTGGAAATAGTCTCACAGTTCTTGGATATTCTACTATTTTTTCATTCTTTTTTCTCTTTGTATTTAAAATTAACAATAATAATAGAATAAATTTTGAAAAGTATCTCCAAAATTCAAAGTTGGCATAAGTAATTCAGTATGCTATTAAGAAAATATGAAATAATACATCTAAATATGTGGTAAGATGATTACCATGATGACAATGAAGATAAAATAAAATGTACCAAAAAAAAAATAACAATAACGAATGTTAATGAGATGACTGCAAAGACATATGCCTACAAAAAATAATGATACTTCTTTTTTGAAATAAAGTATGTTATCAAGTTTCTGCTTTTATATAGCTATTGCTTCATTCAGCAAACTACTATTGGGCATGTACTAAAGTGCAGGTAAATTTGCTCAGGCTAAGGATAAAAACATAAAAACTCAGTTCCTACCTCTAGCCTTGAAACATTCAAATCTAAAAAAGTGACAGACATTTTTTTAAAAAGCTAATAAAAACAATAAAAATGTAAAAATGAAATAATATACCTATTGTAGAACTTAGAAGAAAGATCACTTAAGAGTATTAGGGAATTCAGAGACATCTTAGCTGTAAAGACAGCTATTAAGTTTCTTGAATGAATCAGAATTTTGCCATCTGGACAAAATGGTAGGAAAATATACTCATAAAGTATAGAATTTGTTAAAAGAAATGAGAAATTGGAGCATAATTATGAACTGTAAATTATATAAGATTTCTGGAACATAGAATATAATGGGAGTTATATAAAGTGAATTAGACATGTAAAAGGGGGCCAAGTTATGCAGAGCTTTCTAGACAGCATGTTTGAGGAAATTCAGCATGAATTTCTGGATACTTCAGTGATGTGGTCCTAGTATAATTATTTTTGCAAGAGTACCAAAGTTTCTCTTGTAAGAAGTCAAACTGAAGAAAGATAGAGGCACACAAATTTTGATCTACTAAAAAAGTTAGTTGTCAAATAGAGGGATAATAATCAGTAGAACATGATGTCTATCTCTCAAATAAAATTTTGAGAATTTTTAGGGAATTCTAAGTATCCTAGACTCCAAAACGCCTCTGAAATACTTTCCACTCAGTCTTCCTTGCTCCAGAAAAAGTCTTGGCTTGAAATAGGAAATTGTTGTAGAGGAAATTACCACTCCTCTTCAAGCCCTCCCTTCATTAAGTAAGGCTTACTCCTGAATAATTTCCAGTTTCATAACATAATGCCCTCAAAAATTGGCGGTCCTACATTGATGGCACCCGATGACAGAACTTGTGGGGCAAGAAAGCATGCTTCTAAATAGTAAGCTGCATGAGTTCCAGAGGGTAGTTATTAAGTGCACTAAAGCACAAAAGCCTACAACCTCAATGAGTTTTCTGAGAAGCTAAACTGTGAAATACAGAAGTAAAGCATTTACATTAAATCACATGAGCTCTAGGATCTCTTGAAGGAGACTGATTGAAAAAGGAGACCGAATTAATTTACTTGACAAAGAATAGTAATCCAAAAAACCTTATTTAACACTGTAAGAAAGGCAATATTTTGAAGCAAATTAATGTTTGTAATTACCTGAATACATTTTTTAAGAAAACTGCCAGCAAGATATAACTTTTACAACTAGTTCCTTTCCTTGAAACTCTTTTCTATATCTGGAATTTAATCTGATAAACAAAACCCTCCTGTTCTTCATGCTTAATCATTAATGCATCTGAATATGGAAAATCTATTTTGATATTTCAGTGATAAAAGCAAATATATGTAGCCTACAAAGCAGACTGGGTTGAACCATTTTATTATATACAGATGTTTTGGCACCAATTTGGAGGTATTTCTTTTTTTAGTATAGAGTAATATAATTTTATAGTTTATCACTGAACATTTCATTAAACCATAAAATAATAATAATTTAATTAAATCATCAAAAATAAATTGTGATAAGTTCAATTATGTTTTAACAATCTCATTAACATAATTAGTATTAGATAACAAACCTGATTGAGCCCTTGTAAGAAAAGATTTAATTGGTTCATTTCCATAATTGCAGCTATTCTATTTAAATTGTCATTTTTCTGTTTTAAAAACATAGTTGTTTTATTTTCACAAAATATGTGTTTTGAATTATATATGAGAAGTAAAATTATGCTAAAACTTAAGCATTGGTTTTTATTTATCCCTGAGATCAAACTCAGTAGACCCCTTTTTAATTTTAATTATTGATTCATACTGGTAATACATATTTTGCCTGTGGCATTCCTAGATAATTCTGCTGTAGCTACCTTTGGAGTTTTAATCTTCATGGAAAAAAAGGGAGATATTTCTCCTCACATGGATATTAAATTAATTAAATCAGGTTTAACTTTTTATAATTGTTATATCTTGAATTTAATTTTTAAATTGCAGTATTGGTTTTGCTAGTTCTAGTAATTTAGGATTTATGTATGTAGTTTTCTGATTGCTGGAGTTAAGACAAAACCTTTATTAGAAACTGGCTGGCCAGATTCAGTATCACTAGAGGTTTTAGTAATGCTCTCTGAATTGAATGCTAAGTCAATCACCAAGAATAGCAGGGGTCCAAGAAATGGCTTACTGAGAGTACTTCATTTATAAACATTAAAAGAGACCTGTAGGATGTGACTAAAGATGTATTAAAACATCATATTTAAAAGTATAACTCAGGAACCCCAGCAATAGATTTGTGCTAAAGAATATATGGTGTACCTATATATATACCAAAGTGGTAAGCTTGGGACTAAAAATCACATATTTCCTTCCCACTTTCTAAGTAAAGATATATGTTTTCTTAAATACTACCTCTAGAAACCAACTGAAAATATCAAATAGTTTCTTCTCCTTAACATTGTTTTAATATGCTCCACCCCAATCTCAATCTTTATAAATATTTCAGAGCATAACAAATACTAATACTAATACAAACATATTTTTTGAGTTTTTACTATGTTCCAGAAACTATTTTAAGTAGTTTACTTATCAAATTTAATCTTACAAATGATATTAAAAATAATCTTAAAAATGACTCACTTATGGAGACCTACCCTTGACTGGGCTAGGTCCCCCTAGTGAGAGTTTTCTCACTCCCCCTATGTCACTATATTCACGCTTTATTTTCAGTCACTAGTTTCATTTCCTTTACCCTTATATTTTAAATACAGTGTGTGTAGGTACAGTGTCTCGTCTAGTCATGTAATGCTAGCTTATAACACATTGCTATACTCATAACAGATATTTGAAAGTATTTATTGTGTTGTATTATAAAGAGAGGTTTGAGTTAGCAGTTAGAGAACTAGTACATTCTTTTCCAAGAACTATAAGTTAAAGAAAATAATTAGATGATATAAATGAACCCTGTGGTGATCCTTTAAAATACATGAAATTGAATAATTTTAAAATATGAAAACAAGAAAATCATTGTTGAAATGCCTCAATTTCAGTAAAATATCTAAACAATAAAGTTTTAGTGACTTATGTTCTCAGAGTTAAACTATTTGAAAATGTACATGGGTATATCAAGAGTTTAGTTCCTTGACACTAATGTATCAAAAGTAAGTTGGAATGCAACGGGAAAAAAAAGTAGACATTCAAAGGGTAATTAGATCAGATAACCAAGACTACTTCTGACCGTGACATTACTTAGAACCAGGCAAACCTATATATTTAAAAATAATAAATCATGCCTATACTGTTAAATGACAAAAGCAGTTTATAACACAGAATAAAGTGATGCCAATTTTGTAAGAAATAAGCATTGAAGATTATCTCTTGAATGGTGAAATAAAAAAAAAATTAACTCTAAATAAATAAACAAGTAAATAAATTTGCAAAATTGAATAATTTTAAAGTATGAAAACAAGAAAATCCTTGTTATAATGCCTCAATTTCAATAAAATATCAGAACAATAAAGATTTAGTGACTTTCTAGCTCCCTTCTTTGGTCAGTTGTTTGAAAATAAATACATGGGTATATCTGAATGAATGAACACACTGATCAGTAGAGTTCCACAGGGCTCACTTCTGCCTGCAAGTGAAACCATCACGTCTTAAAACCTAAAGCTAAAATGTTCTCTGATTTTACCTCACGTGGTGACTCAGATCCCTAAAATGTTATGCCAGTCAACCTGTATGAACATTGGTTTCAGCTCTGGCGTATGCCAGCTTAAATACTTTACCAGCTGACTATGCTTTGTGTAAACCTTTATTATCTATACCCTGTCCTGCTTCTCTTTTTGCTTTTCCTTCTTCATCTCTTACACTCCCTGCAGTGGCAGGGGAACAAAGCACTTGCTTTAATGGGTCTTTTCCCTCTCTGGTTTCTGTTTTCTGCTTTCATTATTTCCAGCTGTTCCCTAATATTTCTCCTATATATATGAAAAAAGACCAAACCCTTAGAGGTACACAAAATAATTCAAGTGATATTCCTCTGAATTTAAAAAGCCAGATGTTCAAGGAAATCCTTCTTCAGGAAAATATGTTAAATAACCTTTCATGTGTACAAGTTTGATTTACAGCTTTAAATAACAATAAATACAACTTGGCCCATTGCTCAACACAATAATTCTCCCATTGTTATAAGAACATGCAAATTACAATTTCAACTTTATTATTAAGTAATTGTCAGTATACAGTGAATCATATATAATTTTTGTAATATGTCGTAATCGACTTATTTCAGTTGCTTGGAGAGATGGTATATACTTATTAAGGGTGATCTGAAGAAATTAGCTCACAGATAAGACCTATTGAGGGTAAAGCAAAAGGAATTCAAAATTTTTATTCCACACATTTAACTTGGATATAGTACTAATGAATTAAATGTTAAAAATAAATTATTTAATTTAAAAGCACATTAGCAGATGATAAGCTAACAACCCATTTCATGATCAAAAATCTATTTCTGACTAATTAAAAGGAATGCTAGGTTAATATGATTGATGATTAATAAGATTAATTAGATTTTAAAAACTATATGAAATGAATATTACTGCTTATGAAGACCTGAATTAATTTTCCTTTGTATTTGAGGTTTTCTGTCTCAATTTCCTAATGAACTTTTGGATTTGTAAATGAGTCAGTTACAATATTTGATTCTTAGCAGTCCTAAAGTCATCAAAATGTGTGCACATATCTTGCAATTATAACTTGAAATGTATAATATTAATATGTGTAATAACAAGTACTTATATAGCATGTATTATGTGCTTACTTTTATAAAGTTTACTCATATTAAATCCTTTTGTCTTTATAATAACCTTATACAATATGTACAACTATTATTACTATTTTATAGATGAGAAAACTGAGATAAACAGGTTACATAATTTGAGGTCACTCAACTACTAGGAGTGGAGCTAAGATTCAAACTAAAGAGTGTAGTTCAAGGCAATATATATGTAATCAGTACTCTGTAATACAGCTGTACTTAAATGACACGAATCAAGATGATGAGAGATTTTTTTGTGATTAAATTTATCAGGGTAGCATTGATTAATAACATTATATAAGTTTCAGGTATAAAACTTTATAATATAACATCTGTATACTCCATTGTGTGCTTAAGGCCAAAGTCTAGTCTCCTTCTGTCAGCATATATATCAACCCCTTTACCCGCTCATGTGAATAATGCTACAATGAACATAGGGGTACATATGTCTTTATGAATAAGTACTTTCAATTTTGGGGGGTAGATACCCAGAAGAGGGATTGCTGGGTCATATGGTAGCTCTATTCTAAGTTTTTTGAGGAATCTTCATATTGTTTTCCATAGTGACTGTACCAATATACATTCCAACTAGCAGTGTACAAGAATTCTTTTTTCTACATCCTAATATACGTTATTCCTTGTCTTATTGATAGTCATTCTAAAAGGTGCAAGGTGGTTTCTTATTGTGATTTTGATTTGCATTTCCCTGTATTTCATATCAGATTCTTTCCATATTTCTAAGTCACAAATACATTGTCTCTCATTCCTGTTTTATATGTAAATTTCTGTGCAATAAGTTTGAAATAAGACACTGATTCTATATGTTATGTTACATGCATACCGATAAGTTGAGCATCTTTTCATATATTTGTTGGCCATCTATATGTCTTCCTTGGAAAAGTGTCTATTCAGGTCCTCTGCCCATTTTTAAATCAAATTGTTTCTGTTTTTGTTGTTGAGTTGTATAATTTATTTATGTTTTTTGGATATTAGCCCCAAAATATCATTTGCAAATGTCTCCTTCCATTTGTTTGTTTGCCTTTTTGTTTTGCTGTGCAGAAGCTTTTTAGTTTGATGTTCATTTATTTTTGTTTTTATATCCCTTGCCTTTGACATCAAGTTTACATAAATCCCTCTGAGACCAAGGTCCATAAGTTTTAGGAACATGAGAGGTTTTAAAGTTTATTTTGAATGTCTCAAAATAGATTAAGCATCAAGAGAGTCTCCTTTTAAAAAATGTTTGCATCTTTTCATAAGCTAACCAATAATCCACGACGAACATTTCTTTCAACTGAAAAACATTTTTTAGTATGCCATTAAAGAAAACTATTTCTAAACCTGTAGGACATTGTGCAGTACTTATTTTTAGAGTTAATATATTTTTTCTTGTAGGAAATACTTTTAGGAAATTGTCAATTCTTGCTCGTAGTCAATGTTTTTTTTTTTTTCGAAAATATAAACTATAATGGAGTAAATATTAAAATATTGCTTAAGTCTTAGGTAAATCATTTCTTAATATTTGCTGTATTGTATACTATCTGACTGATAGCAGGTATATCAGTAATAAAATTAAGGCTAACATAATTATCAAATAAGGATATGCCATTTCTGTTTTATTCTACTGGATAACAATGTATCATCAAAAACTTAGTAGTTTTAAACAAAAATTTTTATTTCTCAGATTTCAGTGTGTTGACAGGTTCACATTGTCAATATAGCTGAAAAGTTACACATGGCCTTTCTCATGTTTGGCAGTTGTGGTTGCCTCCAGGTGGAAGATCAGCTAGAATCATTGCCAGTGGCTTTAGTAACCCATCACATGGGCCACTCTACATGAGTTTTTAGACTTCCTCACACATCATAATGGTTTAGTTCCAGGAAGGATTGTTCCAAATGTACAAACATCAACATGTAAACTCTTATCCAGCTTTTACATTCATCAGGCTTGCTGATGTACCTTGGCCACAGCTAGTTTCACATGGCCAAACCCCAAATCAGTGTCAATGGGAACTACAAATGGATATGAATACAGGGAAATATGGTTTATTGAGTGCCATCAAAGTAATAATTACCACATTTAATTTAAAAAGTAATATTAGTCCCCACCTAATTTATCATCTCTGCTTCAATCCATGGCAAATTCAACTGATAATCTAGCCCTTACTGTCTTTGCAGATTCAAAACTAGCATTATATAGACAGCGTCAGCATGTGAATACTGTGGGGTATTTATTTTTTTCATTGTATTTTAGGGATGAACTTGGAACTCCCCCATCCATTGTTTAAATTGACTAAGATTTCATTTTTTACTCTCTCTTCTGACATTTTATCAGATTAAATTTTTTCCTCTTTTGGATTCAAACCTAATTCTGGAACTAAATCTAGTTACCTCTGTAGAAAAGTACCACAAGTAATGCATATTTGCTTTAGTTGAATTCTAGCAAAAATTTAGTCATAAGTTTATGTGCTTAACCAACTCTGGAGGATCCCATTGTCTCATGAAAGAGCCAATGAGTCACAATGATTTTTTAAACACAAATATTAACTTATGTGTTTCCTAGATGTTATGCCTTGCCAAACTGACTGCAATTTCAGTGTTCATCTAACGTCTGGGTAAATACCCCCAAACCAATACTTCCCTTTATTTTATTATTATAGCACAGCTCTTACCTATCCCCTCCTTATTTTAATCAGTTTTGACAAATATATGCATACCCCAAATTACACTATATTCCAAATAAGACTGAGGACATATCCATAAACCCCCAAAGTTCTCTTGTATTCCTTATCAGTTAATCTTCAACCTAACACTTTCTTAGACAACCATCTATCTGATTTCTGTCACTACAAAAGTGTTAGTAAATGTTTAAAAACCATATATATAAAAAAAAACAACCCTATTTTGTAAAGTTTACCAATTTTGATAGGGTAAATACTAGTACTATGGAACCATGGTTGATTTTAGGCTACTAAGGTGACATCACTGAATGTAGAGTTGGGAAGAAACATGCATTAGCACACCATTAAACACCTTTCAAAGATTTCAAAGAGTATTTATAATATGTTACTTAATTTTAAATTAAATAATTCCATTTTTAATAGTTGCTGTGTTCAGCTCGCTCACAGAAATGCTGAAATTTTCACAACAGGCTATTTTGAGTTGATATGAGTCAACTCCAACACAGTACTACCAAGATTTGTCTGTTCTGTGAAAAAACACCATATAAATGGAATTATTGAGTATGTCCTCTTTTGTATCAAATTTCTTTTACACAAACTGTGTTTGAGATTCATGCATGTTTTTGCATGCATCAGAGTTTATTGCTGAACGATATTCCGCTCTGTGAATAGAAAACAGTTTGTTTAGCCATCTACCTCTTGATAGCTATTTGTATTGTTTTCAGATTTGGCTCTTATTAATAAAACTACAAACATTTTTTAGATTTTTGTGTAGATTTTTATTTCTCTTGGGGAAAATCCCAAGTATGTGATTGCTAGGTCATAGAGTAAGTGTATATTCAGCTTTATAAGAAAGTGCCAAAATATCTTCCAAGCAGTTTTACAATTTTACCCTCTTACCAGCAATATATGAGCGTTTAAGTTAAATCACACCCTTGTCAATGCTTGATATTGCCAACCTTTGTATTTTATTCATTCTAGTAGGTATCTAGCGGTATTTCATTGTGGTTTAATTGTATTTACACTAATAAATAATTTATTTGAATAGCTTTTCAACTACTTATTAGTCATTTTTATATTTTATATAACAAAGTAACTTTTACATATATTGTCCTCATTATACATCATTTGTCAGATTTATATGCTATATTTTTCCTATTTCCACAGCTAATTCTGTGAGACAAAGAAATGCCATATGGCTGGTTGTATGAATGAAGAGAACAGATTAGACTGATTACCCTCTGGAGGTCCCTTCAGAAACAAAAACTAGACTCAATTATACGAACTGAACTGGGAACCCAAAGGCTTACTAGCCAGATGGGAGCACGCATTGGAGATACTATAGACCTGTCATGCTTGCTGATATAGGCTTTACTGGGGAGGCCCCTACAATTATAAACAATATTGTCTTTTCATTGGAAAATATTTTCCAATATTTTCTTTCCATCATTTGTTCCCCAGGACTATGCTTCTTGTGTGGCAGTCAGACATTAGCTTGCCTCCATCCAGAAAATACAATGACTTTCTTCTCACAGATAGTATAAGAATTCTTCACTTGTTTAAAAAGACACCAGTAGGTTATTTAGCCCTCAGACAACTACATAAATCTCACCAAAATGAGGCTGCACTAGGTAACTCGAGGGATCCTTCCAAAAGGAAAACTGACTCAGATAACTGACTTGTTATTTATGACTCAGTCTGCAGGGAATTATTCATATTCCAATTACAAAAGTCTCCAATTAGGGAAAGGTGGTTTAAAATTTGTTCCTAAAGTAATCAATGACTCCACCTTGGACCTGAGAGGTATTCACATCAGTCTCAACTCACTGTCCAGTGTTGTTATGGACAAAAAGAATTGCCATACATTTTCTACTTGCAGGCCAAGGTAGAGTTTTTACAATCACTAATATATCCTGCTGTATCTTGGACTTTAATGCATGGGCCAAGAGGATAAGGTAATACATAAATTTAAGGAGAAAGCTATCTAGCATTCCAAGATAGACATTGATAATTTATGGGAATTGTTCTGTTGGTTGTGTCCTAGACTGGGTGACCTGGTTGAAGTCAGTAGTGCATACTGGCCTCATCCTGCTGTTCATCCAATAGAGAGTAGCCTTAATTAAATGCTGAATTTGGTCTTATCCTCTGTTGGTTAGATAAATCACCAGAAAATTTACTAGTAGCCAAGAGGATATAGAAACAAGGGGTGGATATAATTGAGGAAAACAATTCTCCAAGGGTCTCTTGTACTACTTTATATCTTGAAAATAGAAGAACTGACTGCCCTTTGTCCCAGGCTGTCTTTACAGGGTTATTTGTATTGCAGATGGTGTTGGAAGATAATGTCTTTTTCTAAAGCAAAGCTAGGCATTCTTACTGTCTGATATAAAAATAATAATGATAAAAAAGTTTCCTTCTGAAGCAAAGAACCTGTAGGCTCATTGTCTGTATAAAAGATTTGAGTTCCCTAAGCTTAGAGCTCCTCTCCTATAACATAATTCACTGCACATATGAATGTCAACTGGCCCTCTACATGTTACTCTGTTGGAATTGGGGCTCAGGGAATTGATGCAAAAATACTAATAGTCTGGCTACTGTTTTTGTTGTCAGTCATAGACTGTCCTTCATCTCTGGCCCATAAAATGGTGGCAGGCTAACTTGTTAGCCTATAAGAATTGTAAAATCTCAAAACTTCCCAATTCTTGACAATATCTACATCTAGCAGAATCTAGATAAAAGACTGGTCATAGCTGTATTATTTATTAAAGATCAAACTCCAAAAACAAAGTTTCTATTGAAAAAAGAATGGATTTTGAAAAATTGTTGTAGTATGTCTATACATAGATACTATAAAGCCAGAACTACATGGCTATGAAAAATAAAGAACTGGCAAACCCAACAACATGGATGAATCTCACATAAATTGTCTTGTATAATAGAAGCCAGATGCAAAGGAATACATACAGTACGATTCATCTACATGCTATACAAGAATGAGTAAAATTTATCAATAGAGACAGATGTCAAGACAGTGTTATGTTGGGATGGTAGGTATTGGCTCAGAAAGAGCATGAGACAAGATTCTGGAGGAACAGGAAATGATCTTTACTTTGTTCTGAGATATAGTTTCACAGATATATACATTGAAATATAAACACATATATACACAGAAATGCATTGCCTGTGATTAAAAAAAGTGTACTGTTATTATTTTACTGTTATGTCTGATACACCTTAACTGAAATATGTTAAAAATATTTAAACTTTAGAGCAACTTTTTAAAATAAGCTCTGGCCTATAAAATTGATGAAAGACAGTATTCCAGGGAACTTGAGAGAAGTTACTTTGCTGAGTTAAACATGGTATCTCTTGTCTAACAATATCTCAGACTGCCCTCCTCAAAAAAAAAATTAAATTAAATTGTGAAATTCCAAGTACTAATTTGCTGAAGACTTCATTGAAAGGTAATTTAAATTAGTTTAAAGAAAATTATTTTTAGAGCAACTATAATATAGTATTTCTAAGATATATATGTATCTCTTCTCCCTATTACTTCTTTGTTTATATTATTACTACACTTAAAGTTAATTATAGTTCCCCAAATCATTTTATTGTCAAAACTTAGACCCAATGCATTATTTTTGAACTATACTTTATGTGTCTATTTTTTTATTGATCAGGAGTGATATTGAAAATTTAAAATAGGTTCCGATACTATTTTCCAATAAAAAGAACCCAAACTCCTTGGAGAAATGTCTGATTCTAGAACTGGAGTAAGGGATACACAAGATGACCCTGGAGTACCTTTTAATGCCAGAAAATAAAGAATTATTTAAATATAACAATGAGTATATTAGTCTGCTAGGACTGCCATAAGAAAATACTATAGACTCAGTGGCTTAAACACCAGAAATTTATTTTCTCACAGTTCTTGAGGCTAGAAGTTGAAGATCAAGGTGCCATCATGGTTGGTTTCTGGTGAGCCCTCTCTTCTTGACATGAACAGACAACATGTCACTTTGTCTTCATATGGCCTTTTCTCTGTATGTATGTGGAGAAACGGAAAGAGACACAGAGATAGAGCAGTTTCTGGTATCTCTTCTCGTTCTTATAACGATACCATCCTCTTAGATTGGGGCTTTAACATATGAATTTCCAGGGGCACAATTCGGTCTATAATAAAAGGATACAGAGACCAACAGCATGGACTCCCAAAGGCCAAAGGTAAAACAAATTAAGCAACAAAATAAAGTAATATTGGACTATAACTCAAAGTTTAAAATAAATATCGATAAATCTATATGAGATAATATAAATGAATAAATAAATAAATAAACAAACAAATAAATAAATAAGTATAGGCAACTCCAATAATTTATATAGAGGAATTCTGAATAATTTATGTAGATAGTCTACTTGCAAGGGGGAGAGTATAACTCCTCACTCCTGAAGTATGGGCTATGCATGATGACTTCCTTCCAAAGATTACAATATAGTGGAAGGAAAGAATAAGTATTTTACGGTGAAGACTAAATCTAATATGGTATATTGGATGTGATCTTGGAACACAGAAAGGACATTAGGTAAAAACTAAGACTATCTCAATAAACTGTGGACATTTGTTAGTAATTATACAGTAACACTGGCTTAACTGTGACAAATATACTACACTAATTAATTATCCAGGAAACCACATTTGAGTACAAGAATAAGGGCTCTCTGTACTATCTTTATAACTTTTTTGGTGAGTTTAAACTATTCTAAATAAAATGTTTATTGGAGATAAGAAAAAAATTGCTATGCATTCTCAGAGAGAGAGAAAGAGAAGGGGGAGTGAGAGGGATGGTTTAGCTGACTTCTGAGACACATGACTATTACTGACTATTACCAGTTTTAAACTTATTTAAATTTTCCATATTTTTTTTGAAATTATATTGTTTTATCTCTCACATTACTCTTTAATCATATTTTCATATTTTCAAGTCCCCTTAGGAAAACAATTACTACCTAATTAATTTGTATGTAGTGGTAAATCATCCATGGATCATTTTCGCTTAGCAAGTCTTCATTATGGGTGTTCAGACACCATTTCATAGTGTATTTATAGACAACATTTGCTATAAGGAAAAGAAATTAACTGGGTTCATAATAAACCCTAGGATTGTGTTGTAATAAGTACCAGAATTTTATATACATTTTCTGGAATTATTATTTTAAGAGATTAATGTCTTCCTAAGAATTCAAATAAAAATGACTTGATATTTAATATCTGAAAATATTATTTCAGAAAACAGAAAAATTAGGTAATGGCCATAATACCTTATAAATTGGGAACTTTTTTTAAAAAGCTTTCAAATTATTGTTGCTTAATTTGAAAAAAAAAAAAACTCATGTAAGTCTGACTCCAAATTATCAAATTTGCAGAAAGACATTTATTTAATTAACAATTTTGACAAATATCCACATTGCTAAATAGTCCATTATTTATTCCATTGACTTATAGGAAATAGATATTTCAATTAATAAAATAGAGATACAGAGAGAAAACAAACCTTGATAGTACATAATGCCAAGCCTAACACAATTTGAGATCACAGGTAAAATAGGATGATACATTCTATACTGTCCAAAATTTTGACAATTATTTCTTTAAGTAAAATACTTATATCAGAGAGAAGAAATCTATATGTCAAATCTAATTATAAATTTAAGTAACATTGTGATTATGTCTCTAGATGTTTAAAATGAAAACTTGAAGATTAGGTAAGACTACAAATGTTCCTGAGAATAGTTTATAATTTAAAAATAAATTTCATATTAACAATACTGATAGGTTCATAGGTTATACAATTTTCTATTACTACCTATGTCAACTGGAAATCAAGACATAAATAGACCAAAATATTAATAATTTTTTAAAATTGTATTTGATCGTTAGTTTCAAATATACAATACATTGGTTAGACATTTATATAGTTTATAAAATGATCCCCCTAATTGCTCTTTCTCTCTTCTGGCTTTCCATCTAGCCATTACATTGCATTTTTAACCTAAATGTCTCAATAATCTTTTTGATAATACTATAAGTCAGGAATGAAAGCATAGAGCTTAATTCTTATAAGGATTCAGCAACATGGAACTAAATTATCTTTCTTATTTAATAAAGCCATATGTATACCCACTATTAAACTTCAAAAAAAGTTGAATACATACCTAAAAATAAAGTTTTATTCTAATTTCCAATGAAGGGAAGATATACCTGCATTTGGCCTGCCTACTCTTTAGAAAGTTAACCATTTAATAAAAAATATAATCATATAAAAATAATTTGTCTTTTTATTTTTACAAATATCTATGATCTATTTTGATGAAAAGAGATTAATATACCAATCATGTCAATGTGTACTTTGTATATCTATTTCAAATATTAAGTATTGCATCAGAGTTTTTGAAGGGAAGAATATAGAAGGAAGTAATATTTGATTGGTATGAGTTTTCTAGATTGCTCAGAATTGAATTTTTTTTCTTTATCTGTTATTGTAGTATTATTTTACTTCAGATTCTATTGTTGGAATGAAAGTAGGCATGCAACATAATATAATGAAGTCAGTGGATGGAAATTACATTTCAGTAATCATTCCAGAGATGCTGGTAGACACACTACTGACTTTTTTTTTTAATCTTCTGAGAACCATAAAGGGCAGCCTATGTTTAATAGCAACTTGGCATTTATTACTTTGCTTCTAACAATTTTTTTCTCTTCAATTTATGAAATCAAAAGTGCATCATCTCTTTTCTTGAATATTGTGTTATCACTAATAGTCTAATGTGTTCTTATTTCTCCTGCTTTACATGCACAGGGTTCTAATACAATGTTCTTGAGTAATAGAATATTCGTATCTGTATAGCTAGTGTTTCTATTAATGGCAGAAAGCTTTTCTGTTTAATGGGAATTAAGGTATAGGTTTCAAATTTAAAATTAAAAAAGAATAAAGTATATGTGTGACCTACCCTGGTGCTTATGTGTTCTTGTGTGTGTGTAATTAAATTTATGTATGTAATTGTGTGATGGGAAAACATATAAACAAATCATCTATACCAGACTCTCCTGGCTACTAAAATAATTTTAAAAATCTGATTTCTTTTTCTGATTATAGAATACCTTTTATTATACTTTCTGAGAATATTTCTTCTTTTAGAAGAAGAGATACCTTCAAAGAGTTCTTGAATAAACTTTATATACTGTATTTTTAAAATATAACCTCAGTATTTTATTATCTAAAAAAAAAAAGATGAAGCTTAGAACTAGGTGATGTTGATTTTTCTGTAATTGTCTCCTTCCAGTTCAAACATTCATATCTGATAATGACCACTAAACCTCAGAACAATCTCCTTTGTAGTTTGTCCTTCTTCTATTAAAATCTGCTTAGTCTGACATCCATAACTATCCTTTAGTCATAACGCTGATTTCTTTGGGCACAATGAAAATTATTGCACTTCTTGTTCCATGTCACGTTATGAGACTGGTGCTTGCCATATTTAAACAAAATGTTTAGTGTGGTTTAGTAATGTTCACCATGTTGCCAGGAGAAATACTGTCATGAAAATCTATTTACTATTCTGTTAGACAAAAATAGATGGAAGTCTCTTGACGCAGTTTTTGCACTACATCAGATTGCCTTGATTTGAAATTAATCTAAATAAATTTAGTTGGCAACGTGTGACATATATTAATAATATCTGAGATTCACATGTTGCTTTCATTTTGAGGAACTCAAATACGTTTTATAGTCTCAGATGTTCAATATTATTTGATATATTAAAATATTGTTATATATGAGTAAAGAAATGTAGGTAGAGATAAGTCAGTTGATTGCTGTAATTATTAAAAATATCTAGTTGCTAATTCAACAAAATTTTATTTAGCGCCTGAACATGCTAGACAATTTTCTAAGTGTAGGAATACAATTGTGAATTAACTTGACAAAAGTTTCTACCTTAAATGGATTTTAGATTCTAAAGAGACAGAAAATAAATCAACAAAATAATTTCATTATTCCAAGAGTTCTCTATTGACTTTCCTCTGCAAATTTTAATTGTATCTTTTTTTTTTTAGGTTTTCAAAATTATTAGCCAAACATACTCAAGTAAATCAGATACATAGCAAAGTTTAATGGTGAAAAGCAGGACAAAGTAGAATTAATGAAATCGTATCGAACCAGGCATTCAATCCAGTGCCATCGAGTTATATTCTTGCATTTTAGATACTTTATAGATTTAATTCAAAAAGAGATTTATTCAATTAATGAAACTGTATCTGAAAAAAAATACAGACTTCTCCATTAACTTCACTAATATGATTTTGTTTTATCTATAAAATTTTGTCATGATTAACTGATAGCTTACATATTTTGATCATTGACTTCAAAATAAATATTTTTAAGATCTCATGAAGACAATTTTTCTATGAGATATAAGTTATTTTTAAACTGGACAAACAATATAACTTCTAAATATTCCTTTTACACATGACTAGTAGAATCTTGTATGGTTATTTAAATGAGAATTCTTCCTATTTGGCTTGGTATAGTGGCTATTAAACTGAAATTTAGGATACTTGAAGTAAGACATTATGTTATCCTGGCCTTGGCTTTTACTTTGCCAAATAAAGGCATTACAGTAGGTGCTGTGTAAGGTCCTTTCCCAATTAAACTTCTCAAGTTACTCTGATGAAACAATTCTAAATCTGGGCATTCTGCACTGGAGCACCCTAACTTTGACCACATCAAAATCTCCAAAATGAACAACTTCAAACTAAATTTAAAAAGTGGCTTTGAGATGCACACAAGCAGAAATTGAGAAAATTGAAAGAAATATTTGGTTAAGTAGGGTGATTATAATAGAATCCAAAAAGAGCAGAGAACAGAATTACTAATGAATTGTTCTTCAACTGTGGGCTTAATGAATGTCATCCAGATTCTGAAATCTCATAAAAAGGTCATCACATCCTGTTTGTGCCTACATGTATTCATTTCCGTTTACCTTTTTATTTTTTTGCCTGTATATGCGATATTTTAATTTTCCTTTGACCAGTTGAAGCATTTTATGAATCTTCTCATAAATTAAAATAAAGTCTTTTACATAGTTTATTTTATATTGTTAGGAGAGTCATGATTTTACCATTTTAATATTTTTATTCATTGGCAGTAGTCAAGCATTTGTGTTTACAAAATCAGATTAATAGGGATAATAAGACAGTTTTGGTTTATCCTTCACTTATTTTTTTTACTTGAGAGGTTCAGAAATTGTACGGATCATTTGATGGCACTTCGTTCACACACAACATATAATTTATAGTTTAAGTGTGGCTTATATGACATATTGTATACATTCTCTGCAATATGTTAATGACAAAGATGTCCCATGATCCTCAGGAAAGATACAATTATGATTAAATACCATTTTTTTTTCCCAGCAAAGTCTCAGAAATCAAATCTAAAAATACATTAGTTAGTTTTGCTTATAATGTAAAAAATAAATTAATTTTAATTGGAAACAGATTTTTAAAAGACAACAGATGATTCTCTTTATCTTTTTAGCCTGAATACATTTTTCTATTGTTTATATGCATCCAGTTGCTAACTGCCTAACTTTTAGTTAGGATGTGACATGCCTACATAAAAATTCCCTGGCTTCATGCCTGAAACTAATATATCTATATTTACTAGGAAGGTTGTTCTCAATTCCAGGAGGTGCATATGAGCAAAATAAATATTCAAGGTATCACAGACAAAAGAACTCAATTGGTTTTATTAGCCTCACAGTCTATCCACAAACAAACAAAGAAAATTCCCTGTTAAATTATTGACAACCTACATCAGCCTCTATTGACTCTTTTCAATGGAGAAGTAAACATTCATGTAAAAGGCCATAAAAATGGTCAATTAAGTCATAATTAATGGCCCGGTACATGTTTTCCCTATGTAGGTCTAAATTTTGCACATTTATAATTTTGAGTTTGTAGTTCCTTAATTTATAAATAGCCATTGAAATATATTTAAACAATTTAGGTATATAGATGTCCTCTTTGTTATTCTTTTTCTGCATTTGTATGTGGAAACAATATATGTTAATTTTTTTGTTGAGGTAAAATTGGTATATAATATTACATTAGTTCCAGACGTGCAGAATAATAGTTCAATATTTGTATGCACACAAAGTGATCACCGCAATAAGTCTGGTTTGCATCTGTCACCATACAACTGACCCCATTTCACCATCCCCCCAACTCCCTTCCCCCACGATAATGGCCAGTCTATTCTCTGTATTTATGAGTTTTGTTTTGATTTGTTTGTTTTGTTTTTTAGATTCTACATATAAGTGAAATCATATGGTATTTGTCTTTGTCTGTCAGACTCATTTCATTTAGCATAATGCCCTCGAGGTCCATCTATGTTCTCACAAATGCCAAAATTTCATTACTTTAATGGCTTAGAGTAGTGTCTTGTGTGTATATTCCACATCTTCTTTGTCCATTCATCCATCAATGGACACATAGGTTATTTTCACTCTTGGTTATTGCTGTTGTATAAAATGCTGCAATAAACAATGCTGCATTAATTTTTGAATAAATGTTTTGGCATTTTTTTAAAAAAATAAATATCCAAAAATGTAATAGCTAGATCATATGGTAGGTTTATTTTTAATTTTTTGAAGAATTTTCATACTCTTTTCTATAGTGGCTGCACCAGTTTACAATTCCACCAACAGTATGTAAGGGTTTCTTTTCTCCACATCCTCTCTACCACTTGTTATTTCTTATCTTTTTGATAATAGTCATTCTGACAGGTATAAGGTGATATGTCATTGTGATTTTGATTTGCGTTTCCCTGATAATTACAAATGCTGAACATTTTTTTATGTGCCTGTTGACCATTACTATGTCTTCTTTGGAAAAAAATGTCCATTTAGATTCTCTAATAATGTTCTAATCAGATTTTACTTTTTTGCTATTGAGTCTTTTGCTATTGATATTAACCGCTTATTAGATAAATGATTTGCAAATATTTTCTCTCATTCAGTACATTGCCTTCTAATTTCATTGATGATTTCTTTGATGTGAAGAAACTTTCTAGTTTGATATTGTCCCACTTGCTTATTTTTGCTTTTGTTGCATTTGCATTTGGAGTCTGCTCCAAAAATTCAGTGCCAACGCTGATGTAATGGAGCTTACTGCTTAAATTATTTTTTCTAGGAATTTTATGATTTCAGGTCTAAAACTAGAGATAATATGGGAATAAAATATATACAAATACATTATATTTAAATTACCTTAGTATTTTAGGTTGCTTTATCCTGGTTTCAGTATCTGAGGCCTGTGTGGGAGAAGACTTCTTTTATCTTTTCACCCTACTAAAACATATAGCTAAGGAAACTCATCCAACATCCTTAACAAGCCATTTATCGTCTTACTTAATATTCTCAAGAGAGGAGTGACTAACTATGGAGGACATTACATTAACTATGCTGCCCAATCGAAGGTAGTTACTCTGTCTTTAAGTCTGAAACATACTCCAGCATGTCTTTTTGTGTTATCTAATTTATGGGCTGTTTGTGAGAATAATCCCGTCTTAAGAAGTCATTTATTTATTGAGCCTGTGCATAACTTTTATTTGTGTTATGATTGACACATTTTCAAATCCATTAAGCAAATACCCAGGCAATTTGGAATAGAAATCGACTAGTAATCATAAAGTGAATCATACAATCCATCCAATTATTGAGACGCTTTTCAAAGTGAAGACCCTTTTTTGCATATTCACATGGGACACAAATATTCTCACATTATGGATTCATTCCAAGAAATCAATCCACATATGTATCCTTGAAAAATTTTCTCACCAGTCAAAAATACTGTTGATTCTAAGAACCTCATGATTATCAAAACACTGAATTTTTCTGGATCATAAAAACCAAGAGACAAAATAGCTTGAATTGCAGTTTGGGATCCCCTAAAAGATAGTTTATCTGTTGGAGTTCAGTTGGTGCAGAACATGAAATTTTGATGTATATTGCCTTTGAAATTTAAAGAATTCCAAGTTTTGTGACTTTTTATTCGTAGCATGAGGAAAGATTGTGCAAAGACTCATCTTTTACTATGAAGGGTATATGTCATCATTTCCAAGTATACTTATCCTCAAGACTTTAATTAGTTGTCTTGTTCCTGTATGTTTGTGAGATTACTTTTCCACTCACAATCACATATTTGTCTTTTTGAGTGAATTTGGTGTTACTGCTATTTCTGGCTGTATAGATTCTTTCAACATAATGTCCTATAATAAGGTGAGAAAATCTAAGACAATAGGAACCAAAACGTGACACAGAACAAGAGACATAATGTTATCGAGTTGCCTAGATGCTTTAGGTGTAGTCTTTCCATCAAAAGTCTTAATAATCTGATGTTCTTGATTAACTGGAATAAGGACAAAGGGACAACTTACCAGATCTGTAATTGTACACCAACAAAGCTGTGCTGACTAGCTTTAGTACAGAGAACACAGGGAAATGTATTGCAACAGAACGAGCCAGCAGATTATGTTTATAATAATCAAAGTCCTTATATGTTTTTTGTTTGTTTGTTTGTTTGTTTGTTTGTTTTTAACTGCCAAACCGTTTAGAAATTCTACTACTATAGCTTCAGGTCCTAGATCTAAGCACTAATCTCTGTGATTTCTCCGGAGGTATTACTTTTGATTTACCCCTTTTGTCAGGAGGCATTCTGGAACCTTCTACTTGGCCATTTTCACCTAGCAATTCATATTTCATGAGTCAGGGTGTCAAGGTATGGCTTTGACTCCTGCCACTTGTTACATATATAGATAAGTAGATAGATAAATACATGTATAGATACACAGATTTTTTGTATTCAATATCCAAAAAGGACAATATAGAAAGGAAACACATACACACACACACACACACACACACACACACACCCCTTTATGGTAAAGAAGCCTAACAAATCTTACCTAAAGAAAGCAAGCCAGATGATCAAATATTAGTCAACAATAATGTCATATCGATAATATATTTCCTTGTTATATGAGGAAAATGGTAGTTTGCTTCTGTGGTCTTCCTTCCAAAAACTCATAATCCCCATTGAACCATATGAACAATACTAGACAAATCCCAATTTAAAGACATTCTACAAAATACCCGATCAGCACTAACTGTCACTGAAAACAAGGAAAATCTGAGAAACTGTCAGAGTCAAGAGAATATATGATATGTAAATGTAATGGAGATTTCTAGTTGGGGGCCTGGAATAGAAAAGGACATTAGGTAAAAACTAAGGAAATTTGAATAAAGTATGAACTTTTGTTAACAGTAAGGTATCAATACTGGTTTAGTAATTATAACAATTATCCTATACTAATGTAAAATATTAAGAATAGGGAAGCTGGATGTGAGATATAGGGGAACTCCGTACTATGTTTGCATTCTTTTCTAATAATGTAAAACTTAAGAAAAACACATGCTTACCGCCACTCAAACTTAACTACTGTCTCAAAGAAAAAATAAAACTATTCATACCTCTTTTTAAAGAAAACTTCTCCACCTGTAGACTGGATTACATCCACTTCTGCTTCTTCTTGATTTTTTTTTTAAATTACTACCTCCCCACATTTACATAAAACATTTTACAAGGGCTTCTTCTTCCGGTTAACCATCACAAAGCTTACAAACATGCTCATCGCTCATCCTAAAATGTCTTCTTTACTCTTCCCTATAAAAAGGTATTTTATATCACTCTGCATTCCATCACAGAAAATATTTGCAAAAACATTTTTCTATATATGAACATATGCTCATTCATGTATATATGCGCAGTAATTTGAATCATTCACTCACCGTAGTATATCCTTATTTTTGAAACTGCTCTTAATATTATCATTGACTTTCTAATTGAGAAATCTGAGTTTCTTTTCAATTTTTTGATTATTTGTACTTCCTTCTTTCTCTTCTATATGAGAGAGAAAAGAGCCTAGGGAAACTCCTGGCAATCTCCTTCTGCCCTTCCCCTCTTTACTTGAAGTGACACTGGGTCACCCTCCTTATAGTGACATTGTTCCAAAGCTCCCCATCCTTATGGTTGCTAAGTCAAGTCGTAAGGTCATACAGGTTAACTCCATGGTAGGCTTTGCATCTAGCTCTTTTTGGTCTTTGTTCTTAGATCCTGTCTAGTATCGACAGGAATACTCTACTTTTCCTCACTTTTTTTTTTTTTGGATTTTAATCAGGTTCAGTTGTTGTGGAAAATACACAGCGGCTTATGCTGGCTTTAAGCTTCTTGGGCAATATAAATTACCTTTAAAAATTCCTTACTTGATCTAGCATACCTTATAAGAAAGAGTCTTCAAGTAAAATGTTCTTTCTCACACTGCTAAGGAAGAATAACTGTTCAGGGTACGAGATTGCTATTCCCAGTAATACTGTACTGATATTATTTTTAAGCCAACACTTAATAACACTATGCTCCATTAATCCTCCCAAAGCTATCTTTAGGATAAAAAAAGGGAAATTTGTTTTAAATAGTAGGAAATAAAAATAGCATATTTTAATGTATTTCGGTTGCGAAGAACTGAAATGTAAAACAAAGAGACTTAGTGAAAAGGAAACATTGTTGCAAGTAACTAAAAATTGTGAGATAGAACTAGCTTTGTATTATGGTTTGATCTATATTAAGGTTCACAATGTCAAGCCTCAAGCTTCATATCTTTGTTATTGCTTCAAATCTTTTGGTACTGTCTCCTCTAATGGTAACAAACATGGCATTAGATATTTTTGACAGAGAATCTAAGAGGTTCACACAGCAGCAAAATTCTCCAAGTTCACCCTGTTTGGAGGACTTTGTTAGCATATCCACCCTTGATCTATTACTATGACTGTGCATATGTGATTATGTAATTGACTTAAAGTCGGTAAGAACCCAACCCCAGATATATGGTTGGGAACAATCTCAAGCAAATATAATGGAAATAAGGATAACATTGGCAGATGCCCAAGTGTAATGTTAGAGAGAGGGAGAAGTGCAGTGAATGTTGAGAAATCAAAAATAAATGTACACAAAAACATTAAAATACAAACATTTGCAAAATAATTTATATGAATTCATTCATCCATGACATATGTATAAAATAGCTTTTTAAGGAACATTAAAAAAATAGAGAAGCTTCACCACATAAATAGAGAATTACCTGGAGAATGTTTCCCAGTCTTTTATTCCCTCATGACACATTTAGAAAATATGAATAATTGCACAGCAAAATGAGATAATGGGACCTGGCCAAGAGCCCCTGGCTAGCCTGGGTCTCCTGCGATGTCAAAGTTAGCAGGAATCGACATTTCAGGTACATCTGTAACTCAGTCAAATCCCTCTGATGCATTCTGCAAAGACATGCTAATTAAAAATCTCTGAACTACATCTTTCCCAAGTTCTTCTCAATTCTAAAATTCTCCAATTCTTTGACCATCAGTCTAAAATTTTTGTGTTCGTCTGGTAGCATAATGAAAAGAGCACAGGATCTGTCTTCATTTCTGTAAGACAGAGATTATGAAAAATAACTATACCTTCTTTTTAAGATGTACCTTAGAGTCAACAGAAGAGATTTTATAAGAAGTTTGATACATTTCTTTAAACCCAGTATAGCATCCATTTTGTTTCAATGCTGAATTCCAGTGATTCTTGTGAAGTAGTATTCCAGTGAATATTGACTCCAGTTTTATCACTTATTTAAAAAATAAAGGAACTCTGTTCCCCAAGGTAAAATAAAGAAGTCTAGAGTTTATAAATATAGTCACAAAAGGAAACTGAACTCACATTTGTATGTTTTAAAGCACCCAAAACATTGTTAGAAACTTAAAAATATTTCTGGAGTTCTCTGAACGGTTTATTTGGTACTTTCGTCTACAGGCGAATTTTATAGTCACTGCTGTTTTATTTCTCAGATTATTAGATACCCTAGACTTTTACTAATCAAAACATTGTTGACAGTGACAACAATGCCTTGTGTCAAATATCAAAAAATTGGAGCAGAAAAAAATCATAAATCATACATAGACAAGTCAGGAAACAGTCTTCATTATGGAGGGTATTTTTTTTAATATCCCAGAGTCACTTAGTGGGTCTCAGCATACCTATAAATTCCTTCTTTGAACATATAAAATTATACTGTGGTGACACAGTGATGATCTGATAGATGAAACTGAATTGACTAAATCTTATCCCAACACATCCACTCTTTTTTGGATGAAATAGACTTACTAGTCTATGAAATTCCATCTATGAGCAACTTCCTACTATTGGCCTGAAGGATGGGGAAAGGGATAACTGCAATATACCACATTTTTTTCCTTCTTTTTTTAAAAAATTAAATTTTGTGGTGACATTGGGTTAATGAAATCATATGGGTTTCAGGTGTACAATTCAATAATACATCATATGTATATAGCATACAAAGTCAAATCTCCCTCCATCACTATATATTTGACCACTTTTACCCTTATCTACCTCCCCCCACCACTTTCCCTCCCATAACCACTAAACTGTTGTCTGTGTCCACTGGTCCCTGTTTGTTTCTCTTGTTCATTTGTTGCTTTCAGTTTTACATCTCACATATGAGTGAAATCATATGGTTCTCAATTTTTTCTGTCTGACTTACTTCACTTAGCATGATAATGTCAAGATCCATCCATAATGTCACAAATAGCAGTATTTTCTTATGGCTTAGCAATATTACATTGTATATATGTACCACAACTTCTTTATCCAATTATCTATTGAAGGGCATTTCTCTTGTTTCCATGTCTTGGTCACCACGAATAATGCTGCAATGGACATCAGGGTTCACATCTCTTTATAGATTCGTGGTTTTCTTCTACAAATACCAGTAGAAGAAAAGTAACTGAGAACTTTAAATACAATAATTTCCATTTGAAAAACAAATTAGTTGATTTACAAATTTCTTTTCTTTTCATCTTCTCCATGTCTTTACCATCTTCATCAAAACCTGTTTCTTTTAAGATAAAATCCACTTATGAGAACTGTTTTTGACTTTTCCTCATTTTCTATTTTAGAACATATCTTCCCCCACCAAATATTTTTATATTTTACAGTTCTTTCCCCTAAGTTGCCTTTCTTTCTAAATATTTACTGATGGTTTTGCTACTGAATGACTACAATTAAGTTTTGAAAATCCATAAATATAAAAATAGACTGAAATCAAAGAGAAAGGAGTATTTATTTAAGAACCCACTAAAAAATATTGTTTTGCCATATTCTTAAATGTTATTACCATGCTTATTAATATAAGGTCCTTAAAATTGTTTTAATATTAAAATATTTTTAAATATATTATCTTATAGAATTTTATTTAGAAAGATATTTCTTAACATAAACAGTATAGAAAAACTCAATATTGTTATTCTAATTTACAAAAAGAACTATTGGAATTGAGCTAGAATCTGTATAATCTTTTCTAAACAATGCATGAAATTTTGAATATTTAATCTATAATTATGCAAACAGTAATGTGAATTATTGTAAGTTAAGAAGTTTATGGAGACAAGTATAGAAACAGCCTATGTACATGCACAAATATTAAATTATTTATTAGAAAATATGCTTACTTTTCCTAGAACTTGTTCTATCATACCACTATTTCTCAACTCTTCCCAGCTAGTTCCTATATCTTTTTGGTTATAGCCTAAATATGACTTCTCCAAAAGCCTTCTATGAACTCTTAAATAAGAAATATCAATTCAAGAATTGTTTTCGTAATACTTTTACCAGCCCCATCATTAACATATTAGTTATATCCTTTAGCACACAGATAATGAATTTTCTAGTTAGTATATGGCTTTAGGTGGTTATCTGGAGACTTCTGAGACTTCTACAACTTGGAGACTTCTGAGTATTCACCTATGAATGTTTAGAGGATCATAGGCCTTAATTTCATGAGGAAAATAACTCACCTAAACAATGCTTTCATAGAGATGCTGGATAGCCTTATATGCCACATTAAAGGGCCTGGATTTTAATTTGTAGAGTTTGTGAAATACTGAAGAAATTTAAACAAGAATGGTAGACAATCAGTTTTCATATGGAGGGACTCCTCAGATACTGCTATGGAGAATAAATTTGGTGTAGGGAGGTAAGATGACAACACCAGAAGCATGGTGACTAACATGTAAGAGATGCTAAGTTCCTAAAAACCATGATTGAAATAACCATTGAAGAAAAATGACAGAAAACAAAAATATAGAGGAGTCAAAATGTTAGGTAATTGATAATTAACCATATGTAAAAAGTAAGAGATGAAAATGAGTCAAGATTGACAACTTTCTTAATTATACTGACAAAATGAAGAATCATCACACATTGTCGATTGTTATTTTATGTGTGTGTGTGTGTGTGTGTGTGTATGTGTGTGTGACTGTGTGTAACTGTGTGGTAGTGAGTGATGTTTGGAGATTTTTCTACTTTTTTATATTATGGAATGAAATCTGATTTTTTTAGATTTCTTTAAACTTCTAACTATTCTTTAAATTATTTTTTATTTTATGTGACATTTGTCTTAGAAACGTTGAAGTTGGAGACCTATAAATAAATTTGTTGACTAAAGAGAAAGTTAGAGAATACATAGAACGTGAGGTTGTTGAGCTTTTTAAGAAATTTGTTGTCATCATATTGAAGCCTTATACTTACTTTTATTAAAAAATATAGCGGCTGCTGCCTAGACTTGTCCATTACCTCCATAAATGAATTATTCATAATATATATATACACATACACATATATATTAGAGGAAACAGAAATGATTTCTAAGTATTGAATATTTAGTTCCATAAGAAATGGGTGTTATATTTACTTCAAATAGGAAATACTTTGAAAAATGTCAGAACTGGAGAAATAAAACATAAAGTGACAAAATAAATATTATGTCAGTATAATTTGCCAACTCATTTTTATAAATCTAAATATTTTCTCTTCTTTGGATTTGTGATGAAGTCACAAATTTCAAATGTGTTTATAGGGACCATAAAAATGAAATTTGATATTCAATGATTTTTTTAGTAGAAAATTTCCCCTAAGATGGTTTAATGCAACCCGTCACCGAGTCAAGACTTGCTGGCTGATGACTAGCGGGACAGACAAGGTTACTGCCTCTGTAAGAGTTACAGTTGCATTTCTAGAATCACAAGTCCACAAAATTTATACAAAATCAAGTAGTAGTAGCTATAATGAGTAAATATTCTTAATTGAAAATCCTAGTGAAATGTAGAACAGTTGTGGTTTGATATCAAGATAATTCCTACTTCAGTACCTAAGGACCAGTTGTTTTTTCTGCTCCCCAAATTTTACATTCAATTATTTTTTTTTATGGTTGAACACCTGTTGTCATTCAGGATTTGTCCAAAGTTACTTGTTCAGGAGAGTTTTCCTGAACAACTACTTAAGTAACGTCTCACACCTACCCTGTCTTCACATCTTTCTCATTAAGCTCTTTATTTTCTCTTGGTGTTTTTTTCATTTATTTTAGAAATAATCAATTATATTCATTTATAAAGATTTGATATATGTTTCTCTCCACTGAGAAGGAATACTCTAACTTTTTCATTGTTGGGCCTCAAAGTCACAATAGAGCCTGGCTTAGGAGAGGAGCTCAAAAATAATTAAAAGAAACTAATAAATGAAATTCGTTATTATACGGTAGTCTTAAAAAATTTTATAAGTAATTTTTCTTAGAGTGCACAAACCAGGGCTAATTGCTATCAATACTATTTTTGGTCTTACAATTATACATTGTATATTACAAATGTCAGCCCTTTAGCCAAACTATATTTAAGGATAATTTTTAAGAAATTTGATCTTTTCTTTACTTCTTAATCTTTGGCTCTCCACCAACTTTCAATCTAACCTGTTATTTATCCTTACCTCTTCACTTTACATATTACTCATCAGCTTCTGCTGCCAAATACTATAAAATTGTTCTTGAAAAACCAATTAGTGCATGATGTTTGTTACATAACCTATTTTTGATACAAAGTATAAAAACACTTAAAATGCCAAGAACTTGGTAAGGCATGACCTCTCTTCTTCAAATTTAGCTTACATATATGAGGTACATTCTTTTCTAGAAGTGTCACTGAGAATTTTAGTAGTTTATCTGTGTAAATCTCTGACTAAAACTACAGTTCAGGGGTAGTACAAAGGGCATTTGGATTGGTCTATAACTATTTAGCAGTTTCTGTGCCATTATAATTTTTTGCCATGTTTGTGTATGTGTATGTAATGTGTATGTGTGTACAAGGAGATGCCAGATAGCACACAAGAATTTTTATAAGTACCTGAATATGATACTCTTGCTATTCTTTCAAAAAGAAAGGTACTCCTACATTTAAGGTGTTTGGAGAGTAAGGAAAATCAAGTATTGTGAAGATAACTTATTTTTTCTGATAATGAATCATATGTTTTGTGATTCCAAATATATATTAATGCTTTAATATCTCTTTAGTTGTTCCCATGTAAAAATTATATTCAAATAAAAATATCTCAATACTTAATTTTTATATTTATATGCAAGTTACAGTAAAGACTTATCTTGGATAATTACTAGGATTATGTAAATAGCAAATATTTCTCATTTTATTTCTATCTGAATTATAGTCTATAAAAATCTGAGTGAAATTATACTCTATAAAAATTTGAGTATTTTAGTTTAACGGCCTTTTTATCAGTAGAAAGCAGTTTTATTCACTCTACTTTCTTTTTTTGTTGTGCTGAAATTTGACATCACCTGGGGTTTGTTTATTAAAATGGATATGTTGTCATAAACTTTTGGCTTGTTCAATAATTAATAGACTTTCATTTATGCGCTATTTTTAAACTTATTTGAAGTAATTTCAGATTTTCAGATATTACAAAAACAGTACAATAATTATCTTACACCTAGTGTATTATTTGGTTATTTCTCTTTGTCTATTTGTTTCTCTGTCTCCCAAGTTCTTGGGGATTCAGCAAATGTTTTAAGATTCAGGTTCCCAGAATAAGCAAAGGATTTTTTTTAAGGCCAGATGCCCGGTTATATTCGAATTTCAGATAAATAACAATTTTAATACAATATGTCCCAGTCAATATTTGACATACTTATATTTAAAAAGTTTTCACTATTTATCAAAACTTCAAATTTAACTGGGTGTTCTATATTTTTCCTGGCAACCCTGAGATAGAAATCAGTCAAGTGGTTTAGGCCCCTTGAGTTTTCAATGTATCACTCGAGCCTTATGTGACCACCAAAAACTTGGCTGGTTTCCCTGTCCCTGTTAATAGCCTTGTGCCCAGGTCAAGCTCAGATTCAGAGCATCTAGCCCACAACCAGAAATATGTAACCAGAATAGGCAGAATGCTTCCAAAGATAGTTGCCGAACATCAGCTCATATCTAAAAGTTTGTCGCCTCTATAGAGTTTCAACTTCCTTTAGTCCTCCCATATGTAAAAAGTAAGAGATGAAAATGAGTCAAGATTGACAACTTTCTTAATTATACTGACAAAATGAAGAATCATCACACATTGTCGATTGTTATTTTATGTGTGTGTGTGTGTGTGTGTGTGTATGTGTGTGTGACTGTGTGTAACTGTGTGGTAGTGAGTGATGTTTGGAGATTTTTCTACTTTTTTATATTATGGAATGAAATCTGATTTTTTTAGATTTCTTTAAACTTCTAACTATTCTTTAAATTATTTTTTATTTTATGTGACATTTGTCTTAGAAACGTTGAAGTTGGAGACCTATAAATAAATTTGTTGACTAAAGAGAAAGTTAGAGAATACATAGAACGTGAGGTTGTTGAGCTTTTTAAGAAATTTGTTGTCATCATATTGAAGCCTTATACTTACTTTTATGAAAAAATATAGCGGCTGCTGCCTAGACTTGTCCATTACCTCCATAAATGAATTATTCATAATATATATATACACATACACATATATATTAGAGGAAACAGAAATGATTTCTAAGTATTGAATATTTAGTTCCATAAGAAATGGGTGTTATATTTACTTCAAATAGGAAATACTTTGAAAAATGTCAGAACTGGAGAAATAAAACATAAAGTGACAAAATAAATATTATGTCAGTATAATTTGCCAACTCATTTTTATAAATCTAAATATTTTCTCTTCTTTGGATTTGTGATGAAGTCACAAATTTCAAATGTGTTTATAGGGACCATAAAAATGAAATTTGATATTCAATGATTTTTTTAGTAGAAAATTTCCCCTAAGATGGTTTAATGCAACCCGTCACCGAGTCAAGACTTGCTGGCTGATGACTAGCGGGACAGACAAGGTTACTGCCTCTGTAAGAGTTACAGTTGCATTTCTAGAATCACAAGTCCACAAAATTTATACAAAATCAAGTAGTAGTAGCTATAATGAGTAAATATTCTTAATTGAAAATCCTAGTGAAATGTAGAACAGTTGTGGTTTGATATCAAGATAATTCCTACTTCAGTACCTAAGGACCAGTTGTTTTTTCTGCTCCCCAAATTTTACATTCAATTATTTTTTTTTATGGTTGAACACCTGTTGTCATTCAGGATTTGTCCAAAGTTACTTGTTCAGGAGAGTTTTCCTGAACAACTACTTAAGTAACGTCTCACACCTACCCTGTCTTCACATCTTTCTCATTAAGCTCTTTATTTTCTCTTGGTGTTTTTTTCATTTATTTTAGAAATAATCAATTATATTCATTTATAAAGATTTGATATATGTTTCTCTCCACTGAGAAGGAATACTCTAACTTTTTCATTGTTGGGCCTCAAAGTCACAATAGAGCCTGGCTTAGGAGAGGAGCTCAAAAATAATTAAAAGAAACTAATAAATGAAATTCGTTATTATACGGTAGTCTTAAAAAATTTTATAAGTAATTTTTCTTAGAGTGCACAAACCAGGGCTAATTGCTATCAATACTATTTTTGGTCTTACAATTATACATTGTATATTACAAATGTCAGCCCTTTAGCCAAACTATATTTAAGGATAATTTTTAAGAAATTTGATCTTTTCTTTACTTCTTAATCTTTGGCTCTCCACCAACTTTCAATCTAACCTGTTATTTATCCTTACCTCTTCACTTTACATATTACTCATCAGCTTCTGCTGCCAAATACTATAAAATTGTTCTTGAAAAACCAATTAGTGCATGATGTTTGTTACATAACCTATTTTTGATACAAAGTATAAAAACACTTAAAATGCCAAGAACTTGGTAAGGCATGACCTCTCTTCTTCAAATTTAGCTTACATATATGAGGTACATTCTTTTCTAGAAGTGTCACTGAGAATTTTAGTAGTTTATCTGTGTAAATCTCTGACTAAAACTACAGTTCAGGGGTAGTACAAAGGGCATTTGGATTGGTCTATAACTATTTAGCAGTTTCTGTGCCATTATAATTTTTTGCCATGTTTGTGTATGTGTATGTAATGTGTATGTGTGTACAAGGAGATGCCAGATAGCACACAAGAATTTTTATAAGTACCTGAATATGATACTCTTGCTATTCTTTCAAAAAGAAAGGTACTCCTACATTTAAGGTGTTTGGAGAGTAAGGAAAATCAAGTATTGTGAAGATAACTTATTTTTTCTGATAATGAATCATATGTTTTGTGATTCCAAATATATATTAATGCTTTAATATCTCTTTAGTTGTTCCCATGTAAAAATTATATTCAAATAAAAATATCTCAATACTTAATTTTTATATTTATATGCAAGTTACAGTAAAGACTTATCTTGGATAATTACTAGGATTATGTAAATAGCAAATATTTCTCATTTTATTTCTATCTGAATTATAGTCTATAAAAATCTGAGTGAAATTATACTCTATAAAAATTTGAGTATTTTAGTTTAACGGCCTTTTTATCAGTAGAAAGTAGTTTTATTCACTCTACTTTCTTTTTTTGTTGTGCTGAAATTTGACATCACCTGGGGTTTGTTTATTAAAATGGATATGTTGTCATAAACTTTTGGCTTGTTCAATAATTAATAGACTTTCATTTATGCGCTATTTTTAAACTTATTTGAAGTAATTTCAGATTTTCAGATATTACAAAAACAGTACAATAATTATCTTACACCTAGTGTATTATTTGGTTATTTCTCTTTGTCTATTTGTTTCTCTGTCTCCCAAGTTCTTGGGGATTCAGCAAATGTTTTAAGATTCAGGTTCCCAGAATAAGCAAAGGATTTTTTTTTAAGGCCAGATGCCCGGTTATATTCGAATTTCAGATAAATAACAATTTTAATACAATATGTCCCAGTCAATATTTGACATACTTATATTTAAAAAGTTTTTACTATTTATCAAAACTTCAAATTTAACTGGGTGTTCTATATTTTTCCTGGCAACCCTGAGATAGAAATCAGTCAAGTGGTTTAGGCCCCTTGAGTTTTCAATGTATCAGTCGAGCCTTATGTGACCACCAAAAACTTGGCTGGTTTCCCTGTCCCTGTTAATAGCCTTGTGCCCAGGTCAAGCTCAGATTCAGAGCATCTAGCCCACAACCAGAAATATGTAACCAGAATAGGCAGAATGCTTCCAAAGATAGTTGCCGAACATCAGCTCATATCTAAAAGTTTGTCGCCTCTATAGAGTTTCAACTTCCTTTAGTCCTCATTACATCTTCGGCAATATGTTGCCTTTAAACATATGAATTTTATAATTATTCACGATTTTCCTTTTTTCTTTCAATGAAATTGTTAAATTGCACTCAGTAGAACTACAATCTGCTTCATATTGCTTAGCATCCAAAATGGTTTTATATGAGTTATATTTTATTATATTTTAGGTTAAAATATTTTCTTAAATTTATAATTTCTTCTTTGACCTACAGGTTGCTTAAAAGTATATTTAAAATTTTTTGAAATACAACTTTTTAAAAATTCTTTTTATGTCATTGGATTATGACTTAATTATATTTTAGAGGATGTGCTCTATATGATTCAAATGTTTGAAATTTTTTGAGATTTTCTTTATGAGTCATTATCTTGTTCAGTTTGTAAATGTTCTATATGCTTAAAATGCATAGTTTATGCAGTATTTTATGTGTCAATTCAGTCAAATATGTTAATTATCTGGTTCAAATATTCTTTATCAATACTAATTTTTTTCTGCTTGTTCAGTAAAAAACACAAACATTTTTATTTGAACTTTATTTTTCCTAATATTTCATATGTTTCCGTTATATTGCCAGATTGTTTTCAGTAGGTTGATAATCTTTGTCTTTTAAGTATAATGTCACATCATTTAATATGTATTTATTCATTGAAACAATTAGATATAACACTGGTGTATTATTTGGTGCCTGCCATTGTTCTTTCTCTTTTTTCATTCTTTTTTTTTTTTTTGCTTTTTTCTTTATTTTATATTTTTTAATCACTTCATACCTTTTCTTCTATTCATTTGGGAGATAAACATTCTATTTCCTCTAGAAGTTGTCCTGCATTTTAAAGTATCAATAGCTAACATATCAAAATTTGTGATAATTAGTATCTTCACCTTTTTTGAATAATAAAAAGATCTTAGAACATTGCATATGTTCTTATCACTTTTGTGCTATTGTTGTATTTTTAAATTCTCACTTTTTAAATGTCACTATATTAGTTTGCTAGGGCTGCCATAACAAATTACCAAAGATGGGGTCATTTAAATAACAGAAATTTATTTTCTCACAACTCTAGAAACTAGAAGTCCAAGATCAAGGTGTTGGCAGGTTAAGTTTCTTATGAGGCTTCTTTCCTTAGCTTGCCAAAGGCCACTTCTTGCTGTGTCCTTACAAGGTCATCCCACTCACTGTATTGTCTGCGTCCTAATCTCCTCTTCTTAAAAAAACCCAGTCATATTTGATTAGGATCCATCCTAATAATCCCATTTTAATGTAATTACCTCTTGAAGGCCATAGTGCTGAACTGAATCACATTTTGACATTATACGTTAGAACTTCAGTGTATAAATTTGAAGGGAGCATAATTAAGCATGTAATAACCACTAAACATTATTATTCTTTTATTCAGCCAAGTTGGTTAGTTTTATACAGATGTACCCATTTATCACTTTTTTAATTATTAAATTTATTTTGGTGATACTGATTAATAACATGTAAATTTCAAGGATACAAATCTGTAATACATCATCTGTGTATTGCACTATATTCTCACCACCCAAAATCTAGTGTCCTTCTATCACCATAAATTTGACCCTCTGTATCCTCTTCAACCTCCTCCTACTGTACCGTTGTCTGTGTCTATGAGTTTGTTTGTTTGTTTGTTGCTTTCTTTTTATATTCCACATCTGATTGCGATAATAGGATCCTTGTCTTTTTCTATCTATTTCACTTAGCATGACACTCTCAAGATCCATCCATGTCACAAATAGCAGTATTTCATCTTTTCTTATGTCTAAGTAGTTTTCCTTTGTATGTATGCCCACATCTTCTTCATCCAATCATCCCATCGAAGGGCACTTAGGTTGTTTCCATGTCTTAGCTACCATGAATAAGGCTGCAAGGAACATAGGGATATATATGTATCTTTATGAATAAATGTTTTCAAAATTTTCAGGTAGATACCCAGAAGAGGGATTGCTGGGTCATATGGTAGCTCTATTCTGAATTTTTTGAGGAAACTCCAAACTGTTTTTCATAGAGGTTGCACCAATTTACATTCCCAACAGCAGCGTATAAGGGTTCCTTTTTCTCCAGATCTTCTCCAACACTTATTATTTATTGTCTTATTGATAATAACTATTCCTAAAGGTGTAAGGTAGCATCTAATTGTGGTTTTGATTTCCATTTTCCTTATAACTAGTGAAGTTGAGCATCTTTTCATCTCTTTGTTGACCATTTGTATGTCTTCTTGGGAAAAGTGTCTGTTTCGGTTCTTTGCCCATTTTTTGATTGGATTGTTGTTTTTGTTTTTGTTAAATTGTATGAGTTCCTTATTTTTTTTGGATATTAGCTCTTCATCAGAGATATTGTTTGCAAATAACTTCTCTGATTCAGTTGGTCTTTTTCTTTTGTCGATGGTTTCTTTGCTGTGCAGAAGCTTTCAATTGATGTAGTCCCATTCATTTATTTTTGTTTTTATTAACCTTACGTTTGGTGTCAAATTTATAAAACCTTTGCTGAGATCAAGGTCCATAACTTTAGTATCTATGTTTTCTTCTATGTATTTTATTGTTTTAGGTCTTATATTTAGGTCTTTGACCCATTTTTAAGGAATTTTGTGTATGGTGTCAAATAGCAGTCTAGTTTCATTCTTTTCCATGTGGCTTTCTAGTTTTCCAAACACCATATATTGAAGGGGCTTTCTTTTCTCCAATGTATGTTTTTGGCTACTTTGTTGAAAATTAGTTTTCCATATACATGTGGATTTATTTCTGTGCTCTCAATTCTGTTTCATTGGTCTGTTTGTCTTTTTTCCTGCCAATACCATACTGTTTTGGGTTTTGTAGCTTTGCAGTATAACATGAAGTCAAGGAGTGTGATACCTCCAGTTTTGTTCATTTTTCTCAGGATTGTTTTGGGTATTTGGGGTCTTTTGTTGTTCCATACAAATTCAATGATTTTTTTCAATTCTATATTCTTGAAATATGCCATTGGGAATTTGATGGAGATTGCATTAAATCTGTGTATTGCATTAGGTAATATGGCCATTTTAACTATTCTTTTAACTGACTATTCCAATCCATGAATATGGAATATCTTTTTATCTCTTTATGTCTTCTTCAATTTCTTTCAACAATATCTTGTAGTTTTCAGTGTACAGGTTCTTCACCACTTTTGTTAACTGTATTCCTCGGCATTTTATTCTTTTTGTTGCAGTTGAAAATGGAATTGTTTTTTTTTTTTTTCATTTATTTTCCAAAATTTTATTTAGTATATAGGAATGCAACAGATTTTTGTACATTGATTTTGTATCCTACCACTGACTGTATTTGTTTATTGTTTATAATAGTTTTTTTGTGGAGTCTTTAGGGTTTTCTACCTAAAGAATGTGTCATCTGCAAAGACTGACAATTTTACTTCTTTATTTCCAATTCAGATGTCTTTTATTTCTTTCTTATCACTTTCTTGCCTTTTTTTTTTTTGCATTTTAACCTTCTATTACAGAGTTGTTTAATTTTTTTCTTGAATTATATATTTGTAATTGCCTTTGATGTAAGACTCTACCTATAGCAATGTCTCTTTGGTTGGTCTGAAAATGGGCATATTTTTAAGCATGTTGAAAACGTCATGTCACATGTATTCGTATTTTATCTTCCATTGTTTCTGATGAAGAGTTTTTATTTTAACACTGATTGAGAGTACTATTTTTTTCTGAACCCCTGTTTTGCTTAATTTTTCAACATTTTCACTATTATGTATATATGTATATAGTTTTCCCTTTTTTTATCCTGTTTACATTTTTCAGTATTTTTTTTTTCAATCTGAAGATTCTAGGTAGATATAGTCTAAGTGATGGGTGATAGCGGGTATGGTAAAATGATAAAAGAGGAATTTATGTGTATCTGCAAATTCTTTTAATTTTACCATTTATTTGATGTTTTTGTAATAAAGTATTGGAAAAATAATTATACTCTACACACCAGTACCAAATCCAAATATAAGAAAATAAAATGTATCAAAAAATGTAGCATCCTAAAACATCAAATATTTAAAGTATTATATTAGAACATCAAATATTTAGGAATACATTTAACAAAGATAAGCAAGACTTCTAAATAGTAAACTACATTCAGTATTAATACTAAAATAGATCCAAATAAGTAGTGGTATACTCCGTGTATATTCATTGGAATACATTGCAAAAATGTCTATTTATTTCAAATTAAAGTATATAACACTGCCCGTCATTCTTAAAATTTTGTGATGTGTAGAAATTGACAAACTAATTTGAATATGTACATAACATAATAGAACAAAATATAGACAAGTTAGTTTTAAAGAAGTATAACAAACTCAGAAGACTTCTACTGTAAAGCTACAGTCGTAAAAGCAATGTAGTATTGGTCAAGAATAAACAAATGGGCATATGAACAAATAGAAAATACTGAAACCAGTTCACATATATATAGTCATTTGATTTATGAATGTAGGGCATAGCAGTGCAGTAAGAAAAGTATGATTTGGGGGTACATGTTATTGAATCAATTGGACATCCAAAGGAGGGGGGAAGAATCTTCATCCTAACATATATATATATGAATCATAAATGTAAATATAAAAGATTAAAAAGATCTTTTAGAAGGAAATAGAATATTTTTATGTTCTTTTGGTAAGATAGTATTTCTTAAAAATGACACGAAATGTACTAACCATAATAGAATCTACTATTTAACTCTATGAAAATGAAAAACTCTGTTCATCAAAAGACCCATTAAGAGATGATGCTTTCACAGTAGGAGATATTTGTAATACTTGTGTATGACAAAGGACAAATGTCAAAAATATATAACTCCTACATATCAATAAAACTACATCAGGCAACTCTATAGAACTCTATAAAAATTAGCAAAATACTTGAATAGGTACTTTTTAAAGAGAATATTCTAATATACAATAAGTAAGTCTGAATGTATTGAGTCATAAGAGAAAATATCAAACAAAACAATGAGATATTCACAATATCTACCCAATTAGCAAAAATTAAAGTTTATTTCAAGTGTTCATGAGGTCATGGAGCAATTTAAAGTCTCATATTTAAAGCTATTTGTAAAACTGCAAATTGGTGTAATCACTTTGGAAAAGTTTTTGATAACATCTACTAAAGCAGAATCTGCAGTCTTTATGAACCAAGATTCCCATTCCTAGGTATATATCCCAGAAAAATGTATACGTGTGTGAACTAAAAGACAAAAGATATATACAAGAATTTTCGTAACAGCTCTTTAATAGTGCACACTAACATTCACTGACGGTAAAATGGGCATATAAATTATAGTTTATTCATAAATGAAATAGCATATAACAATAAGAAAAAGCAAATTATTGCTATAGACAACAACATGAATGAAATTCACACATATAATCTAAAAGAAAAGATCCATATTCAAATGTGTACCTCCTGTATGAATATATTTTTAATAAAGTTAGAAAACAAACATCTGAGATAAGTTGGAATAGTAGTTGTTCCCAGATGGGAAAATATGTGAGAGAGCTTCTAAGTACTGATAAAATTTGATATCTTGATCTGAGTGCTCGATATGGTGATATTTTCAAGTTGAAAAAAAAAATTATCAAGCTCCACACTTTAAATTATGTGCTTTTCTCTACATATGTTATTATTTTGAGTGGATTTTAAAAATTAATTACCTGCACAGAAATTACAGGTATATTAAAATGAGTAAAAAAAAAAAAAAATCCATGACTCATAATACAGTTAAAAACATTTCATCGGCATTTTGCAAACCTTTAGATTCTGAGTTGTGAAAAATTATGTTAAAGACATAAAACAAAACTTGGCTTATAATGATAGGAATGGCAGAGGGCTTATGCATTTGTGCCATTCTGATACTTTGTTTATGAGATTTCATGTATGCCTAACTATGTATAATTTTAATATGACTACAGAATAAAAGCTTTTTAGAAACATTCTTACTGCCATATCATGATTCAAAGACATTTAATAGAATTTAGATATTAATAAACTATCAAATTTTATACTGAAAATTTTCAAAAATAAAGAGGCTATTTAACCAAATAAGTTCTTTCCATCTCTATTTTCTCATTAACAGGGAAGCTAAGTTATTTTCATCTCTAAACATGAAGATGTATGTGTTTGCACATCTTTGCAATAACAGTTGAGATTCCAGTAGATAAAAATGTATACGGAACTAAGACAGGAATATACAATGTTAGCATATGTTTTTTCCTCCCCTAAAAAGCCTGCTGAATTTTCTATATTTTTACAACAGTTACTGATTGCAGAGTTAGAGCATTTGAAATGGATACATCATTAGAAAGACTTACATGTTCTTCTTTCATGAAAAGGTCAGCAGTGAGAGGAAAATCTGAGAAAGAGGAGTTAAGGTGTCCCCTTGCCCTTTTTATGTTTTCAACTATCCAAGTTTCTGAATGTCATGCACAGTTCTAAAAAATGGAAGAATATAATGAGAAAAATGTATTAATATCTGTTCTTATAAACAGTATTTTCAATTTTAATTAACCTCAAATTTATTAAAATAACATCTTAAAATTTTTAAAGTAATAGCAACGAAAGAATAAATATGCAGTTAAGTCAAGGGGAGGCTAAATGATATAACGTGATAATATGCAGAAAAAAATCTACTCTATTAGTAAGAACAATTAAAGAACATATAAATAATCTGAAAATGCGTTGAATTTTAAAAGAATGTCTAACATGCAAATATGTTACATTCCATTGGGTAGTTATGTTTGTAGAATATGATTTGTGTCTTCTAAAACAGAACATTCAGTCCTTTCATCTTACAAGTTTTCATGGCATTACAATTAAGATGTTAAGAAAATTATATGTGTGCTTAATTCTGAGATTATAAAGAAGTAGTTTCAATTACATTCTACAAAACAGAACCTCTGTGGACAAGGCAGGACTGGCATACTGAACTGCAAATAGACAAATTTAAACAAAACAGTCATCATTAAAGAATTATTTCTTTTTGGGTTAGATCTTTTAAACTGAAGACTAAAGGTGTTTCAGACTAAATTGTCATTGAACAAAATATGTACTGTAGAAAAAAATATATAACTTGTTGGTATTTCATTGATTAAATGTGAACAAAAAGAGATGAAAACAAATCTAATTATATCTCCTCCGCAGATCTCGGAGGAGTGTGATAACCTCCAAATCTGAAAAGAGACAAAGTTCCTAAAGGCGATTATCATGTGTTTGGTAATTCCCATTAGAACTTTACCTTTCCTCTTCATTTTGGTAATGATCTTAAAATAAATTTGTATAACCACCATGTAATTGCTTCCATACAAGTTCTGCTCCCAACTTTATTCTGGCACCAACTGTGCTACTTTCGTTGTTGTAGGAAAATGAATAAAGAACGAAAGTAAATCTACAAATAATGCAGTTAAGTCAAGAGGAGGCTAAATGATAGCATAAGGTGTCAGATGAATAAAAGATTTGTAGCAATTTGAATGCAGAGAAGCAATCATATAACTAATTTAAGTTACACAAATATAGACATATTTATACACATTCCAAAAACGTTTATACTTTTGTATCTACACCATATCTTTACGGCAAGTAGGGACTAAATTTCAGCAAAACATCAATGACACAATAAATATGCTAAATTTAATATATTGATTTTTATAAATTTGTTTTAATATTATAGCTGCATACAAGAGTTCTAAATACAGAAAGTATATACCTTGATTTATATTTTTATGTATTAAAGTGACATTAGAATAAATATTATTATGTCAACACTGGGGGTCCCTAATGATTTTATTTTACTTTTTCTTTAAAAACTGTTCATATTACTTAAATTTTTTTTTAAATGAAGATTTTTAATTTTACATACAAAAAGCTACCTAGCATCATTTTTTTAGTCAGGTAGATGTCTTGGATAATTCATTCAGGAAAGGTCACTTAGTCCAACTTGGTGAAGTCTATATCCTTCACATGCTTACACTAGCAGCACAATTTTGAGGCAGTGTTGCTGGATCAGATCCTAAGATTTCAGCAGTTTAACAGAATCTGCAGTCAAATTTTAGCATGTGGCTGCAGTGCACATGCTGGTGACCCATTTTGCTCTTATGGGTCAAAACAAGGCAAAAAACTACATCAAGTTTTAAAATGATTTCATGACTTTATTTTTTACATTCTAGGAAGATAGAAATTTTATTCATTGGCAAGCACAAAACTGAGAACAATGTCTGTCACAGCATTAACTTAGAAAATCATATGGAATAGGGCTTTATCCATTATTTAACTAGGTACAGGGAAGAAATTAAAGGGAAACAGATATTGGGTCTATAAAAAAAATTATTAATGTTTTGTTACCTGGGGTTGATATCTCCTGTGATAGTCAAATGAAAATATCTTAAAATCCTATCACAAACTTTGAGAGACTCAGCATCACTCCCAGTCTCTATATTGAATGATGTTTAAGGTGAATTTTTTAATTTTCCAATTACCAGTTTTTGCTCAATTAGTTCAGTATGTTGACCAATTGCAGTCACAGACTGCCTACTAGTAGACAGCACTTAAATTCCTACACTTCCCGTAATATAAGACTTGTGCTGAAATAAGTTTCATGAAAAAGAAAATGTTTTCCATGGTGGTGTAAATAGTA
>NW_011888818.1:8887459-8912547 GCF_000151845.1 Pteropus vampyrus
GAGGAGTGTGATAACCTCCAAATCTGAAAAGAGACAAAGTTCCTAAAGGCGATTATCATGTGTTTGGTAATTCCCATTAGAACTTTACCTTTCCTCTTCATTTTGGTAATGATCTTAAAATAAATTTGTATAACCACCATGTAATTGCTTCCATACAAGTTCTGCTCCCAACTTTATTCTGGCACCAACTGTGCTACTTTCATTGTTGTAGGAAAATGAATAAAGAACGAAAGTAAATCTACAAATAATGCAGTTAAGTCAAGAGGAGGCTAAATGATAGCATAAGGTGTCAGATGAATAAAAGATTTGTAGCAATTTGAATGCAGAGAAGCAATCATATAACTAATTTAAGTTACACAAATATAGACATATTTATACACATTCCAAAAACGTTTATACTTTTGTATCTACACCATATCTTTACGGCAAGTAGGGACTAAATTTCAGCAAAACATCAATGACACAATAAATATGCTAAATTTAATATATTGATTTTTATAAATTTGTTTTAATATTATAGCTGCATACAAGAGTTCTAAATACAGAAAGTATATACCTTGATTTATATTTTTATGTATTAAAGTGACATTAGAATAAATATTATTATGTCAACACTGGGGGTCCCTAATGATTTTATTTTACTTTTTCTTTAAAAACTGTTCATATTACTTAAATTTTTTTTTAAATGAAGATTTTTAATTTTACATACAAAAAGCTACCTAGCATCATTTTTTTAGTCAGGTAGATGTCTTGGATAATTCATTCAGGAAAGGTCACTTAGTCCAACTTGGTGAAGTCTATATCCTTCACATGCTTACACTAGCAGCACAATTTTGAGGCAGTGTTGCTGGATCAGATCCTAAGATTTCAGCAGTTTAACAGAATCTGCAGTCAAATTTTAGCATGTGGCTGCAGTGCACATGCTGGTGACCCATTTTGCTCTTATGGGTCAAAACAAGGCAAAAAACTACATCAAGTTTTAAAATGATTTCATGACTTTATTTTTTACATTCTAGGAAGATAGAAATTTTATTCATTGGCAAGCACAAAACTGAGAACAATGTCTGTCACAGCATTAACTTAGAAAATCATATGGAATAGGGCTTTATCCATTATTTAACTAGGTACAGGGAAGAAATTAAAGGGAAGCAGATATTGGGTCTATAAAAAAAATTATTAATGTTTTGTTACCTGGGGTTGATATCTCCTGTGATAGTCAAATGAAAATATCTTAAAATCCTATCACAAACTTTGAGAGACTCAGCATCACTCCCAGTCTCTATATTGAATGATGTTTAAGGTGAATTTTTTAATTTTCCAATTACCAGTTTTTGCTCAATTAGTTCAGTATGTTGACCAATTGCAGTCACAGACTGCCTACTAGTAGACAGCACTTAAATTCCTACACTTCCCGTAATATAAGACTTGTGCTGAAATAAGTTTCATGAAAAAGAAAATGTTTTCCATGGTGGTGTAAATAGTACTGCCTTTCTTGAACAATCGTTGTCTACCCAGACCAGGAAATTTCTCAGTCTGTAGGCCAGGATGTTATGTTCTTGCTGTCACTCTTGCTCTTCTCTGATTTCCTCCTTTTTCTCCATATTGCTATTCATTCTCTCAACACCAGTTTTTCAGTTAATGGGTTATTCAAAGGAATATGATTTCAGTTTCTTTGCTTCCTTCAAATCCAGATCTTTGATGGGAGTGAGAATATCAATTTTCCATACCAACATCCATTCCAAAGAGGCATATAAAGACATTTCCTACCACTGTGTTTTCTCAGTAAGAACATAGCTAGTTCTGGTTTTTTGTTTGTTTGTTAAATCATTTCTTCACTGTTTTACAGTTAGTATAGTGGCCCATAAATCACATGAATCGCATTAGATTTGGTGCTTTTATTCAAATTTAGGTTACTTAATAACTCATCAGGAAAATATGGAAGCAAATTTTAGGAATACTGGTTAATTTCATAGTTCCTAACAATTTAAAGGTCAATAAGATCTTTTTAAGAATCTAATTAAATAAAAGCTATGGACATGCAATATGAACTCCACATTAAGAAATGTTGGCCTAGATGAATGAAACAGCAGGTCTCCTCAAACTCTGATGATCTGAGTATATGAATTACATAAATTTCACATGAGTTAAAACTATTTTTCTTATTTAATGGCAAAACCATAAGATTATGCAAGTGAAAATCCAATAAAAATTTGAATTCTAATGTAGCCTTAATTCACTGAGAAATATATTTTATATTAATAGACCTTTTTAGAACAGTTTAATTTTTTTTTAACACCTACAGCACCTGGTCTTCCTAGGTGGTCTCCCATCCAAGTACTAACCAGGCCTGACCCTGCTTAGCTTCCAAGATCAGATAGGATCGCATGTGTTCAGGGTAGCATGGCCATATACTTAGAACAGTTTAATTTTTACATAAAAATTAAGCAGATAGTGCAAAGAGTTTCCATATGATCCCCTCATTCTATACACAGTTTCTCTTCTCAATAATATCTTACATTGACAGGGCAAAATGCCATTTTCATCACATCATGTCAAGGATACATAGTACCAGACACGATTTATTACTGTTGATGTTGACCTTGATATCTGACTGCAGTAGTGATTATCTCTTTTCCCTACTGTAAAGATACTATTCCCCCGCCCCCTTTCCATCCTGTTCTTTTTGGAAGAAATTCACTAAGAGAGGCCCACACTTGAGTAGGGAGTCATACTCTCTCTCAATTAGGTTGGAGTATATACATAACTTATTTGGAATTCTTTTGGCACTAAAGATTGATCTCTTCTCATTTATTAATTTAGTCAATGATTTAGATCAAATTGGACTTGTGGTATTTTGTACTATGGGTTATAAATCAATACTACCGTATTTATTTTCTTGATCAAATTATTCCCGTTTTTGCCATTTGGAGATATTTTTATTGTAATTGATAGGTTTATTTTACTAAGGAATTAAAAAGGAGGATTATCAATTATGAGATAGACCTTTTTCTTTATTAAACTTTAAAACTTTTATTCAGCTAGCAAGAAAAAGAAACAGTGACCAACTAACAGATGTAAAAACAACTAAAGGTCAAAAATAGCATAAAGGTTCCTCAAAAAATTAAAAATAGAACTACCATATGACTCAAAAATTCCATTTCTAGATATTTATCCAAAGAAATTCAAAACACTAATTTGAAAAAATAAATGCACCCTATGTTCATTGCAGCACTATTTACAGTAGCCAAGATATGGAAGCAACTGAAGTGCTTATCAATAGACTATTGGATAAAGAAGCTATGGTACATACATACAATGGACTATTGCTCGGCCATAAAAAAGAATGAAATTTTACCATTTGCAACAACATGAATGGACCTAGAAGGTATTATGCTAAGTGAAATAAATCATGACAGAGAAAAACAGATGCCATATGATATCACATATGTGGAATCTAAACAAAAAAGTAAATGAACAAAAACAGAAACAAACTCATAGATACGGAGAACAAACAGATGGTTGACATATAGGAGGGGTTTAGGGGCAGCTGGGTGAAAAATGAAAGGATTAAGAAGTTTAGATCGGTAGTTACAAAATAGTCATGGGACTGTAAAGTACAGTATAAGGATAATATTGTAATAACTATGCATGGTGCCAGGTGGGTACTAGGCTTATCAGGAGGATCACTTTATAAATTATATAAATGTCTAATCAGTATGCTGTGCACCTGAAACCAATATAAAATGATATTAAATGTCAGCAGTAATTGGAAAAAAAACTCGGGGTCCATGATTATGATACATGAGATAATTTTTGGATAAATATGTTTTTTTATGTCCATGTGTGATTGAGTACTCATAGAGATGGAATGATAAGAGTACTTATTTCAAGCTTGCAAATAATTTTGTCCTACATCACATATAAGCTTCAGAGTCAAAGAATACAGAATCACTAATTATGTACTTATAGATTTTGGTTCTTTACTTTAAAAGTTTGACATAAAAGACTAAAACATAATACAGAAGTTGTGCTCTACTTGTGCATAAGTGTATTATATTTGACTCATGTAGAGTAGATGAGAGTAATTACTAATTAAATTCAAGGGTTAAGTTCATTTTTCATAACAGAATATGAAAAGTCATACCAGGGTAAGTACTTTTACTTTTTTTTTCCTTCACTTCTAATTCTCAGTCATTCTTATAAGATGCTAATTTAATCTGGTTGTTTTAATAAAAGACAAAATACAAATTCCAGATAATTAAGGATATAGATTATTCCATCAATAACTGTTGACAGCAGATATTCAGTAATACACTCATACAATATAAAATATTTACATTCTTCTGAATTATATATCTGGCATCAGTGTGTGGCTGAGTACTCAATATATGGTAAAGTCCATTGTTTCAAAGAAGCAGTATCGTGCACATGGGTACTTTCCTGAAAGAAAACATGTTCTTTGAGTGTATGATTGGACTATATATTTTGTTGGCTGTTATGTGTATATCTATATCAGTGTAAGGTCAGTCTCATTCCTAAAAAGATGATCAATTAAACCATTAATTTAGTTTTGTTGCATTTTATTGTATTTCCCCCTTCAAACCCATGATTATTCCATAATTTGAATACTTAATGCTTTGCTACTCAGATAATTTTACCAAGTGTTCAAAATTTCCAGTAAAGATAAATGCCAATATATATTTTTTTCCTATAAATCATCATGTTCAGAGAAGTCCAACATTTTGGCTTTCTAGTATACCGTTTGAGAACCTAGGGGTTTGGAGACACATAAATCTGGTTCAAGCATTTACTTTGTGATCTTTTCTAAATTATTGAACCTTTCAGCACTCCAGTTTCTTTGCCTGTTCAATGCCCTTATTAGGAATTTTATAAGGATTAAATGTTGTAATCTGTGCGAAACACATAGTGCAATACCAGAAACCTTCACTGTAAAGCTCTCAATGGGAGATCAGCCATGTATAGGGTGTGTGATAAATGGTAGTTATTGTTCTTATCATCAGCATGATTATTATTCACAATGCTGGTGCTCAGCAGCTCACAGCCAGACATAATATCCAATTCTTCAAGAACATTTCTCAAGTTTTGCTTGAGACTACGTGCTCACCTGTACTACAGAGAAAATGAAAGGATTTTTATTTAATTTCTAGGCTGCTTTAGAAACCTAAAATCAAAGGCTGAGGTGAGGGAGTGATTGATTACCAAGTAAGACCCTCAAATTTGTAAAAGACTTTCAATATCTAACCTGAGTCAAGGCAGTTTTAGAGGATTTGAGTCAACTCAGCACATAGAAGTAGGAAGGCAAAAGCTGCACAATTTTTTACATGTTCCATTCCTGAAAAACTGCACAATTTTTTACATGTTCCATTCCTGAAAAACACTAGACATATGAGTATTCTTTTTTTTTTAATTTTCTTTTATTAGTTTCAAGTATACAGTAATTGGTTAGACACTTATATATTTTATAAAACGATACCCCTAATTGCTCTTTCTCTCCTCTGGCTCTCCACCTAGCCATTACATTAATGCTAACTGCATTCCCTATACCATGCTACCCATCCCCGTGACCATCTGTCAACTACTAATTTGGGCAGTTGAGTATTCTTGAAAAAAGCAATTTCAAGTGCTAGGATCTAAAATATGAACTTTATATCTGGAACTTAATATCCAAACTAAAGTGCAAAACAGATGCTATCCTGATCAAAATAAATGGATATTTGCTACCTTGAAGTCTAGGATCAAAAGATTAGACTTGAGGAGAAATACCATTGGCAGCTACTTCAGGATAAATGAGAAGGAAAGTCATATTGCTTTGAGGGAAATAATTTCAGTTGCTGAGGGTTGAATAAATTGGATAGGAGAGAGGTTGAAAACAAGTCTCTACCTTGAAGGCTGTCTTAGTAGCCCTGGCACAAGGTAAATAAATTTCTAGATAAAGACTGTGGCAGTGTGAATAATGAGTGGGTCTCAGGAATATCCCAAAGGGCAAAATAACAAGATAGGGATGGACTGAATGACAAATTCAAAGGACAGGGTGAGACATCAAACATGATTGTATTCCAATGGCTCTCAGGATTGTTAAGATGCTGATATAAGAAAGTTTCTTAGAAAAATATACTTAACTGAAAGCTCTGTTTTTGTCAAGTGGCTTATCTAACAGACTCTGAAAAATATAGGGTGCTAGAATATAAGTCAAGTACAGTATAGATGAGTTTCTGGAAATGTGGATAGATTACCAGGAGAATGTAAACATATTAGAAAATGACTAGTCTGCAGATTTTAATGTACAAGGGGACACTGTACACACAAACCCACTTCATTTATGATAAATTAACTTCTAGATGATAGATTTTTCTTTGTTATGGCCTACTCAGTGCTGCTTTAAAATATTTGTTAATTAAGACCAATATAATCCTCATCATCCATGTAGAATATTTGTTAAATCAGCAAGTAATTATTGAATAAGTTGTGTGAATTAAATTTTGTCTGTGTGTGTGTGTGTGTGTGTGTGTGTGTGTGTGTGTGTGTGTGTGTGTGTGTTATCAAAAGACTGAAGGGAAAGAATGAATCAGGAAATTAACTTTTAAGATTGGGTAAAAAACAGCTGGCTGTTTTTTGTTCATTAAACAAGTCTGCCTATTAACTAAAATAGTTATGTTTTTCCTCCTCACACAAGTAAATTAAGTTTGGTGAACTAAAACTCAAGACATTTTCAGGATTAATATAATTTTTATAGAACATATTGTACATTAATTTCACAGCTTAAAAAGAAATGCTTTTCTTTTTTGATTTATTTAATGGAAAAATGTTTATAAGCACTCACATGTTTAAAATAACATTATGAGGTAAATTAATATAAAAAAGTAAGATTATTGAGACTGAATTTTGAGAGTCAGGGCAATTTATATTCTGTACTTTTTCTCCTTTAAGTATATCTTATTTATCTTTCAATATACCTCCTGCGTTCCAAAAGAGAAAAGAGGTGATAGGAACTGTTATTTTGGTCTTCATTTTTAAAGGCCTCTGTGTAAAGAGAATTAAAATAGGAGTCCTTGAGAAGGACTGTGCGTTCCTTTCTAACAGTCAATGATTTGGGAAATCAATATAAGGCCAACTTTAAAATTACATTTCATTTGATATGCTAATTAAAATAGTATACTATCTTCTAATATTTTGATAAAATTGTAACAATCCTATTACACACAGAAAATGCATGTCTTTGAAATTTTCGTTAATATTTTACAGAGAAGGAAAAATAATCTCCCTTATTTTGTTATAGATCTCTTTATAAATTAAATGAAATAATAATTATATCAAAATCTATATCTTTCAGTTATATCTAAATCTAAGTTGTATCTAAATCTCTATCTCCTATAGTTATATCATATACCAAAACTAATGAAATATTTTAAGTAAATATTTATAGCATAGAAATACCTAAAACTCAATAAAATTGCGGGGAGGTGTAAAAGAAAAAAACAATAAAATATTTCAATATACAAATTTCTGTACCTTTTTAAAACCAATAACTATATTCCCTAAGAACTACAACTTCCACTAGGCGGCCCCCTTTTCACTACTACAGCTCTAGTGGTCTTTTGTCTATAATTTTCTCTCCTCACATATTGAATAAATTGAAGAGACTGAAAAGAAAAATAAAATTTTGTTCTCAACATGAAACAAATTGCTTGCATATAATTGTCATATAATTGTCATATAAAACATTGTACATATTTAATGTATACAACATAATGAGTTAGGAAATAATGTATAGTATAGTTAGGTGAAACCATCATTCAAGCTAAACATTCACTCCCTACAAAAGTTTCCTTCTGCTTTATTTATTATTTTTATCATTATCATTATTCTTATTTTGTGATAAGAATATTTAACATAAGATCGACTTGCTTAGCAAATTTTTAAGTAAACAATACAGTATTTTTAACTATAGCCACTACACTGTACAGCACATCTCCAGGACTTATTCACCTTATAAAACTGAAATTTTATACCCTTTGACTGATACCTCCCCAGCCCTTGGCAAGCACCATTCCACTCTCTGCTTCTATGGGTCTGACTATTTTAGATTATTCATATAAGTGATATGTAGTATTTGTCCTTCTGTGTCTGCCTTATTTCACTTAGCACAATGTCCTCCAGGTTCATTTAGGTTATAGCAAATAGTAAGATTTTCTTTTTTACAGCTGAATAATATGCCATTGTGTGTATATATCATATAGCAGATCAAGATAGACGTTATATACATCTCACATTACAAAGTCTAAAGAACTGAAATCCATCAGAAAGGTAATAAAAAAGATGAAATTTATTTTCATCATGAATTTTGGGGAGCAATTAAGTTTATAATATCTTCATAGTCACTTACTCATCTTTGACCACTTCATTGCTCAAATCTCTCTGCTTTCCTTTCTTGATCTCACCCAGGTTACACCCCTCTCAAAAATCAAACTTTTTATCACTTTTAGAATATTCTATATTGTTTTATAATCTGCTACAGTTTAATCTTCTCTATCAAACTGTGCAACCTGAAAAGAAAGAAATGCCTTCTTTTTAGCATTATCTTCATAACTTATCCCAATACCTGGTGTGAAATAGGAATAATAAAAGCATAATTTAATTAATTAATTAATGGATGAATGAAATAATAAAACCTAGGAAAACAGTTAATACAAAGAACAACTATTCTTGTCATCTGACCTAATTTTTACTTTTTTGGCTATTTGAGGTAAACTACCTCAATTTCTCAGCAGAAAATCTTCAAATCCATATGCATTGGAATTTGTCAGTTCCTGTTATTTTCCTTTGAAGAAGGGTTTCCTATCTTATCTAAATCCAAATCTCCTACTTATGCTGTGGATCTAGCCACCTCTCACCTACTCAGGATTCTATTTTGATTATTTTCTCTCTTCAACTCTTGTATCTTCAACTCTTCTATTTTTTCCTCTATCCTAAAATGTTCAACTACTTACATCTCTGGGGACAAAAAAAATCCTTCTGGGTTAGCTCTAACTACATTACCCGTCTAGTTATCCTTCATGGACAAATATCTTGAACAAAGAAACCACATTCAGGATCTCAAATCCTCAAATGCCCCTCACACTTCAAGGTAAGAAGTCCTTCACTCATACTATTCTGGAAGAAGCCATCCATTTTTACATGTTACTAAATCAAATGAGGAACTTCAAACTCACTTAACTGTCAGCAGGATTTAACACTACAAATTAATTCCACATTCTTGACAACTACTGCCCTTTTCCACCCCCAGTAGCAATAATCCCCTAGTTTTCCTCCTACTCTCTGCCTGTTCTGCCATCAAGTTGGCAAGTTCTCCTTTCTCTGCCTATCGTTTGAGTATTTGTAGTCTTAGCCTCTGTTTTTCCATGCCATACGCTATTTCTGGACAACTTTATTAACTCCCTTATATCCATTTATTATCTATATTTTTACTCTAGATACATAACTGCCTAAAGGACACTTTCATTTGTAAAGCCCACTGAATTCTTAAATTTAACATATACATAAAGTTATTATTTTCTTCCTTTCCTTTCCTTTAGTTGTATTTACATTCCCTATGTGTTTTCTGGATTGTATAAAATCACCATATATCCACTCAGTTGCCATATTAGAAGTCTAGGGATCATTTTTTTTTTAAATTCTGTTCTCTTTCTTTACCACCTCCCCTGCCACCCCACCCCCACCCCCACCAAGTCTTGCCAGTGGTCTTCTAAATAAATTTTTATTTCTAATGCAGACTAGTCTCAATTGGCAAACTGCTGCTTAGCTTGTCTTTTTTCCCTCTGCTCTCCTCTAACATGCTCAGGATAAAATAGTAAGAGCCAGAATGATTGAAAAGGCTGTGGTATTCTCAATATACAAACTGTAGATCTATCATCTCTCTATCTCTACATCTATCTATCTATCTACCTCTATCTATCTATCTATCTATCTATCTATCTATCTATCATCTATCTATCAATCTATCTATCTATCTATCTATCTATCTATCTATCTATCTTTCTATCTATTTTCTATCTCCCCAGAAGGCAGAATTCCAAGATATCCCCCAAGATTCAATTCCAAGATAATCCCCCCAAGATTCCCATACCCTGGCATATGAGTGATATCTATAACTTTCTTTAGAATATGATATAAGTAATAGGACATCATTCCATGACATATTATATGGCAAAGATGAGGGGATTTTACAGATATAACTAAAATCTCTAATCTGTTTACTATAGGTTAATAAAAGGGGTAGTATCCTGAATAGGCATGCCCTAATCAGATGCCTTATAAAACAGAGACAGTCTCTTGATGGCCAAAAAGAAGCAAACAGATCTGGTGTGAACTCAAATGGAGAGGGGCAGCCTATAGGAGGTGATTGCCTCAGTCTTGCAACTGTGAGGAACTCAATTCTGCCAACAACCTGAATGAGCTTAGAAGATCCCTAGATCCAGAAAGGATCATGGCCTGCCGACATTCGGTTATGTGAGACCTTAATCAGAAGTCCCAGTTAAGTCGTGCCTAGACTCCTGACTATTGGAAGTTGTGAGATAATGTAAGTATGTTATTTTAAAAGGCTAGGTTATGTAATTCTTTTGTTTAAAACATTTCAATGGATTCCCAGGGTTCTCAGAGTAAAATCTTTAGCATGGTTCATAAGACTATTTGTGAAGTGGTATTTGCCCCTCTCTCCAGCCTTCCAGCCTTACTAACTTCTCTCTTGCTGCATGGGAGTCAGTTATTTAAGGCCTCTTTCAAATATTCGCATGCGGCAGACTCTATGCTGCCTTCAAGTTTTTACATTCATCTGGTCAGCTCTACCATATCACTACTTCCACTCTGTTAAAAAGCCAGTCATTTTCTTTCTGAATCACTATAATAACCTCCTCACTGATCCCTTTCTTGCCCTTGTCCCTTTCCCTCCCATTATAGCCTTTGCCTGACAGAGCAGTTAGACTAAAACTGTTAAAACAGAAGTCAGATAAAGATTCTACAAAGCTCAGAACTTCACAAAGTCTCCCAGTGCTCTTTAGTGTTTTACTTTGGTAAAAACCAAAGTCTTCAAAATGGCTTCAAAGGCTGTGCACAGCCTGAACTCTACTCTCATTTCATTCTGCTTTCCCAGTAGTTCACTTGGCTATAAACTGACTTTTTTATTTTATTTTTTTCTTCTCTTGATAAGAATTTCAGCTTGTTCTGAGAGCTCTACTGTACTTTCTTTCTGAGATGCTCTTCCCCTAAGAAGACACATATCTTATACTCTCACTTCTTTCTGGTCACTCATGGGAGCTTATCAATGTGTGTCCTTCCTTGATCAAGTTATTTGGAATAACAAGCTCTCCTAGCACTTCTTAAATACTTTTTCAGATTATTTTTTCTCTGTAACATTTATCATGGTCTCTCATTCTATATGTACGTAATTTTGTTTTTTTGTTGTTTGTTTTTTTTTATCTCTGCCTACTAGAGTATAAATTCCCATGAAGACGTGGATTTTTGTCCTCTTCACTATTGTGTCCCCAAGTACCTAGAACAGTGACTGGTATACTGTAGAAAGTAAAGAAATACTTATAAAATAATTGTTTGTAAAAAATTTGTTGTTTTTTTTTTAACACACTATCCTCTGCCTTCTCCCTTCTCCCACCAACTCCCGAGAAGCACAACCACTTTTATTTTTCTTAATAACTCTCATTTATCTCTCTCACTTGAACCCTGAATGTTGCCCAATTACAGTAATAATTATATTTAACTACTACTGCTACTAATTGATTGCTACTTTCAATTGCTGAATGTGCATTCTGAAATATAGGGAAACTCAAGTATTCCTTACTTTATCTCTTGTAACTAATACAGTACCTGTGACATATTATGTGTTGTATCGGTATTTGTTGTAAGAACAAAGGCATATAACATATAGAATATATAACCAAACCAGTGAATTTCTTTTTTTCTTCAATTCTTACCTTTACTCTGTTTAGCTTAGCAGAATGCCAAGCATATAACTAGTACTAGATGCACCTTTGTTGATCGATTCACAGAGTGATTTGATCTTTGAAGTATATCTACATAAAAGTAAGAAGTCTGAGATGTTCTGCTTGTAAAACTAAATGCTTTAACATATCATAGGGGAACAGTAAGTGACTGACTGCCTAAAGAGCAACTATAACCTTTGAGAGTTAGAAATTGAGCACTAGAGGAGAATGATCAGACTGACCATGAAGCAATCAGGTAGAGCCACAGACTTTAACCATTAGTGGAGATAAAATGATGCTTCCATGATCAAAAGAGTGTATAAAAATTAAAAGTTTATAAATGAATGATACCTTTGGAAGTATATTTGTGTGAAATGGATGTTGTCAAGGTAATCACAAGTTATTTTGAGATTTAAAGACTACATGTGTGTGTGTGTGTGTGTGTTTATATTTCTCAATAAAATTGTTCAATGGAATTAATAAATTATGAATCATAACTTTACAACAATGTAATTGTCTTTTAAAATGATTTTTAAATTGCATTTTTCCTTTATATTCTTTTTTATGCATGAGTAACTGTTTTTCGTCAAAAGGTTTCAGTAACAATTTTCCCTACATTTAAAACAAACATGGTCTTTCTACTTACGAACACTTTACCATACATACTGCCCTTATTTGTAAAGCAGTAAAGCATAGGATTCTTGGCCGAAGATCAATTCCTCCAATACTGACCTCTGTCATAAATTTTTTGTGTTAATAAAACAAGAGAGACTTTTTATGCTGTTTAAATTCTTTATTATGGGTCTGTATAGACACCTTCGAACCTCATAATGGTTCAAATAAAATATTTAACCAATATTAACCATTTAATAAACCACTTAAATAATTGAATCTTTCCAGTTCAACTGCTCTCCTACAATTTTATTCCAATGTTTAACATATCCAACTCAGAAACTCAAAACACATGCCATAATATATATGAAGACAAAGAATATATCGTTTAATGAAAAGTATTTTTAATATTTCGATTTTCCAAACTGAAGCAATTTATAGACACTTACGTCTAGTATACATAGTGCAGTTTTGTAAACTTGCCTGTAATATATTATGCACTCATATTTAGTGGGATGCTATGTTCCAGCATCCTTTAATAGCTTCATTTTGTGGAACAGGACTTATTTATTCCAATGCTGTCAGTTTTATAATAGTTCTTGTGTGTCATTTAGAGGCATCCATTCAACATAATGACAGATTTTGAAGAAATAGGACATGAGAATAAATGACCATAAGAGTAGGTAGGAGTGGAAAAGTTCCCTTCTTGATTTTCTCAACCATAGTTAAAGCTTCATTTTCTTCATAAAGTTTTATTTCCATCTCTCATTAGGCTCTACAAATGAAAGAATCATAAACAAAACTGTAAGTATTTATTTCCACTTTAATGACAGACATTTAAGGAGGATAAAAAAGCAAGATTGTGGTTTTGGTTAAAAAAAAGCAGACTTCTAAAAATGGGAAAATGAATGACTTAGTTGTATTTTTATTTTTCCTCACACTTCTCCAATTACACAGTTCCTTCTACACTTGATGAGAGCCTGAGCATTTTCACTTAAGTAATTAAATTGTGGTTTAGCATATAATGCACCACAAGCTTGAAACTCATCAACCCAACTGATATAGGAAAATGGTCAGCGTGAGGACACTAAAAGCAAAAATGATACATCTAGACTGAGTGGTATGCATTTGTCACCATTCATAACTGTGTTGTTCCTTTGAAGACTGTTATTTTAGGGCAAAATATGACCTCATTAGAGAAGCACTACAGCAAGGGGGACATCTCAAACTTTCCACTTTGTGAAATAAAATATTTTCATTCAAACACCTCAAGAGAAAACTGATTAGCATTTTGACTCTGGAATGACTCGAGGCCCTAGGTCAAAAGAACAGTCTCCAGTAATGTTAGCTCTTTATAGGTCTCATTACTAATCTTTAGTCCTTGCTTAAAATTATGATATAGCCTTATTACCCGAAATTGTGATTTATAAATGATAGCAGTGCAAAAGTGTCACTAATTTATAATTTTAGAGAATATAGCTCATCGAAATTTTCTGTTATGTTTTATGAAAGAAGAAAACTCAAGCTCTTCAATTAATAACCTGCCCTAGAAAACCATATTTCTAGAAGAGTACTGAAAAGACTTAAAGATAGCTAATAATAGTCTGAGATCCTCTTGTATTTCAAAAAGAATCATTTGCTATTAATAATGGTAAGCAGGGTTTCGGGATATTTTATGGGAACATCATTTCTTTAACTTGTCATTTGGTTTTATGTTATAAAGAAGAGGGTGATGGGGTGAACCAAGCTTGCAGGTGTATATAACATTATGGAAAGTGAAGAATCTTTGATGTTTCATTAGATGAGTCATTTCTTTTTGTCACTGAGTCATAGCAAAGTCATTGCTATCTGAAGAATTATTGTAATTATTTGCCATCATAGGGTTTTATAAAACTATTTACATTTAAAAATTAATATCAATGTCTATAATCACATTATACAAGAGAAATTTAGAAGCAAATATTTAAAGTATTTTGTTCCATTTTTTAAAATAAAATGTATACGTAAATTTTAATTTTGTTTGCAAATTGAGGAATATCATGGTCAGATTTTTTGTTACTTTACATTAATGCTGGTTGGTAAAAACTCACAGCTACACTGAGTATATTCTTCTCTCCCCCTACTTGAATACTCTCCTTGCAGTAGACAAAACTTCTAGAAAACTAAGGAGCATTACAACAACAACAACAACAAAGAACCAGAACTTAGAAACTGTTGGATATAGAATCATAGATATTAAAATATTTACATAGCATTCCTACAGAAGCAAAGTCTCTAAGGAAACATGAAATAGCAAGAGATGATTTCATTAAGATTTTATAAAGTCTAATATTGTAAGAAAATTTATTGTATTTAATATTGTAAGTAAAGTTATCATGTGAGATATTTATTCATTCATAAAAATATATTGAAGAGAGATTGTTCACTTTGGTGGAAAGGCTATGAGTAATACAGCTTTCACTTGAGCTATCTTATCACATTACAGCAGGTAATGACAAAAAAAAAAACATTTAGGTATACTTTAATCATATATGTTATAAGTGCTATGAGGAAGAAATAAAATAAGATTCTGACATAGAAGGTAAGTGGGCTGATGGCACTGTGTTTGTGGAGGATCTTTCCAACATAACATTTAGCTGAAACATGAATGATGAGAGTAGAATAAGCCCAGCAAACGTTAAGGGAAAGCATTCTAGGCAAGAAGGACAGTAAATTACAGTTTTATGTTGCTATCTTTGTTCACTGCTGAAGGATTCCAGGATCTTATCATACATTTATAGCTAGCTTCTCAATACTATGAGCTCTAACATCTTTCTAAATACTGAACACTTGGGCCTCATAGACTTTCTAACAGGCAATCTTAAAACTCAAGAATGCTGAATTCTTTCATGTTTACAGTGCAATATAAGTTTTCAAATTCTACTAGCACTTAGATAAACTGGAAGCATTTGAAATCAGTTAGCTATAGTTAAGAAAAAAAGGATATATAGAAGTGTCTGAACATTCGGAATCATTTTCCCTTGAAATGTCTCCACTAGTGAGCAAGCAATAGAACAACATTTGAAATTTTCTGCTTCCTCTGATTTCATTTCTTCCTTTATTTAATATCAAATCTTGTGTTTAATATTATATTTCAAAATAAATACTAAGAAGATCCTAATGAGAAAGGTTATCATAATTATAAAATGTGAGACAAATTATGAGGAATTTTTGAATTCTCTCATGGTTACTTAACATCACAACATCTAAGTTGGAAAATCTCATGCCAGAGAGAGTACCAGATAATGAGTCTGATCTGGGTACAATCTCAAGGTCCAGTACAAGACTTCTATCAATAACATGCATTTAGACTGTCCACAAATTCTCTAAAAAAAGTGGATTAGAAATCAGTTTTCTCAACTGATACAATATTGGCCATTGGTCTGTTGTATGTAAATGTCCCTGTCACAGTGTTAAGGATTCCGGACACAAGCCCACTAAATGCCATGTGACTAACTACCCAATCATTGTGACAAACAAAAATGAAATGTTTCCACACATTTCCAAAGGTCCATTGAACTAGGTTTCTTAAGCTGTGTTTCTAATAATACCCCCTGTGTGGCAATAATTTGTGTTTCAAAAAGAAAATGTGTTCATAGTCAAGTATTATATGTGCCATGTAGTGTATCGAATAGTAAAACAGATTTCTTTTTGTAGGAGTTACTCTGACCTTAAAATGTTAATGACAACTCCGAATTTCAGAAGGATAGGGGTAGAGCAAAGTGTTTATATATAAGCCAATTTGGCCAAAATTTTTTTTCTCGAAAATCATTTATAAGAAATGGAATAAATGAGCATTCAGATTCTTATATCATGTTAAATATAGTATAGCTGAGAATTTTATTTACCCTGTTTTTATAGATTTGATTTGCAAGACTGAAATTTTTTCTTGCAGGAAAAAACAAATATGTAAATCTTTTATATATGGAAAGAGTACAAATAAATAATGAAATGATAATGTGAATGATTCTACACTCAGTAAAGAAGAGTAACATAATATGCCATATTCTATGTTAAACATATTTTTATATATTCTCTTTTGATAACAGCCTTACATGTAAAGTAATTAGTTTTAATCTACTACTTGGAAAATGTAGACAAAGAGAGATGACTTGCTCTGTTAGGGTATAGGCTAGTTGCTGTGGGGCAGTGGGGTGGGGGAACTCAGAACAAAATTCAGTAGCTCAAATAAAACAGAAGTCTATTTCTCCTTTGTGTCACAGGCAAAATGTAGATGAGGGATCAAGATTCAGTAGATGGCTCAGATTCACAAAATCATCTAGGGAATCAGTTTCCGTCTGTTCTCATTTCTCTGCAGTCCCCTAATATTGCTTTTATTTGCCTGGCTGAAGCTAGCTCACTGGTACCATATCTATATCGCAGCCAAGGAAGTGGAGAAATACTGAGAAGAGGGCAAGCCTGAAAGAAAATAACCTAAATGTTTCAGACATTTCATATAGGCAAGGGAATCTAAATAAAGTAGTCACCAGCTTGTTCCCTGCTAAAACTTAGTCAGGCCAGGAAGTTCTCTTACTAGAAGGAAGAAAGGAAGAGTGAGTATTAGAGGGAAATTTTTATTCTCTGCCAAATCTAAAAAAGAGAGAGAGTGGGATAAAGAGAGAAAAAGAGACAGAGAGACAAAGAGAGAAAGAGAAACAGAGTGAAAGAGATATCTATTTATATTGAAATATAGTATCCCTCGATATGCAAACTAAAATGCATAATGACAATAATAATATCAAACATTTACAAAGGACTTACTTTGTATCACACAGTGTTCTAAATACTTTACATGCATGCATTAACTCATTTAACTCTCATAACAACCCTATGGTGTGTGTACTATTATTATTGCCACTTTACAGATGACAGAATTGAAGCAGAGATTCAGTGACTTGTGCAAAGGCACACACTAGTAAGCGGTGACTTAGAATTCTAAAATAGACCGTTTGGCTCTGGAATCTATATCTTTCAGTATCTTGCTCGGCTGCTTCTCAGTGTTTTTTTTTTTTTTTTTTTACATGAATAGAAGGGTTCTTTACATAATTTGATCATTTCTATTTGCTTGAATATGTTGTGATCCAAAATAACCATGATTTTGTTAGAAAAAGTGAGGAAATGAGAATTTAAATCTGTGTTAAATATCTTCTTTTGTTTATGTTATGATAGAAATAGTGAGAGATGAGGCTTCATTTATCTAGATCTAGATGGCACTACACTGCATTAAACACCAGTAGCTACCATCTGGTGGTATTTCGCCATTATATAGTTTCAGAATTCAGTGAGATTTGGTTTTGCTTAGAAAAATCACATTTACAGCACCTTTGTTATGACAGACTGTGCTCAGTACCAGTATAAACACTTTTAGGTCCTTAGGTTTGTTTTGTTTTGTTTTGTTTTTAAAATAGATAGACTCCTTTAGACTCTAAGTAGAACATTAATACGTAATAGTTTTGGATATCTTTAAAAAGCCCTGAATTTTTGGCACTGTGCCAACAGATGTAATGTAATTCTATCCTGACAATCACTAAGTGTGCTTAAGTTGTCTAGCTCTGAAAGTCTTCTGCTCAAAGTAGAGGATACCTATGAATGAAATAGCATTGCTCAGTTTACTCAGGGACCCAGCCTAGAGAAACAAGTTTAATGCAAAGTCTATGGGTATGGAAGAATATTTTTCTAATATCAACTTCCTCATATTCATACTCCTTCCAAAGCCTGAATTAGCTAGTTGAATATAGATCATTTAACAAATACTACTAACAAAATCAGTGGAAAGTGGTTCTTTTATTCATTAATGTGTCTCCAAATATAAAGTATAAGGTTTGAATTTCTAAGCTCAGAGGTGATTTTTTTAAAATCTTTATTAAGCCATTGTAAGATCTCTAAATTATCTGTACTCCATTGCACAAGAGAGAATTTTTTAACTGACTATCTTTTGGTTCTTGCTTTTTAGATTTTTCCAGCAGTTTGCCCTTATAATAGCCCTAAAATGTTGTGTGTTAAAATGCTTAACTTGGTTTGCATTCAATATTGCTAGAGAAATAACATTTATGAAGCAAAAATATGTCCTTGAAGTCTTAAACTGGGTACACAAATATTTTCTCTTGTTTAAGTGAGATACTCCCAAAAGTGACAGCTGTAAATAGATAAATGTTCTAAGTATGAATATTTTTTTCACACAAGTAATTTCTTCCCACAAAAGAGATGTAAAAGGTTTTCATATCTTTTGAATCTTGATTATTTTTTCTAAAGCTTGACCTAACGTACATGAGTAAATTAAAGCCACACGAATTCCAGTGATTTATTTTTTGCTTTTTTAAAGTTTCATTTTATCAAAATCTATGTCAAAATCATAATATAAACCCTGGTCTCTGCTCTTCTCACAACTCCCACATCCTCTGCTTTCCCTCTCCCTATCCAGGTCAATATTAATTGACCCACATTCCTCTCAGGAACCAAATACCTTTTTACAAATGGTCTTTTAGTGCTTTCTCCAAGAATATCATTTACAACCAAGATTAATCTAGCACCAACCCAATTTTCAAAGCACTATCATTAGGGGTATTAATGTCTTTGAAACATTCTTAAAATCTTATTACAAAGGTAACTACTATGAAAGTATAATTTTCAAAATTAAAACTAAAGGATGGCAAAACTTGGTGAAAGACCATTTAAAGAATATTAGTTACCCAAGAAAAAATGTTGGAAGGTGATCACGAAGTTAGATCAATAAATAGTTAATAACTTAAGGGAAATATAACCACAACCATTGGGGTTATTTTCAATTCTAGGCATAAATCATTTGAACCTTGACCAGACAAAAATCTATAACTGCATAATATATGGCCACTATTCAATGGTGAATAGCAGGTCATCTTTGAGTGAGCCTGTTAGACCGCGTTCTCCACTGGCACTGAAAGGACACACAGGCATCTTTTTTTCTTATTTCCTTGTTTTGGGTACTTAACATTTTAATTCTTCTCTTTACTGAGAACAGTTCACTCTTAACAATGAAGTTTTATTAGCATAACTAACAGTAACCTCTTTTTAAATATCTATTTTGTTTTCATCTGAGATGAAGAAAAATAAGAGTTCTAGATTAAATTAACTGTAATTTGTTTAACAAATGAGGATTGTCAACAAATAGAAAAGAAATATCAGCTTCCCACAATTAGCAGGAAAATGTATATTTAGGATTTTCTAAATGGCGATGATTTCCTATAATGTTATTTTTTTAACAAAGGTGACTTTTTATAATAGAGATTTAAAATCTTTGTCAGACACTTTTAAATAAAGAAATTTACATATTAGAAAAATATACTATATAAAATATGTTCTGATTATTGGTTCAGAAAATAAGATTATTCAATTGTTAAGTAAGGTTATTTCTTCAGTCAACAAATATTTATTGAATAGTACTATGTACAGGGTAGTAAGAGAAAGTTAAAACTGGAAGCAAACATGCTTTCTGTACTAAGAAGTTTATGATCTAGATCATGCACGAAAACACTTAGTTGTGATATATTAAAGACTATGAGTAGTATTCTAGGGAAGCTGGTAAAAATGTCCATATTAGAGCACATGAAGGAGAAGTCTTTGCTAACTAGTAGGAGCAGGTCTAATTTGGGTCACGAATGAGAGGTGAAATTCAGCAGGTTGAGATGAAAAAGCTGGGAAAGATAGGGTTTGGGGAAGATCAAGAGCAAAATGTGGAAAGCCAAAATTTCCTAGGAATTTCAGTTAATTTGATTTGTGGATATTATATATTTATAAAGAAATCTAAGATGAATTATTCATGAAAAGCTAAGGTTGGGCAGTTTTGCTTCATCTTAAAGGTTAGTAATTCTGTGTTTCTACAGAAAATTAGACTAATGTATCTCTCCAATCAGAGAGAACACTGTAGATAGTCTATCAATTCTCTACAAAGTACAAATGACCAAAATTATCTGTTATTTTTTATTTTTGTATCTTGTTTTTAATGTTTACTTTCCATAGCCATACAAAGAATCACATACACCATGGCCTATGTTTAAACTTTTAAAAAATATGTTTACCAGTATGATAGCATTTTTCTAAGAACACTGAGAGTTGCAGTGTATCCAAAAGCAACATTTTAAAATTTATTAATAGTAAATATATTAAAATAGAACTCTGATGAAGATACGAATACCTAAATTTAAAATGAACACAGTGGTAAAAATACCTTTTTCCCATTTAATAAATTTGCAGATGTGGACTAGTGAAATGTCAGCGTGGCATCGTAATTTAACCGTTTTACAAGTCATGAAACATATAACATATTCTGGACTCATTAAGTATTTACAGCAATAACTAGTGATCAGTGATTGTACAAGTAACCTATTATTTCAATTTTATTCCTATTTAAATGGGAGGCAAGCTATGCTATGCTTATATGGAAACATATAAGAAAGAGTGAAATAATGTTTATTAGATGTTTTTTGACAGGACTATTAAACTACTCTACAGTTTATGGTATCTATTGCAGCTATATTTATCCTTAACTCTGCCAGTTAATATGAGGTATAATATTTTAATAATTTACATATCTGAATGATCTGAACTCAGATAATCATTTAAAAATCTAACTTAAAAATATCCAGATATAAGATATAATATTACAGTATAATATTACATAGAAACATTTTATAACTTATGACAGTGTTTCTTAACCCAGCCGGGGGAGTGGGGAGGGGATATTTCCTTCCCACTCTTCTACCCTCCCAGTTCAGGATACAGTTGACAATATCTGGGACATTTTTGATCATCATGTTGTTAGGAGGATGGAGATGGCTACTTGCAACCAGCAGGCTGAGGCCATTTGGTTTAGGCTGCTAAACCTGCAAAGAATTATTTGGCCCAAAATATCAATGATGCCAGGATTGAGAAACCTGACTTACAGCATAAGTTTAAAATGTAAGCTGCAGAAACCAAATTTACTTAGTTTAATGCATTTATGCGATTATATCTTGATTGTGGAGATTAAATAACATTTTTACATCAGAGTTTGCCTTATCATATTCGACAGTTTTTTAGTGAATACATAAGGATATGGTGACTGATAATATTCATTCTGTTTATGTGAAAGCTAAGATCCCGCCAAAGCACTCTCCTACTCTTTCTCTGTGAGTATATATAAATACTTTTTAAAATGTTATTTTAAAATGAGAATTTCTCCATATTTGCCAACAAGAGGAATTTCATTAATCAGTTCTTAGTTCAAAAATGAAATTAGTACCAAAGAATAAAGGAAGCATAAATTTAGAATAAGAAGGATTCTGCTTTGTAAGATGGCATGGCCCCATTTTCCATCAGTTTAGAATCATGCAAGAGGCTATAAACTTAAAATGCTAAACATAAAATGTTGAAACTTTTTAATTTAATTTTATTATTATTATTTATGCCTACAGCACGTGGTCTTCCTAGGTGGTCTCCCATCCAAGTACTAACCAGGCCTGACCCTACTTAGCTTCCGAGATCAGACATTGGGCTGGTTCAGGTTGGCATGGCCATAACCACAGACTGTGGCTCCACTGGGGCACAAACCCTGGACCTTCTGCGTGTAAAGCAGATGTGCTAACCGCAACACTATGGAACCATGTCCAAATTTTAAAACTTTTAGGTGAGAATTTCCGTATTGCTCTAGATACATCTCTAATTTTCTTTCCTTAAAGAAAATTTCAGATTTGGTATGCAGTTTCATCTCTCTTCATTTGTATTTCATACTTTCCACCCACATATTTCCTATCTCTTAGGAGAGAGTTATAAGAATTATGGAAGAAGTTTAGTTATTGTCACCTGAACAATGAAAAGCAATAATAGACAATACTGGATAGGTATGTAATTGACAAAAGTTTGTTACATTATTTTTGGCCATGCAAAATATTGTAATTTAGTTGTTAAGGTTTTCAAGAAATGTTTTAAAATATGTGTTCAGCAATCTTTTAATTATAGCGATAAAGATAATATAATTATAACACATAATGGGGGAGCAAATCTTTGCAGTAGGTGATCCAGTTAAAAATATTATGGTTCTTATAGCATTCTGTAGAATGAAGTAGAAAGCAAAGTAATAAACTTTATTAGACATAGTGTGGAAAAAACTCTTGGGACAATAATCAAACAATAAGAATGAAAGATTGGTACTAAAGATCTGTAAGATAAGTATCCAAAATTTAGCAATGACTAAAAGCTACCAGATTGTCCTTTTTGATTTGGAACACTACAATTAACAAGAAACGTGGATCTTAGAATGTTTTTGGAAACAATGACAAAGACGAAAACATAAACATTACACAAAAATATTAATTAAATTAAAGAGTATAATAAAATGTTATCATGATGTGAGTAAAAAACTTATTTTTACACATTGCTGGTGGGAACATGAATTAATAAAGCCATCTAGGAAAATAGTCTAGCAGCATCAATTAAAATTTAAAAGAGTATACATCTCCTAAGTTTGTTGCTGACTGAGCCCTAATAGTGACAGTTTCAAGGATAAATTTGGTATTAGATATGATATATATGTTTAATTAATTGAGATCAAGAGAAAAGAAAATAATTATATGTACAAAGTTGTAGTTTATTCTGTTATTTTTGCAGATGTATTGTCCAAAGTAAGCCTCTTAGAGAAGTTGTTTTTAATTTTTAATACTTTATAAACATTTGAAATATATTTTCATCTTGCTACAATAGTCAGTCAGAATAATTATAGCAAAATAATATTAGTTTTTTTCAAATGTATTATTCATGCCCTCTAATATAAATACAAAAGTTTTTTTATTGTTATTTATTTCAAGATAAATCAGAAAAAAAAAAAAAGATGAAAAATAAGGAGTAATCTCCACTCATTATTCAGATAAGTTTTCAAGTAAGAATACTTCTGTACCACAAAGATATTCTAATACTGCTATGGATCGAATTCATTTATCTGAAAATCAAAGAATGAAATTGCTAAACATAGAAACATAACAGAAATATAGTAACCTCTTGGCGTAAACTAGTTGATAACAACAAATCAATCAAAAACTTTGTTCTCCAAATATTTATTGAGCTAAAATGCACAGGGTATTAATCACTACTGGCTAAGATCAATAACAAAAATGTTTATTCTCCATTGATTTCATGATTCTCATAAAATATAAGTATCAAAGATTTAAAATTATGTATAAAATGTAATATATAACATATACATTTAGTTCTTTGACATATATATGCATAATTATTTTAGGTGGTGATAAGGGCTATAGAATAAAAAATAAAGGAAAGGTGGATTATGAATGTAAAGGCATTGATATTTCAGTAAAGACCTGAAGGAAGTTGTGGTAGGCTGGAAAATGCCCCTTCCCCTAAAGATATGATGTCCTAATCTCTGTAAACTGTGAGTGTTACCTTATATGGCAAAATAAAAGAAAGAAAAGATCTTTATAGATGTGATTAAATTAAGGATTTTGAGATGGCAGGATTATCTTCGATTGTCCAGTTGGGCCCTAAATACTAAATGCAATCATGTATCCTTTTAAAGTTGTAGTGGAAGAGATTTTACCCATTAAGAGAAAAGGAGAAAGCAGAGTAATTGCAGAAGCAGAGACAGGTATAATGTGGCCACAAGCCAAGGAATGGCAGTAGACACCAGAAGCCGGAAGAGACAAGGAATTGATTCTTCCTTAGAAACTCTAGAGGAAGCACAGTCCTGTCAGCATTTTTATTTCATCCCGGCTATACTGGTTTCAGACTTCTGGCCTCCAGAACTGTGAGAAAATTAATTTGTTTTGTTCATCGCTGAATTTGTAATAATTCGTTGAGCAACCATAGGGAGGGTTACAGGGACGGGTAAGGACACAAGTAATGCAGATCTCTGGGGGCAGAGAAAATTTTGGGAGGCAATATCAAGAGCCATCTTTTGGACACGTTAAGTTTGAGAAATCTACTAGACATCAAAGCAGTGATATGGAGGAGAGTCAGGGGGAGTTCAGGGGAGAGTTCTGGGCTACCTAGATAAATTTGGGGATTATTAGCATGTAGATTATAGTAGAGCTGTGGGACCAGATGCCTGAGATATCAGAAAAAAAAAGGCCACATCACTGAGCTCTGGACCCTTCAAGTCCTGGAGATTAGGAATATAAAAAAGAGCCAGAAAAGAAGCCTGAGAAAAGAGTAGTCTGCATGGTAAAAGTGAAACTAGACAAAAATGGTGCTCTGAAGGGGAATGAGATCTGCACCATCGACTATACTGAAAGCCGAAGGACAGCTCAAGATGAGGAGTATGGAATGACTATGCTTTCAGCCACAGTAAGACCATTGATAGGCTTTTTAAGAATAGTTTCAGTGGAATAATGGGAACAAATATCTGGATTAAGTTCATGAGAAAATGGAAGGAAATAAATTGAAGATCACAAATATAGTTAA
>NW_011888818.1:8912597-8915014 GCF_000151845.1 Pteropus vampyrus
TAGACACCAGAAGCCGGAAGAGACAAGGAATTGATTCTTCCTTAGAAACTCTAGAGGAAGCACAGTCCTGTCAGCATTTTTATTTCATCCCGGCTATACTGGTTTCAGACTTCTGGCCTCCAGAACTGTGAGAAAATTAATTTGTTTTGTTCATCGCTGAATTTGTAATAATTCGTTGAGCAACCATAGGGAAGGTTACAGGGACGGGTAAGGACACAAGTAATGCAGATCTCTGGGGGCAGAGAAAATTTTGGGAGGCAATATCAAGAGCCATCTTTTGGACACGTTAAGTTTGAGAAATCTACTAGACATCAAAGCAGTGATATGGAGGAGAGTCAGGGGGAGTTCAGGGGAGAGTTCTGGGCTACCTAGATAAATTTGGGGATTATTAGCATGTAGATTATAGTAGAGCTGTGGGACCAGATGCCTGAGATATCAGAAAAAAAAAGGCCACATCACTGAGCTCTGGACCCTTCAAGTCCTGGAGATTAGGAATATAAAAAAGAGCCAGAAAAGAAGCCTGAGAAAAGAGTAGTCTGCATGGTAAAAGTGAAACTAGACAAAAATGGTGCTCTGAAGGGGAATGAGATCTGCACCATCGACTATACTGAAAGCCGAAGGACAGCTCAAGATGAGGAGTATGGAATGACTATGCTTTCAGCCACAGTAAGACCATTGATAGGCTTTTTAAGAATAGTTTCAGTGGAATAATGGGAACAAATATCTGGATTAAGTTCATGAGAAAATGGAAGGAAATAAATTGAAGATCACAAATATAGTTAATAAATTCAAGTAATTACATAGATATCCTCCTTTGGTTATTGAGTTTAATCTAATTTTAAAATTACGTAGATATCCTCCTTTGGTTATTGAGTTTAATCTAATCTATAAATGAAAATGAGTCTAACAATAACCAAATATGGTGATATCATGTACAAATAAAATTTTTTCATAATGTCTTTAACCCAAACTGGGCATGGTGCAAATCTGTTATATATTTGGCCTAGTGTTTTCTTCATTTCCAATATAATTGCACTATAAGCTAGTCATTTGGGATAGATATAGTAAAATAATTCTTAGTGATGTCACTGTGTAGATCACATAGCCTATCTTCATAGGAGTATGTGTAGATTTTACACTATAAATGTTTATAGTATAAACATTTACAGTTTTCAGTTTATCCTGGTGGTTTCTCCTTTTTCTTTTTACTCAGCATTATAATAAATCTTTACATTAAAAGTCAGAAAGCTTTAAACTAAATGATAGGAGAAATCATATTTATGTTGCTCACCATAAAATCTCCACTCTGTAAAACAGTGTCTGTGATGTGGCAAGTGCTCAATAAACATATGTTAAATGAAGAAAAAGTTAAATCAGTGAGAGATAATTTCTACTCATCTTTGAGCTCTTTTTATTGATTTGAATGGTCTTAAATCTCAGATTTCCCACTTCTAAAGTGGAAATAATTCTACTCACCTTACAAGACTACTGTGAGAATTTAAGGAGACGATAAGAAAGCATCTTACTGTTAGAAAACTATTAAAATATATTATTCTGTAAAGAGCAGAATGACTAAAACCTCCACTGAGGCACCTTCATTACATATTCAAAACTGTTACTGCTTCCTTCAACCCACTTAAGATTTCTTTAACAAAAATTTTGAAATAGCCTTTTGTACCACCCACTGATTCCATTCATTTTGCCTTTGTGGGTTTATTATATTTTAAATTATTGTATCATTGGGGTCCAGAAATGATTTTAAACAAATTCATATACCTAGAGTGTGATCCTGTATTTAAGGTCTGACAAGCTTTAGGCTTCTAATACGTTATTGAGTTATGAATTGTGCACCCTCACCTTTGCTGTCCTATATTCTATGGGTATGATTTTACTTGTGTGAACTCAAAAATCTCTGCTTTCTCCAATTTGTTACTGGTATTTTCTCCTTACACTTACCACACAGAAATATTTTTATGGTCACCATGCTTATTAAACTCTAAAATTATTTGAAATTATATTTACATACATAATGCCCAGCACAATTTTTGGCCCTTAGTAAACATTTAATAAATATTTGCTAAACAAATACATTTATTAATGGATTTGTCCTCAGAACATACTTTTATAGTTGGTAAAGATATTACTATTAACACTTTTTAAATGGTACATTAGAAACACAAGGTAATTGTTTATCATAGTAAAGTAATAGTCAAACTCATATTCAAGAATCCCAGTCCAGTCTTCATAGAACTGGATGAAACTATGAGGACCTCTGGAGATATAAAAATATATCTCTTGAAGGCCAAATTACCCAGACTCTGCTTTCCATATGCCTAATAGAAATTGTCTTATTTGTACAAAAAATATACAAGTCCATGCATTACGGTTATTTGTAATTTTTAAGATACAGTAATGCT
>NW_011888818.1:8915064-8917676 GCF_000151845.1 Pteropus vampyrus
AGATAATTTCTACTCATCTTTGAGCTCTTTTTATTGATTTGAATGGTCTTAAATCTCAGATTTCCCACTTCTAAAGTGGAAATAATTCTACTCACCTTACAAGACTACTGTGAGAATTTAAGGAGACGATAAGAAAGCATCTTACTGTTAGAAAACTATTAAAATATATTATTCTGTAAAGAGCAGAATGACTAAAACCTCCACTGAGGCACCTTCATTACATATTCAAAACTGTTACTGCTTCCTTCAACCCACTTAAGATTTCTTTAACAAAAATTTTGAAATAGCCTTTTGTACCACCCACTGATTCCATTCATTTTGCCTTTGTGGGTTTATTATATTTTAAATTATTGTATCATTGGGGTCCAGAAATGATTTTAAACAAATTCATATACCTAGAGTGTGATCCTGTATTTAAGGTCTGACAAGCTTTAGGCTTCTAATACGTTATTGAGTTATGAATTGTGCACCCTCACCTTTGCTGTCCTATATTCTATGGGTATGATTTTACTTGTGTGAACTCAAAAATCTCTGCTTTCTCCAATTTGTTACTGGTATTTTCTCCTTACACTTACCACACAGAAATATTTTTATGGTCACCATGCTTATTAAACTCTAAAATTATTTGAAATTATATTTACATACATAATGCCCAGCACAATTTTTGGCCCTTAGTAAACATTTAATAAATATTTGCTAAACAAATACATTTATTAATGGATTTGTCCTCAGAACATACTTTTATAGTTGGTAAAGATATTACTATTAACACTTTTTAAATGGTACATTAGAAACACAAGGTAATTGTTTATCATAGTAAAGTAATAGTCAAACTCATATTCAAGAATCCCAGTCCAGTCTTCATAGAACTGGATGAAACTATGAGGACCTCTGGAGATATAAAAATATATCTCTTGAAGGCCAAATTACCCAGACTCTGCTTTCCATATGCCTAATAGAAATTGTCTTATTTGTACAAAAAATATACAAGTCCATGCATTATGGTTATTCGTAATTTTTAAGATACAGTAATGCTGTATCCCAAGGGTGACACCTATTCTGAAGCTACATTATTATTACTTTACTAAGACAAGAAGTTAGCAATGAAGAACAAGTTGCTGTGCACAATCTCTCATTCCTTGATAGCTGAGGATATTAATTCATGAGCTGCAGGCAAGTACATTGATCTTTCTAGCCATCCAGAAATAAAATGTCATGTAGAACAACTACTTCTTCATTGTTATTCCAGCATAGTTTTCCCCTCCCTTGAGATTTGTTTCTTATATTAAGAATGAAAATGCACCTACTCTCTTCTGAGGCAGAATGGCAAATACAACCATAGGTTTGGAGGTGCTCAGTTTCATCAGTGTCCTGTTTGATGAGACTGCTATGTGCCTCAGGTAATAAAAATATACTATGGTTACCAGCTCCTTAGAAACAAATTTCTTTTTAGCTTCTCCTGCTTTAAATTGATATCTCCTCACATTGACCCCAGAGAGACCACTCCTGGATCTGGATGGATGCCTAGTCATGCATATGGTGAAAATATGGATGAAAAGGTGAAACACACAAGACCTCTCTACAAATATTTTCGAGTAAAATTCCTTGATAATAGACTAGTGAATTAATATGCAGCCTGAATTCCCTACCTAAAATATACCTATTTTCACAGACAGCCTCAATATAATTGAAAATAGTGTAATAAATGAACACATGCACACAAATGTATTTTATTTTTCTCACAAATATTTAGAATGCCTACCAAGTATAAAACACTATATTGAGCATTAATACAAAGGAAACATGAGCTAGAGTGACATAATTCAATCACTAAGAAAACCCCAAATTAAGTAGGAGAATAAGAAAAAAATGTCAGTTAACTCATGCATGTGTATAAAATCAGTATGAGTGTAAATAAAGTTTAAATATAGTGTATATACATCTGTGGAATATTTAACCCCAGAGCCCTCACACACTTTGCTGTAATACTTTTAAACAAAAAGTCACTGAATTTTAGGACTGAGAAAATTAATATTTTAACTGAGCTTGAGAAAATAGCAAATATTATGAAACATTTTGTTTTACTAGCAAATTTTTTAAATTATTAAGAGAAATATGGGTTCCCATCATCCCTGCATTTTATCACTTTGAGCAATTGTGTCCTTCCTAAAGCTGAGCACCCCCATATAAAAGTTTATGAAAACCAAAACCCTGTCCATTTTAAAAGTTCTCGTGAAATTTAAATAAGATAATGTATGAAATATAGTATCTGAAACCACAAGGATAAATGCTCCTTTTCAGGTATCGTATATTGTTTAGCAACACATACCCAGAGTCAATTACATGGTAAGTGATCAATATATAAGAATTGGATCAATGGCTGAATTAATAGTATCTGCCTCATAAGGTTACTGTCTATCTATAGAATGATGGAATGGCACTTAAGAAAAACTCATAAGCAGTAGTTTTGATTATTTTCCCTGTTTCAGATTCAAATAGATTTTGAGTCACATAAGACAAAATGAATTCAACCTAGACTTTATTTAAAATGAAGGAAAACAAACTCTACAAAACAATTTGTTTTGCCTTCTCAGAGTTTTATAAGGCTAGCC
>NW_011888818.1:8917726-8922898 GCF_000151845.1 Pteropus vampyrus
TATGAGTGTAAATAAAGTTTAAATATAGTGTATATACATCTGTGGAATATTTAACCCCAGAGCCCTCACACACTTTGCTGTAATACTTTTAAACAAAAAGTCACTGAATTTTAGGACTGAGAAAATTAATATTTTAACTGAGCTTGAGAAAATAGCAAATATTATGAAACATTTTGTTTTACTAGCAAATTTTTTAAATTATGTACTAAGAAATAAGAGAAATATGGGTTCCCATCATCCCTGCATTTTATCACTTTGAGCAATTGTGTCCTTCCTAAAGCTGAGCACCCCCATATAAAAGTTTATGAAAACCAAAACCCTGTCCATTTTAAAAGTTCTCGTGAAATTTAAATAAGATAATGTATGAAATATAGTATCTGAAACCACAAGGATAAATGCTCCTTTTCAGGTATCGTATATTGTTTAGCAACATATACCCAGAGTCAATTACATGGTAAGTGATCAATATATAAGAATTGGATCAATGGCTGAATTAATAGTATCTGCCTCATAAGTTTACTGTCTATCTATAGAATGATGGAATGGCACTTAAGAAAAACTCATAAGCAGTAGTTTTGATTATTTTCCCTGTTTCAGATTCAAATAGATTTTGAGTCACATAAGACAAAATGAATTCAACCTAGACTTTATTTAAAATGAAGGAAAACAAACTCTACAAAACAATTTGTTTTGCCTTCTCAGAGTTTTATAAGGCTAGCCTAGAAAATAGAGAAAAACAGAATCCAAAGAATTTTTGACAATCACGTTGTAGACATAGACAAATTCAGAGACTAAATTCAAGAATCCAAAAGAGATTAGACAAACTGGCTAAATTATTCTTATTGGACAATCTCAAAGAATTGAAGTTTTAGGTTATATAAAACAATGAATTAAAAAACAGACAAGGATATGGTCCAGTTGCAAAATGTTTTATTCATTCATTTAAGTCATATATTGAGCAACTCCTCTGTGTTAGGCAAAATTCTAAAAAGAGAATAAAAGAAGTTGAATTACTGAACTGTATACTTAAAAATAATTAATTGTAAATTTTCTGTTATGTGTTTTTACCACAATTTAAAAAAAAAAAGTTGATCTAGACAGACATGATTGTTGCTCTGATGGAAACTTAATTACAAGTACAAGAACAAATATAAACAAGCAAGGAGAAAAAAGAACCAAGCAAAAGAGGTTGTGATTAGTTCTATGAAACAAGGAGGTAATAAAAGAATGAAGGCTTGGAAGAAGGACAACTGATAGGGTTGCCACCTCTTTCTGAGATGGTTACATATAAGGAGACTCCTAAAAGTTGAGAAAGAGATATCCTTTATGAGAAAAAGAAGAGAATTCCATACAGAAGTGATAGTATATGTGAAAGCCCTAATACAATAAAATCTTAGCACGTTCAAAGAATTGAAAAAAGACTAATATCTTAAAAATAGAAAATGTGGGGATTAGTAGGAAATGGCATGGATTTGGAAAGTTAAATTGGTCTCACTTATATGAGCCTCCTACATACTCGACGGTGGATATAAAGTATGAGTAAAACATGGAAATACCTGGTCTCATGGATCTCATATTCTTCTAGTTAGACAATACTTAACCAATAACAGCCGAGAAAAGTCTGTGCTATCTGTAAAATTAAAATTATTTGATGTTCTAAAAAGTGACTGAGTAGATACTTTAGGTTTAATGGTCAGAGAAGCCATTTCTGAGAAGATAACGTTTAAGCTATAATCTGAATGACAAGAAGGAGTCAGCAAGTCAACATAAATAAAACAGCTAATAAGTTCCTAAGATGGGAAAGACTAGTTTTTTGAAAAATGAACACAAACGTGGCTGAATAATTGAAAGTAGGGGTAAGATTGAATGTTGAATGAGACAATATTGAATAAGAAAGTAGGACTCAGATCATGTAGGGCTTTGAAAGCCAGGGAAAGAGGTTGAATTTCATTCTAAGTAAAGAGTTGAATGTAAGTGAGTTAAAAATAGAGATTTAGCAGTGTAGAATCTCTGAGACCTTGACAGGGCAGTAGAGCTTTGAGAATATAAGTTCCATTGAGATGGGATGTGTCCAAAGTATAAAGTGTGGAAGAGAAGACAAGATACATATTAACATTTGTAAAAAATTTTGATGTGGAAGAGAAGTGAAATCTGAAATTGACTTGAGAAGCAACTGGAGTTATTTGTATATCTCTTTTCAAAATAATTAGCTACTCCAATGCAAATATGGAAAACTACCTGTTCTTCTAGGGTTTGATTTTGCCAGAAGAGTGGGATGGAGAGATAATGGGGAAAGGAATTGAGTATATTTTAGTATATTGAATGATAATAGTAATAATATATCGTGAAATTCTAGCTGGACAAATAAAAATCAGCCAGAAAGAAGCTATGGATGGGACTTTGGTTGTTTCAATGGATTAAAGTTTCAATGTTATGGTAGTCACTGGAGTAAATGAGTTCAAATGGAACACTGAGAGCAGAGTTTTTAAAATTGTTTAAATTAGGCTGTTTCTGTTGACTACATCCAAGATATAACTATACAAGTAGATACGTAAAATAAATCATAAGGAAAGGTCGCCACAGTAGAAAAAGTAAGATATTCATCTGTAGAGTGAAGTCACCAAGAATGATAACATTAAGGGCCAGGACCATTATATAAACGAGGAAGGATGGCCAAGAGATAAATACTTGACAGCAATCATTTGGAATTTTGATTATGTGCATCGAAATATTTAAATTGGTTTTTAACTATCATGCTTTCTGAGTCCATTTATCAAAAGCTGAAAGCAAACATTAGGTAGTACTTTTGATTACACTAAGAAACAAATTAGAAGTTGTTAAGTAAACCTGAGTTCTAATACCATAAATAAATTTTTAACTGCTATTTAATGTTTATGTCAGGATAATAGTTGTATTGAATAAAAAGGTGTTCAAAACTCATAGATGCAGGTAACAGAATGGTGGTTACCAGAGGGGAAAAGGGGTAGTGGGAGGGACAAAGAGGATAAAGGGGGTCAGATACATGATAATGAAAGGGAACTATATTTAAGGTGGAGAGCACACAATAGAGTATACAGATGTCATATTATGAAGTTGTACACCTGAAATTTATATAATGTTATTAACTAATGTTACCACAATAAATTTATTTTATTTTATTTTTTTAAAGAATGTTGTTCGGAGCACTCTTACCCTTCCCCTTATCTGTTAGGAGAGCTTAATTGACAAGGATTAGCTAAACTAATAAACCAAAATTATCTGCATTAAACCAATTCCAAAAGATCTTCCTTACAACTTCACACTAAGGCTTTCTTCATTCACGGGAACTGTGTACTCCTTGGTGGAGAGGTTACCCTGAGACATTCTTAGAGAGGGGAATGAATGATAACTACTAGGCTATAAATTATTAAGACTTCTTCCAATGACACCCTATACTGGTTAAAAGGAGGATCGTCTGTTTTTTGAGAACCGAGCCTATCAAGTGTCAATAATTTAACTTGTATATGAACTTTTTTCATCATGACATTTCTCTCACTCTAAACTAGTTGAAGAGCATAATGCCATATTTCATATCTCCAATAGGACATTAAATGAAAGCTTTCTTTATTCCAAATCAAACATTAAGCACTAAGTCAATATATTCCAGAGAAACATACAAATAATAGCTTTTCTCCACTGGAGGAATAATAGAACATTGCATTTGGATGTAACTTAAATTTAAGTATTGGTCCCTTTGCTTGCTATATTATGTTTAGTAATTTACCCAAGCCACTAAACCTTGGTTCCCTTTTCCTTCCAATAGCAATAATATTCTATCTACCTACTCACAGGGAAGCTAAAGTGAATTAAAATTATTAGATACAAAGAACTACAGACATGAACTAGCATATTATAAATGCTTAGTAAATGGTAGCTATTTTTTTTATTGGTAATAAAATTTCATCACAAGGTATGATAAAGTCCACCTAATTATTATTACTTACTACAAGGTTAGAGAAGGAGTCTAACCCAGTAATTTATACACTAGTTTAGGGAATAGAATTCATCTTTCTGGTTTTCTATGTTATGCAACCACCCAGGATGTCCATTTTTATTTTTAGAAAACACCATGCCCTTGAAATAATGTAGAAGTTGCTCTACTTTATAAAAATTCCAAGCCAGAACCTGTCATAATGTGGTTGAAACTGAATAACTGAATTGAAACTGGGATTTTTGTATCTGTAGAAAGAGAGAAGAGACCCTGATTCTGTTTTCAGCTGTCAGGTGATAGACATACCAAGTTTTACTTGTACAAGCTAGAAATAAAATTGTGTTTAGACATGAATGCATAGGTTTGCTTGTTTTTTTTGTTTGGGGGGGGAGTAATTTAATAAGTAATGTGATAGAAAATGCAAAATAGGCAGTGTTTTGTTTAAATGATATTATTTTTGTGTGTGTGCATTGTATTTACACTCAATTTTGTTTAAAAATCATTCTGTTTTTAAAAGAAAAATACTATACTTAAGGATACACTGCAGTATTATAACACTGCTATACTTAATCTCACCAGCATAAATAGCCAAAGTAACTAAGGCACAAGTATAAGATAAACTGTCTACAGATAGAAGATTACTCAATTACAGTTGTATTTTGCAGAACAGAAAAGGAAGGAGAGGAGAGAGGGACAGACAGAGACAGAGAGACAGACAGAGACAGAGAGAGAGAGAGAGAATGTGGCTCAAGGATGCATGTGATCCAGCTTCCTGCTAAATAATCTGAACACAGAAGTCATTGAAGTCTTTTGAATTTGATTCTGAAATGCTGAAAATAGATACTAGAAACAGGAAGTAATTTGGGGTTTGATAAAAAAATGTTATCTTTAAGGGAAAAAAATAAACCAACTTTAAAGGTGATATGCTAATTAGATTTTCCTCAAAATGATAACACATGTAAAACTCTTTTATAAACTAATAATTTCCTGTTGATCACTAAAAAGGTGACCTATTTCTAAAAAAACTATAACATAATAAACAAGAAAGTCTTTACAGTTAGCTTTGCATGCAATATATAATTTGAGGTTAATCCTCTTATAAATTGTTTTTTTGAAATTTTATAAAATTAACATTATTAGACTTGTTTTATATTTTCAAATTATGGTTGTTATAATATATAACAGTTTTATTCAAGACATTA
>NW_011888818.1:8922948-8924348 GCF_000151845.1 Pteropus vampyrus
AGGGAAAAAAATAAACCAACTTTAAAGGTGATATGCTAATTAGATTTTCCTCAAAATGATAACACATGTAAAACTCTTTTATAAACTAATAATTTTCTGTTGATCACTAAAAAGGTGACCTATTTTTAAAAAAACTATAACATAATAAGCAAGAAAGTCTTTACAGTTAGCTTTGCATGCAATATATAATTTGAGGTTAATCCTCTTATAAATTGTTTTTTGAAATTTTATAAAATTAACATTATTAGACTTGTTTTATATTTTCAAATTATGGTTGTTATAATATATAACAGTTTTATTCAAGACATTATAAGATTTCTCCTTACATATCACAAAAGCCAAATAAAGTCAATTTACTGAGGCTTAAATTCATCCCGGCTATTAAGATTTACCTGAGGCTGAAATGAACACATTTTCCTATATAAGTAAAGATGGCAAGAGTCGGAAAAGAGGTTGATCAGTATCTAATGCACAGAATTAAAAATAATTGAAGTAAAATGTTTCTTGTGCCCATTGAATCACTAACCTGGGGCTAGGAAAGCTCAATTAAATGTGTTATAAACCCAGTGGTAAGCAACCAACATGTCTTCTGTCATATGGGGAGGGGTTCATGATTACAGATAATCTTCTCTTTAATAGTGTACACCTAGTAAGAGGGAAGCAATAGCATCTTCTGACTAACCTGAGTATTCCAGTTTCTATCAATATTATCTCTCATTGAGTTACTAAATTAATGTTCTGGTGTGTGTGTGTGTGTGTGTGTGTGTGTGTGTGTGTGTGTGTGCGTGCGTGCATGCGTGCACGTAAAATGTTTGTCTTTGAGTTCTCTTAGGAGAGTTTGCTAAATGTCTCCTGGCAAGGCCTTATCCTATTACACTGTGAAGATTTCTTTTCATGCTGAAATATGTTTGAGTCAGTGTCCCTAAAATGGCTAATATAAGAATCTATGTTAAGCTCATGCTAACAATAACACTCTGTAGCCTGCTTTTTAATTAAACAGATAACTGAAAACCTTTATTAACCTTTAAAGCAAAATTCTATCAAGAATAGTATGAGATTAGAAGGTTTCTTATTATCACAAGATTAATTGCATCAATATTAAGAGTCTTGAAATCAGAGAATCAGAGAATCGTTAGCTAGAGAGTAAGTCTTAATTTCTAATACAATTAAATTAACAATAAACTTAGAATGAGAGATGGGCTCTGGCATAATTATATACACAAAGCCAAAAGATATTCGGTATTTTGTATTTCCATGTTTTGTGTATAACAACCTTCACGTCTCTAAAACTACATTAAATTTGTTGTAAATCATTCTTTGATGTGTTCATTTAATACCCTCAGACCTCCTGTACACTCCTGGGCCTTGGGTGAGATGAGTGAAGCACTTGCTGTGGGCAC
>NW_011888818.1:8925333-8929008 GCF_000151845.1 Pteropus vampyrus
GAGGCAACCCTTGGTTGACCTCACAGATTGCAAGGACCTTGTCAGATTACAATCCCTTATTTTTTATTTTCTATGCCTACAGCGCCTGGTCTTCCTAGGTGGTCTCCCATCCAAGTACTAACCAGGCCCGACCCTGCTTAGCTTCCGAGATCAAAGGGGATCTGGCGTGTTCAGGGTGGCATGTCCATAGACAGAAACTTTTGATTACTAGTGAAAAACCAAATAAATTCAAGAATCTCTAGATAAAAATTTAAAGGAAAATACTAATTTTTATCCAGTTATTAGAGATATACTAAATAGCCATTCAGAAATGTTTGTGTATATGACAGACTATTAAAAAAAAAAAAAACACTTGATAGTGCATGATAGTAAATTTTCTCCAAAACAAATATGCAAAACAAAATTTCAAGACTCTTAATATTGATGAAAGAAAAATCAACAAATTAGAAGCACTTATTCATGAAAACTGTTAGAACTTTGGTTGGGGGAGGGGAAAGCTGAGTTTGCAGCCTTCTTGCCTAGGCTGCTGCAGTCTGCCCAAAGTTAATTTTCGTGGTAGTTTCACAATTTTGTTGTGAAAACAAAACCAGCAGTGTTACTGCTAGAGAGACAGGCTTGATTTGGGGTAGAAGGCAAAACCCATGACCAGCAGTATCATCAATAAGAGTAGAAACTACCTCAGGAAATGATGGACAAAATCTGCAGCTCAGTTAGCATAAAGTCACTGTCCATGTAGGGGTAAAGAGTGAAATCACCCCAGTGTGAAATCACCCCAGTGTGAAATCACCCCAGTGTGAAATCACCAAATGTGCAATCCTGAAAATGAGAGAATCCAAGAAGAGTTAGCTTTATAAGCTCTCCACATATGTCTGTTTGACTAGGAAATCATATTCATGCATGGGGAATCCTGAGAGGGTCCAGTGGAAAGTAAAAGTCAAGGTATACATACTTGAGAGCTGGCTGAACTTTGAATGGCTTCCCAACCCACAGACAGATATATAAGCAGAGGGTGGAAGCTTTACAGGCTCGTGGTGTTTGAGCTTAGCCTCTGCCCAAATCATTGTCTGAATATTAAGCTATGCAGACACAGGACACTCCTTACTATACTAAGCTAAAAAAGTAAAATAAGAAATATAAATCTGAGCATAGATATCAGTAACTACTACAAAGGAAACCTATTTCAGAGATTAATAATTTCAGAGAAAACTGGGAAATCATAATCTAGATTTGCTAGAGTATAACCAGTCTCATCCAAAATATCCAAACCTCGACAACAACAAAATTAATACGAATAAATAATCAAACAAAAAACTCTAGAAAATTGTGACTTGTAGTCAGGAAAAAAAACAAAAAACAAAAAACAGTCAATATAAACTGATTCTGAGTCCAGATGTTGGATTTAGCAAACAAGGACTTCAGAGAAGTTACTATAAATATATTCAAAGAATTATAGCAATTGTTTAACAATGGAAAGAAAATATGATGAAACAACAAATAGAGAATATTAGTAAACAGAACTAAAAAAATAGGTTCTCAAATTGAAAAGTATAACAAATGAAAAATTTACTAGATGAGCTCAAAAGCAGACTTGAGAGGACGAAAGAAAAAATCAGTGACCTGAAGAAAGAAATTATCCTATTTGAAGAACAGAGAGAAAAAAAGATTAAAGAAAAATGAACAGAGCCTCAGAGATCTGTGAGAAAATATCAAGCCTGATAATATTTTTACAACGGGATTCATATAAATTTACTAAAACTCATTGAACTGTGCACGAAAAATAAATATATTTTATGGTATATAAATTTTACCTCCACAAAGTTTTTTTTTAAGTCTCCACTAATTTTTGTTCTTTTTCATTTATAACATGTATATTATTATTAATTTTTAATATTTATTGCCTATTTCATGCTGAAGAAATATGCAGAGGGAGTGGTAAAAAGATAGACATAATCTTCATGAAATTGGAGTGTGAGGTAAATATTAGTCAGAAAGACAGTGGCCAGGAGGATTTCTTGGAGTCAGACAGGCTACTGCTATACCACAAGGTCCACCAGGACCTGGGAGATTTCTTTACCAGAAAGAATGAATGAAATATCCTTAATAAAATGCAATATAGACTTGAATTTTATGTTTCAGTAACTTACTTTATACTGATATATGACTATAGAACTTACACAAACATTATCGTGGATAAAACTGCCCCCCAGAAAGAGGCTTTGTTTTTTAAACAAGTTATATATTTTTTCAAGTTAAAACCAAAAGTGAGCTCTATAATCACCACTAGTTTCTAGGCTCAGGCACCAGCATTGCCATCTTGCTTTGTTGCAACATCTTTCAAACTGATACCACTTTATCTGCTTTTGTCACATTCTTCAGTGTTTGATGTCCTACAAAGCCCTGACTAGCATTCCAGCCAATATCACTTCATTCTCACCCTTGTTGTTCAAACTCTGCTCACTAAATTCTTTCAGTCTTTAGAATTATGCCTCAGGGCCTTTGTACCATCCTTTCTCTGCCAAGTATACTGTACCCTACCATACTTCCCCTTAGTTAAGGCCTACTCATACCTCAGATTTCACCACAAATATCACTATTTGTAAATTAGTAATATTTTTGCTTCACAAAATATGATAGTTGTTAAAAGTCACGTTAAAAAGACTGGAGTTGTGTCATAATAGTGCTTACTATTATTTGGTTTAGCATTTCAATTATGTCAGGCCTCTGGGTCAAATCGCTTTGAATCTCTTAGTTAATTCCTCAGTGTAACAAAATGGTTTTTGCAACTCAGCCTCACATCCTTTTGCAATTTCAAGGTAGGGAAAAAAGGGGGTAGGTTTGGGCAGAAAATTATTTTTTTCTGGATGGCAGAGACAAGAATATTTTTCATAAAACTCCCAGCAAACAACCTCCTTCACCTCGTTCAACAGAAATTATCAAATGACTACCATAAAATGCAAGGATTTCACAAAGTGAATTTCTGGCAATGAGGAATATGCATAATTATCTAACTATATTTTGCCATCCAAAACAAATTCAAGTTCTCTTGTTAAAGATGAGAGAAACAGCTGTGAGTTGGCAACTAACTGTTTCTGCCATCAGTTATCGGCATACATCTATTTTCATAGTGATTTAATTTCTGTGTCTTCCCCATGAACTCTAAGACCCACAGTGTCAAATACTTGAGGTGGCTTGTTCACCATTATTTACCCAGGATACCACAATATAAAAGTGAAATAAAAATGATCTCTTAAATAATCGTCGTTGTGAAAATCCACATTTCACACAGGAATATTAATGGACATGAAAACAATATGCTTAAACCAGTTCTTTCCTGAGAGTATCCCTCCAAGGGACAGTTGGCAATGTCAGGAAACATTTTTGATGATCGCAATTGGAGGGAGAGATGCTGCTGACGTCTAGTTGGCAGAGGACAGGAATTCTGCTGAACTTGCTACAGTGAGGAGGCAGGCTCCATACAAAGGACTGCTCCATTCAAATTGACATGATATCTGGTCTATGACAACGGTACCAAGGTTGAAAATGCCTGGCTTGCAGGGGGTGGGGGAGACGGTGGGAAGAAAATGCCTGGCTTAAACTTATTTCACTTAATTTATAATATTCTGAAAAATTGAAAAACAGTTTCAGCAATCCCCCTTTTTAAAAAATGTTTGTTTA
>NW_011888818.1:8929727-8941365 GCF_000151845.1 Pteropus vampyrus
CTCTTCTATCCATAGAAAGCCTGCCTAAGTCCTACTTCCCATCCAAGATGTCATGCATAACGGAGAGAACAAAAGTAATACTACTACTTTTGTGTAGTGAGAACCATTGATTTATAAATTATAGATAATATTTGTTCATCATCATATTAACCAGTAAGAATAAATAAGACTATATCGTTTCTAGCTAATAAACATCAAGAACTGTACTTACTCTGGAGGATCTAGAGAAGACTTCTCTACCTTGCCAGTTTCTGGTGGCTGTCAGTATTCTTTTCCTTGGCTGTTGGCCACATGACCCCATTCTCTGCTTTTGTTTTCGTATCACCTTTCTCCTCTGTGTATCTGTTCTTTTGATGTCTCTTATAGGGACACTTATCATTGGATTCAGGACACACTCTTATAATCCTGGGTGATTTTATCTCAAGATCTTTAATTACATCTTCAAATAGCCTTTTTCAAATAAGGTAACATTCATAGATTCTAGTGATTTGATGTAGATATCATTTTTCACCTTACCACACAAATCATTTGAAATTTTTCTTTCGTTTTGAGTATTAGCTTTTAAAATTTTTAACTTCAGTCATTTGATTCATAGCGAAGCTAGTTTTGATTTAAATATGGCTCATACTTACAGGTCTACATCTGGATTAATCGTTAGTTACTGACATTTCTACCATTAGTTGTAGTGCCATTAGGGATATTTTCTCCTATTATTTATCTGGCAAATATCTCGTTAATTTACTGTTAATACCGGCTGGATTATTCTTTCACATTAATATTACAGAATATTATCATCTAATCAAGATCATTCTTTTCCAGTGCTGAAACCTGCTGCCTTAGAAACATACACCATAGCTTGTGAGCATCCTACAAAGGTCTATTCTAATCTCTCTTATTGTTAAAAACTAAAACATTTTTGGCAAATACTACCAAACATGTTTTTTTCTGTGACTCTTATCACATTCAAAAGATTGAAGTTATTAACATCATTGTTAATTATCTTAATTGCATGAAGAAATTTCAAAAGAAAGAAAAATGTTTTCTCTTGGTCTAAAATATATGAAATGTTGTACATGCTTATTTATTTAATTTATTTTAGAAAATATTTCAAGACAGGATATAAAACAAGAAAATGCTGAGGAATTATTTTTATGTGAAATGAAGATAATAAATATTTGCACTTTAAAAAAAATCTAACTTTCATTTTGTTTTGCATAAAACATGGTATATAAGCATATGTAAGGGATGAAAAAGAACTTTCTTTCACCCTCTTAGATTCTGTGGCTAGTATCTATGGATTGCACTATCAAAAGAAATTAACAGGAGAAAAGCATACAAATTTTATTTAATATATTTGCATACATGCAAAAGCACTCACGGGAAAAATGAAGGTCCAAAGCAACTAGGACTGAGCACTTATAGAAGAATGATAAGTTTGTGAAGAAGTGACTAGACAAAGGAAAAGGGTGTTAAGTTTATAAGGGGTGACAAATTGTGAGAAAGTGATATGGACATATATGGGGGAAACTAATGGAAGATAAGGACTATTTTAGTAGGTTTGTTTGTACAGATCCATTTCAACATCAACCTCTAGTCTCTGGTAATAAGACTGTTCTTTTCTTCCTGGTGCAGGAAGAGCACCTTTCTCATGGGAAATTTTATGACCTACTTTTAGGTAGAAAGAGGGAGGTCTGACAGTCCTTCCTGCATCTGTCATTTCTCAAGTATCCACAGCTCAAAACTTTCAATATGCCAAAGTGGCATATTTGGAGATGGCATGTTCAGGGATATTAGTCGTGCAGGTTTATAAGTTGGGTAGAGAAAGGATAGGCGGGCCCATGTTCAGTTTTGTATTTAGCAGTCTTGTCAGCCCTATCGTCCTCTAGAGATATAATATCAGCCTCCTCAGCATGAGTTAGACAATGAACAGTAGTAAAGTAGGGAAATGAATAACATATAATAGAGTAACAATTACATGCCCATTGGCAATAGTAGTATCAGCAACAGTAGTTAAAAACCTACAGGATTTTCAGATTGTACCAACAGTATGGCAGACTCTAAAGGTATATCTGGAGTTAAGGTAAATAGTGGCAGTTTTCCTTTTTGCCAATGTACAACCTCTAGTAAGAGCTATGAGTTCAACAGCTTGGGCTGATTTCACAGTGAGTAAAGATGTTTCGTGCAGGAAAATTGTGGTATAACCAGTTATGTTTTCCTAGGGGTTTTCTTTAAAAAAAAAAAAAAAAAGCCATCACAAAATTTGGTTTTCTAAGTCGATTTAAATTTTAAGAGATCTTCAAGAGCATTTGAGATCTTCCTTCCTGGCATGTCACCAGATTGGCTCAAATAAACTCTTATAAAAAAAATTTTTTTTAAAAAGCGATGTGGTTCCATAGTGTATCGTTTAGCACATCTGCTTTACATGCAGAAGGTCCTGGGTTCACACCCCAGTGGAGCCACAGTCCATGGTCAATGGCCATGCCACCCTGAACAAGCCCGATGTCTGATCTTGGAAGCTAAGCAGAGTTGGGCCTGGTTGGTACTTGGATGGGAGACCACCTAGGAAGACCAGGTACTGTGAGCATAAATAATAATAAATAATTTTAAAAAAGATCTTCTGGCTTTGAAACCATTTCTACAGTTGCAAGGCAATCATGTGGAATGGAGTGGGCCTCTCCATCACCAGGGAAGGTTAGTAGACTAGCTAGATTTAAAATGTTAATATAAGATGACGGGGAGACTGGTTAATAGGGCTTGTTCATAGGTGGTCTGCCTCCATGTAGAGAGGAGCTATGACTTATGAACTTGTAAGGAACAAAAATGACATGAGGAACATAGAGGTGAATGGGAGCCTCATAGAAAAGCAATGGCTTTGTCAGTTTGAGCAGCAGCTGTGGCTAGAACATACAGGCATGATGGCATATCTGATGCCACAGTGTTTAACTGACATGAGAAATGCTACAGGACATAGCTGAGAATGAAAGATTGTCCTAATGCCTGCAGCAATTCCATTATTTTCATGGCAGCATAAGCGAAAATGTTTGTCAAAATTGGGTAAGCCAAGAGCGAGGAGTGTGAAAAGTGCTAATTTTAAGGCTTTAAAGGGAGTCATTGCCAATTCTGAGGGCCAGGGAATAAGCTCTGAGGTAGGATCTGGAGGTGGCGGGGCACGTAGAGGTTTAGCAAGGACAGTGAAATTAGGGATTCGTTGGCAACAGTAGCAGCTTCCCCTAGAAATTTATGTAGCTCCCACTCTCCCTCCATCCCCCAGCAGAGAGATGAACAAAATAGACTCAAGACATTTTGGTATGAGTCTTGAGTGATCTGAGATAGCTCATCTACTAAGTAGGAAACAGTCGTCTATAGCCCTTGAACTTTATATATTCAGAGACTTTATGACCTTGTTCAGCTAGTGCCTTTAAGAGAATGTGTGAATCTATAAGAACATCCTGCTTAGTTTGGCTATAAAATAAGAAATCATCAAAAAAAAAATTGGAGCCTTGGGTAAAGATTACAGAGTCTAAGTCAGCTTTAAGGACTTGGGAAAATATTGGAGGGGACTCACAATATCCCTGAGGTATGCAAGTCCATGTTAATTGTCTTCCTCTGAAGGTAAATGAAAGAGTAATTATGAGTGTGGTGTAATAGAATTAGAAAGCTGAGCAGGAGTCGATTACTGTAAATCAGGCTATGTCAGCAGTAATTGAGATGAAAATAGTAGTTGGATTAGGGACTATAGTCTGTTGAGGAATTACAAAAGCATTTATGGCTCTTAGATCTTGTACAAATCATTCAGATTCGATTCCCATCTGAATCGAATTTCTCTTCTTTCTTAACCAACAAGATTCAGGTATTGCAGAGTGAGGAAGTAAAAATAACACTTGGCTCAATGATAGGATTGATTCCTTGTTCTGCTTCTTGAGAGTGAGGGTGTTGTTCTACTTATAAAACAGGTTTATTCCTTTTCCTGAAAATATGCACAAGCTCTGCACTCAGTAGCAATCCAACCTCAATTGCGAGGCCCAGAGACTAACTAGGACATCTATTAAGGTTGCATCCTCTTCAGAGGATTTTAAATTGAGATAGTTCTTCATTAGGGAAAGTAGAAAGTTTGAGATTTGGTCTGAGGAGAGGAAAATAAAAATATTTTTCTCATTACATAATATGGTGGCATTACATTTACATAACAAGTGTCTACTTAAAAGGTTTGCTAATGAAGAGTCATAAACTTGAAAGGTATGGTAAGGGTGGTGAGAAGACCTAAGAATTATAGGGTGGCCTGAGATATGGACAATAAAATAGGTTGCCCGGAGACTCTGAGAAATGGAACAGAATTAGAGGTGAAAGCAGAGATAAATTCTCTAAGCCAATGGTAAAGAAAGTTGCACTAGTGCCATTTAAGAAGTACAGTTACTAAAACTGTATTTTAAGTTAATGTTGGGTCATGGGGTCAATGGGGAATTACCCCCACAGAAAGGAAAATAAATGCTTTGAAGGGACTGGGAACTGGGAAGATTGAATTTAAACTTTCTTTTGAATGCAGAACAATTATTTTCCAATATCCTGGCTTTTTTATAATTACTGCAAATATCTCGAGATGGGTAGGGGAGGCCCTGTGGTGGGCAAGAAAAACAAATGAGTGTTTGTTGAGTAACACTTAGAGTCATTCTTTTGTTTTTTAAAGACTCAATTTGCAAGGCAAGAACTGCTACTTTTAATTTCTTTTTTCTCCTGCTTCCCTGCAAGCTATTTTCAAAGAATTAGAAAGCACCGTCAGTAATAACACTGAGAGATTGCCCTACACAGCCAGGCACACCATTTTGGATTTGTCTTTTTATACAAGGGAGAAGATTTCTTACTAAGGTAGAAATAAAAAGATTTCTATATTCTGGGGTTTTGAAGTTTAATGCAGTGTGCCTTTGAAAAGTTTGTATAAAGTGTCCCACAAAGACCATGAAATGTTCCCCTTCTTTCTGAGTACATGACTTTGGGGGAAAGTCATCTACTCTTCCTTCTACCAGACTTTGAATACTGGCTTCCAGCTGATCCATTTTCTGGTCATTTGAAGGAGAGCCTAGGAGAAGTTCTGAATTCCTGTTACCTCTGTTAGGGGAAGAGGGTTTCTCCAGGGATCTGTGTGGCTTGTCTTATAACTACAGTATGATCATGGCTGGGAAGAACACCCCTTACCAGTCAGTCGAGGTCCTTATGAATGGGGTCATGAATGGCCACTAATCTCTAACTCTTCTCTAAATTTGGTAGGATATTTCAAAAGTTGGGGTAAAGAGCTCTGCAATTTAAAAGATCTGCTGCTGACCAAAGGACGTGAGTTCTTTGTGGCGAAGATCTAGGATACATCCACAAAGGACATTGCATAGAAAGGCCTGGAGCTGATGGGGTATGATTATAGATACCCAGAAAGAAGGGAAAACAAAATAATCCCTATTATATGGCCCCAGAGTGTAGACCATGGTTATATACTGGCCACCAGCATTTACATAGTAACCTATGTACCCAGGCCTGGAGATCAGACTGGACTGCTTTCTATAATTCTTGCAGGGAAAGAGAAGATATGGTTATTTGGGTGTTTAAGGAATTTTCTGGGGAAGTCAAAGGAGTTTCAGGGATTAAAGGAATTTGTTGAGGAGGTGGGGCTGGATTTGGGGAGGGAGATTTGAGCCAGGAGTGCAGATCCAAAGGATCTTCTGGAGGGTCAGGGATAGGGAGGTAAGGGTAAATGAGAGTATAGGAACATGGAGAAGGAGCATTTACTGTGGATGTAGGTTTTAACTTTCGTTCTATGTCTAATTTCTGTTTTTCAATCTTGTTAAAAGAGTCTATAAGGCTAGCCATAATGCTCTTTTGTGTTCTTTCAATTTGATCTTCCCATAGGTGCCAGTAGGACAATTGTTTAGGATGAGAGCTCTCTAAATTTTTTTCAAATATGTTTTTTTCAAATCAGAGGATCTATCATCTGGCCATTGAAGGGTAGAATCTTCAGAGGTACACAGTAGGTCTTTCTATGGACACAAGAAACATCCCCTGAAGCAGGTGCAGCCCCCGTGATCCAAAAAGTAACTCACAAAGATACCTACCTCCTGGTCACCAGTGGCAATGTCACCACTGGGGTAACGTGAAATCCAATATTGCCCAGTGGCATGGGGGAGGAGGACGGTGGCATTGTGTGTTGTTCTTCGGTTCTTCCCCGCCAATGCAGTAAAGAATTCCAGGTCAGCGAGATTGAGAAAAGGTAAGATTTATTGAAAGTACATTTTAGAAGGAGATGGGCCACACTTAGGAAGGCTGCAGCCCTGTGGAATTCAGGAGTTAAAGAGATAAGATAGTACATCTCAAAGGGAGGGGCGGTTTTCCAGCCAGGAGTGCTGTAACAATGCAGAGATGGGAAAGAAAGTCTGTTTACATTTTGGCCGTGATAGGTGGTCCTAAAGACATTCCTAGGTGTTTGGCAAATGAGGTCACCTTGATTGACACCTGGCTGCTATATAACTTTGCCTGATGTGCAGGTGCTTACCCAGAATTCAGTCTGTAGTAATTAGATTCATGAATTTCCAGGCATAGTTATGAGATTATAATGGTGGTATAATGAAGCTGAAGTTAGGGGCAGTACTTTCTGTGCATGCGTTTGTAGTTGGTTTAGCCAGCAGCTTTTATGGCTTTTGTGCTCTAGGATTTGGGGTAATTTATAACCCTAAAAGGGAGATATTTCTGGGAGATCCTTAAGGAAGGTCTTTAAGGGAAGTTTCTATGGTTACAGAGCTGGGCTCCTGTCACTCATGCCTAATTACCTAACCGTAAGAATGGTGATTATGAGGACTTGTGTTTCCAGTCTCACACAAAAGTAAAATGCCTCCCATCACAGACCTGATAATCTGTAATACAGGGCAGCTGATATGAGACTTTCCTAACACCGACAAAGCAATAAGGGTAGAAATGACAAAGGCCCCTCATGCGTTGAGTTTCCTTATTAAAACAAATTCCCCTAAAGCTGGCATGGTCAAAGAAAATTCTGCTACTGCACATTGTATCTAGGGTTCCTAGTATAGCTAGCTACCTGATGCAGGCCCAACAACCTGTGCCCTCTGGCTGGCAGAAACCAGGTTACAAGCCAAGTTCTCAGGACATAAAACAAGGTAAAAGGAGAATCTCATCTAGCTTTTTTTTTAAATCGATGATCCATTACAAAGTTTGTCCAAACAGACTTCAGTCCAGTGAGAGCTATCAACTCATCAGTCTGTGAGGCCGGCTGAAACAACAGACTTATAAGAGCCATGCCTGCATTCTACCCTATGATTCTTTCCTCCTTATGAAAAATAGCACAAAATATAGAGACAAAGGAAAACATTGCTCATCTCTGGGAAAGAAAGGATCAATTAAAACACAAACAAAAAGACCACAGTTCACTTACCTTTTGCTGGCATTTTCAGATATCCCCAAAATCTCAGCTGTAACCTCCAAAGGGAATACTATGTTCCAGCCAATGACATCCCATTTTTGTCACCATAATTGTATGGGGGAAATTTTTTTGCTCTACCTCTTTTAGGCTCTGTGTTTGGAGCCTATGAATTTAACCCACAAAAGACAAATTAACAGGAGAAAATGATGCAGGTCATTTTAATATTTTCACATGCATACAAGAGCTTTTTGAGGAACAATGCAGACATAAAGAAGCAGTTATTACCAAGAATGATAAAATTGTGAAAAAGTGACAAGACAAGGGGAAAGGGGGTTAATCTTCCAGGGGGTGATAAATTGTGGGAGACTAAGAAATATATTGGGGAAATTAATAGAAGATAAGGGTTTTTTTAGTAGGTTTGTTTGTAGAGATCAATTTCAGCATTGCCTCCCAGTCCCTGGTGATAAGAATGTTCTTTCCTTCTTAGTGCATAGAAAAAATGATGACCTCCTTCTAGGTAGAAAGTGGTAGGTCCAGGAGTTCTTTCTGCATCTGTTGTTTCTCAATGGTCTTCAGTTCGAAATGATCAATATGCAAAGTGGCATATTTGGGGGTAAAATACTTTGAATCTGTTAACACATACACACAATATTAGAACTATTAAATATTTTGGGGGAGTAACTCAAAAGGTTAATTTGAGTTGTGTAGACAAAATAGTGCCTAAAAAGGCAAAAAAAGTTTGTTCTGGTTTGTTAGCTTCCATGCTGATATTTTTATATGAAAGGCTACGTTTTTAAGGAACTGCGAGGGAGTTACGTGCCAAAATTCTGTTCATGTATAACAGGATTTATTCTAATACCTCCTACACATCACTTTAAAATGTACCCCTCTCTGCTTTTTAGATTGTTGTTTTGAGAGGGACTATGACTTGTAAGAGTTGGATATTTGTGGAATAAAACCCTTGCTACTAAGAAAAAGCCTTAATAAAAATGGTAATTTTAAAACAGATGATGATGATAGATGATAGATAGGTAGATAGGTAGGTAAGTAGGTAGGTAGGTAGGTAAATAGATAGAGAATAGAGAAATAGATATATACTTTTGTACTTTATAGGTTGCTTTGAAACAAATAAACAAAAAAGCTAAAACCAAATAAAGATTTCAGATTTAATAAGGTGTCAAAAGAATATTATTCACAATGCAATTTCCGTTCACAACTCCTGTTTTCCTAATCCCTTCATGATATATATTGAAACGAAGTCTGATATATAGTATATAAGAATACTAGTACAATAAGCTGACACTAGTCTTTGACCAAGAAAAAGAAACTACGTTAGTATATGCCCAAGCACTCCTTTTTACAAAAAAATAATGATATCAGGAAGTATAGGGCTTTTGTTTAAGAGTCTCTGGTCAAAAGCAAAGGACATTTGATAGTTAAATCCAAGGGAGAGGCAGGAAGTGAATGAAGACAAACAAGAGGAAATGATTATTTGATTGTGGCTGAAAGACTAGAGCACACAAAGCCATGCAGATTAGCAAACCAAAAGTGCCAGCATTCCTTCTAAGCTGTAATTTCCTGAGAACAAAAAGGAATTAACTGGGCACCCTCAATACACAATGCTTACTAATTATCAGTGATAAAAGTAAGGTTCCTGCTTCTGACCCCAAAACCTCCTACCATATTTTTGTGAATACCATTTGTGAATTTGCTCACTGTTTCCTCTGTTATAAAGGCACTCCTGGAAGTAGCATGTTTGTTTTGTATGCTTCTATATCTATAAATAGGTCTAATCAAAACACGAAACAAATGAATTAGGAAACTTTTTGAGTGTAAAGAGTTATTTACATTGTAACTTGTTGGCCAGTCATTTAAAATTATGTACCCATGGCGATCCTTTTTTTAAAAAATAAAAGCTTTATGATTAAACACCTGATAAAATACAACTATGTGGTATAACCAATGTTTAATATTTTGAAAAACAAAATACCTTAGAGGCTTCATGAGATTTAAAAACTACTAAATTAGAAAGAGAAATTAAATTTTCATACGGAGCTCTCCTACTATGTTTCAGGATTGTGTGCCAATTACTTATTCATTTTAAACAAAGAGTACAACTTATCTAAGTTAATCAATATATTTGTTTTTGGTAATAAAATCTGGAGCTAAATGGAACAAAACTAACAAAAATTACAATATTTTAAGGACTTAATATATACTCTAAAACTATTCTTTGTGGTTGCTACTTACAAGTTAATTATTTTATAATCAGTTCTGTTGTAAAATCAGTGAAGTCTATCTTCTGGTTTAGGAAAAAGATTCAGATTCCCCCTTTATTCCCTCAGATCTCAGATAATGCTTTTTTGTATGTGTGTCTCTGATGAATATCCTACAGTGTCTGTTTTATTTTCCAAATAGCCACATTGTCAAATACTGCCTTCCCCAAAAATTAGCAATTCAACCTGTTGATAAAACAAAGCTGAGTGTATTACTTATTAAGGGAGAATATCACCTCTGGAGAGATTTGGGAGTATCTGGGAGGGAAGGGAGAAAAGCAAGGTCTGACTTTATTGAGAATCAGAAGCTTGGCTTAAGGAAAGTCTCTCGGTGGTAGGAGTGTACCGGTAGTCTTAATTAGCATTGAGAAATCAATCCTAATCAACAATGGGATTGGAAGAAACTACAAGGAGATTTTGAACTGAGAGCTGATGAAGCATTCTGTAAGTTCCTGTGTAGACAAAAAAGGGAGTATGTATAAGTTCAGTGACCAAAGGTAACCTCCCAGGATAATCTGATCATAAATTCATAACTGGGCAGGCCACAGTGGGTGGTTAAGTTCCAGATCTATAACTTCTTTAGCAAAAGTTTAAAGCAAGCCCTGTTCATTGTTCTCCTGCATCTAGGTTAACACACCTTTGAAATGCCAGAAGAAATCCTCTTTTCCAGACCTCTTAAAGGTGTAACCACCCACAAAGAAGCATATAATCTTGTTAACTGTCCTGTACCTTGCTTTCTCCCACATTCATGTAATTTTCTTTATATCACCTCCTTAATTCCAAAGGTATGAGAGAAACCACAAAACTGTCATTCTCCAGAGCATTTGATCTCTTGCTTCCCAATATGCCATCACTTTGGCTCAAGTAAACTCATAAAAATTCTCTACAAGTTTTGATGTTTCTTATGCTGGCACCTGTAATGAACAATTAAGCAATTTCTTGGGAAGCATCTCCTAAAAAAGTAAAGAAATCTTAATAAATACAATGAAATAGCAAAATCATGCATTTCTCAATGCCCATGCTGGGTAGTGGGAAGAAGAAATAAATGGTTGTGATTTTATAGTTAACAGCACATGTATGTACACACACACACAAACACACACACAGACACATACATAAATGAAAAGCCCAAACTGTGTCATTCCTAGTTGTGTCTATCAGATAGCTACTATAACCTCAAAAATGACTAAACATTACAATACAGATCATATACAATAATGAGGAACCTATTATCCCCCTAAGATAATATACTAGGTAAAATTTTGTTATGTTTATTTTTATTGTAATTTTTTGCTCTTCTTAGCAATGAGACCTTTTTCCTCTTAACCCTACGAGAGCACTCATGTATATACTGTTCCAAAGAGAATTGCTAAGAGGAACAAAGGCATGAGGAATTATTTTAACTTTTAACCCCACCCTGCCTATTGGTCATGTGGGAGGAGAGGAAACTTTTCTCTACCTTCCTAGGTTTTATAGGGTGGTCTAATAATTAAATCTACATGAGACATTAACAAGAGAGAATAACCAAATTTAAATTTAATTACATAAGTACTTATGGAAACCCTACAACATAAGAGAGCCAGAGACCTTGCATAGATGAAAGGTTCTATGACAGAAAGTTCAAATGAGCTGCATGATATTCTGAGCTAAGGATGAGGTAAGGTGCTTTGGAGTTCAGGGGGGAAGAGGGTCATCATAGGATGATAAGAAAAGCAGATGTTCAGTAATTAGTTGTTTGCCTTGCCATGCAGATAGGTCAAATAAATTATCTCTGATAATCGCTTATTATGGCAACACACCTAATTTAAATTCTTCTGACTAGTTAAGGCAGGGTGAGGATGGAGAGGGTGGGGTGGGTTGCAGAAGTTCCTCTTTAGCCCTCAAGGTCTTGGAGTTGCCTTTACCACAAAATAATATACATAGCACAGCAGTACTTGGGGATGACTCT
>NW_011888818.1:8941415-8970879 GCF_000151845.1 Pteropus vampyrus
TTTATAAAAAGTAACATTCTCTTTCATACTGTCTGTAATTTAAGGAACATGACTAGAAATAAACATTTTGAAACCCTAATCTTTAAATTAACATTAAAATGCTTTCCTCTCCCCAAATCCAAGAACAAGTTAGTCATAATCCATTACCTAATCAAAATATGTCTTTCAACTTTTCATGATATCTTTTAATCTTTGTACTTAAGACTGTTCAATTTTGATTATTTCCCATGATATTCCTAAAAATTATATTTTATATTTTCAGTTAATCCGATATTCTGCAATTTGGTTTATGTTGTTTTATCAAGAATATTTTTCTTTTCTTGTTTTGTAATTATTCTGACACATTGCTTTCCTCAGAATGCTTGCTTTTTAACTTTAATTCTATAAACAAGTATACAATTGATGACTTTTTATTCATGTTTTTGTACGTATATGTGTGTACATCTCTGTGTTTTTATATAGTGCCATTTTACATAGGATGTATGAATATTGTATATAATTGCATAAAATATACAAATATGTAGGAAAAGTTTAGGAGATATGGCTTTTAAATTTCAACTGCTTTTGCCAGATTATTTTCCAGAAAACTATACCACTTTATATTCTCACTAGCATATTTTGAAAATAATTTTTTGCCCAAATTAACATCAACATTGGGTTTTTATCACTGAAATGACAACACACTGAAATTACTCAATTAATAGCTTAAAATTAAATTCCCATTTTGCCAATTTACATTTTCCTAAGTACTATCTAATGAAAATGATTTTTTTCCTGGTATTTGCATCAAAATATATTTTCAAAAGGTAAAATCTTTTATCTCAAGAAAATCTTTTCTTGGCAATTTTAATAATTTCTACATTTATGGACATTAACTCTATTTCTGTCATTAATTATGAAATTCTTTTGGTTTTGACTTTCGTATGTCTTTTGACATCATAAAAATGTTTTTTTATGCAAATATATTTATATTTTTCTTCAAACTTTATAGTTTCAGTGTCTTCTTTAAAAACATCTTGAACATGCCGGATCCCGTCTGATCTCGGAAGCTAAGCAGGGCCTGGTTAGTACTTGGATGGGAGACCACCTAGGAAGACCAGGTGGTGCAAGGGTTAAAGAAATAGAATAAAAATAAAAAATAAAAACATCTTGTTTACTCCAAAGTTATAATTTAATTTTATTTATAACTTTTTAATATTTACTTTGCATTTTAACCATTATTTCTACTGGAATTTAATTTCGAATTTTATGTGGGATAAAGTTCTGAATTTGTTCTTTTATGTATAGAGTCAATTGTGCCAGTAATATTTAGTAATTAAATCCCACTCAAATATTTCTTTGATTAAGTAAACTTTTCTCTAATTCTCATTTAGTATTACTATTTATTCCATGTATTTCTTTTTTCTTCGTCTAAAATTTTCATAATTTGCATGTTTTATCTCTTGGATATGTCCTTCAATTCTTTCCAATATAATCATCTTCTCTATATTGGCTCTGTTTTGAAACATTCCTTTTATTTTTATCTTCTGGGAAACAAGTTTTAAACAACCATCATCAAGTTTTTCAGTATTTCTTTTGAACTTCATATTATTTTATTCCAAAATCATACACTTTATTTTTAACCCTTTCCACAGTTTTATTTCTGTGGGAATGCACATACTTTATATATATTCTTCTATTACTAATAGGTGTCTCCTTAAGTCAGTCATTACTAGTAGACTTCCTAAGCATTGCTTTTTAGGATCAATACTCAAATCAATCTGTTAGGCTCTTTCAAATAGCTTCAAATCAGTTAGTGATAATTGGCAAAGTCATTTCCTTTTTATGCAATGAATAGACTGAAAATTATTGAAGCTTTTGTTGTGGCTTGGAAGGAAGCTACTTTGCCCTCAATGTCTCTCTAGATATTAGGGTTACCTTCTTTCAGTGTTAGGGACCAGAAATAACTTAGTCCATCAGTACTTCCTCCATGTTATCTAAGCATCCTCACAACCAAATCCTTCACCTCTCTGAGGGGATTTAAAAGTCTTCCAAGTCTGAGCATTGTCAGGGAACTGTAGGAACAGAGTCTGTGCTCCAGGCATCTCTCAAGCTGATTATTTGGCTTCTGCAATAGGACGGAAAAGCCTGATCTATCTTTTGTAACTTCCAGTCCATTAGAATGTTGATCTCTGTTAGGAGTTGAATTGTGTCCACTCAAAAGATATGTTGAAGTTTCAACCCTCAGTACTTGTGAATGTCACATTTGGAAATAAGGTCTTTGCACATATAATCATGTTAAGATAAGGTCACTAGAGTGGGTCCTAATCTAATATGATTGGTGTCCTTAGAAGAAGAGAAAAAGAGACACAAACAGGAACACAGAGAGAATACCATGTAATAATGGAGGCAAATATTGAAGCAATGCCTTTATATGCCAACACATGCCAAGGATTGCTAGTAAACACCGGAAGCTACAAAGGGCCAAGGACGGATCTTCTCTTGGAGTTTCAGAAAGAGCATGGCCTTGCAGATACCTTGGTTTTGGACTTCTAGCCTCCAAAACTGTGAGAGAATTGTGAATGAAAAGTGGCATTGTGATAAATCTAACCAGGAGCAACCAGAGTGACCTGATCATAAATCCCTAACAGAGCAGGTCACAGTGGGTAGTTATACTCCAGGCATATAAGTTCTTTAATAAAAAGTTTGTTTTTGTCTTAAGGAAGATCTGTCTATTATTTTTGTACATCTAAGTTAACACACTTTTGAAATGCCTCTTTTTGCAGAAACATAGCTACCCTTAAAGAAGCACAGAATCTTGTTAACTATCCTGTAGTCCAATCCTTGCCTTGTTTTCTCCATCTTCATATAATCATCCTTACATTCCCTCAATTTTAAATGTAAAAAAGAAACTGCAAAATTGTCATTCTTTGGAGCACTTGATATCTTGCTTCCTAGCATTGTCCTCAGTTTTAACTCAAACTCTTGTAAAAATTCTATACAGGTTTGGATGTTTTTTACATGGACAGAATAAGTTTCTGTTTTTTAAGCCCCCCAGTTTATGGTATGCTGTTACTGCAGCTCTTGGAAATGAATATAATTTCTTACCTCCATTTTCAATCAGAATGCCCACTTCTCAAATTTAGAAAGAGAGAAAATGTTAGATATATCTGATTTGCTTGTTAACTGGGTGGGCCCCTGTAAATTAGACTGACAAAAGACACTAACAAGAAAAAAAAAGAGTATTATTAGCATACACATAGGAGTACCCAAAGATGAGTAGCTCAAAGGAGAGGTTAGAATTTGGGGTCTTTATACCTAAGTTAGTCAGGGAAAGAAAGAGGGAGAAATAGCATTTGGAAATATAAATGTGCCTTGAGAAGAATAAATGGGAAATATGATAGTTTGTAACAATATCTGTCTGGGTTGTGCAGACTTCTTGTGCAGACACTGCAGTGGCTCTAGGGGATGGAATTTTTGACAATTGAGTTATTTTGGGAAGCTCTGATTTTACAGATAGAGATTTTGGGAATTCAAATGCCTTCAGCACAAAATAGTTCTTATGCCAAAATGACATATATATATATATTTTATATATAATTTAATGCAAATGGTTTTATTTTTTCTCAGCTTTATTGACATATAATTGGCATGTAACATTGTGTAAGTATAAGGTGTACAATGTGTTAATTAGATATACTTAATATTGCTAAATGGTTACTACTATACTATTAGGTAACACTTCCATCACTTCACTTAATTATCATTTCTTTTTTGTGATGAGAACATTTAAAATCTACTCTCTTAGCATCATTCAAACATATAGTATTGTTAACTGTGGTCACCATGCTGTGTATTAGGTCCCCCAATGTACAGCATGGTGAAAGTTTGTATCCTTTGACCAACATTTCCCATTTCCCCCACCTTCCAGGCCCTGGTAACCACCAATCTACTCTGTTTTCTGTAAGTTTGGCTTTTTCAGATTCCTCATATAAGCAATATCATACAGTACTTGTTTTTATCTGTTTTATTTCACTTAGTATAATGACCTTAAGGTCCATCCATATTGTTGCAAAAAGCAGGATTTGCTTCCTTCTCATGGCTGAATATTTCACTGTGTGTGTGTATGTATGTATATCTAACTCACGCTCTCTCTCTCTGTCTTTCTCTCTCTCAATATATATATATCACGTCTTTTTTATTCATTTCATTCATCATGGGCCACTGAGATTGTTTTCACATAATGGCTATTGTGAATAATGCCGTGGTAAACTTGAGAGTGCAGATATCTCTTTGAGATTCTGATTTTATTCACTTTGGACATATACCGGGAAGAGATAAGTATTGAGGATGTGGAGAAAAGGGTTCTCTTGTGTGCTGTTGGTAGGAATGTAAGCTGGTGCAGCCACTGTGGAAAACAATGTGGAGGTTCCTCAAAAAGTCAGAACAAAGTGTCATATTTTGTTATGTCATATCCTAATCCCTTTCACTTTCAAACTACTTTTTATTGATTTGCATTCTAGTCGAAATGTTTCCATTGAGGAGATTTGAACTTCAGTGTCGCCCCAACGGCAGGTGGGGGATAACAGCACAGAAGTATAATTAGCATTTTTACTCGGTTCTTCCTCATTGACACAGTGAAGAATCACAGGTCAGCGAGATTTAGAAAAGATTTATTAAAAGTATATTTTAGAAAGACAAAGCACACTCCAAGGAAGTTGGTTTTAGCGAAGAGTTCTAACAACAACAACCCAGAAGTGGGAATCTCTGAGTTATATTTGAGCTGTGATGGGTGGTTTCAAAAACATTCTTAGGTGATTGGCAAGTGAGGTCATTTTGATTTACACTTGGCTGTTGTATAACACTGCCTAGTGTGCATGTGCTTACTCAGAATTAAGTCTGTTATAATTAGATTCATGAACTTCCAGGCATAAACACGGTATTATAATGACAGTATAATGAGCATTAGATTGTGGGCAGATTAGGGTAGTACCCTCTGTGTAGGCGACTATGGTTGGATTAAATAGCTAAGATTATGGCTGTCCCGTGCTTTGTCTCTGGATGTGCGGAGGGATTCTCTAACTACCAATAGGGTGTTTTTTGGGCTATCTCTAGGCTGAACCCCTTTCCTTTGTTCCCCTGACTAGCTACCTAACAAAAATATTTTGCAAATGTGGAAGTAATCCCTTTAAAAATAAAACAAGTTAGTCTACGGCCATGCCACCCTGAACAAGCCTGATCCTGTCTGATCTTAGAAGCTAAGCCTGGTTATTACTTGGATGGGAGACCACCGAGGAAGACCAGGTGCTGTAGGCATAAAAAATAAAAAAAATAAAAAAATAAGGGATTGTAAACTGACAAGGTCCTTGCAATCTGTGAGGTCAACCAAGGGTTGCTTCGCCTAATAAACAAACAAACAAACAAACAAATAAATACAAGCAAATAAACAAATAAATAAAACAAGTTAGTCAAACATCTGGTCGGACCCTGAACAGAGCTCTATTTTCTCTACCTTAAGAAGGTTGCAGAAATGTTATTATTGGGATTTAGGAATGGGTTTTTTAGCATTATTCTGAAGTTTATGATATTTATATTATTTTTTACTCTCATTGATATATATTTGTCTAGGTAATGAGTTAAATTCTCAGACACATTGTTATAGTTCAAATCTTCACTTCTTTAAAATGACTTTTTCTCTTCTCTTTCTTCTTTATTCAAACTGGCCTTGGATTCACTTGCTTTTCTTTCCTTATCTATGTACTGCATCACCACTTTCTTAATCATAAAGCCCTTACTTAGGTCAGCATCAAACAGTTTTAGGAACTAAGCCTCAGGTCTGTTGACCACAGAAACAGTTTCAGTCAGACTAAAGATAACATCTTGCAACTCCATACCCATGAAGGCCTAAAAACCCCTACTGGCATCTCCTTGAAACCAGACAGAAAGACGTCATGACATCACGACCTGAAGCAGTGATCAACTGCCTCCTATCCTAGCCCTGACCACTCAGTAGAACTCAAGACCCCAGCTCCCTTAGCTACCATGACTAATGAGTCTTCCCCTATATATAACCTATCACCTAGAGGCCATCAGGAAGCCAGGTCTTTCAGTGCTAGCTCACCTGTTACTCCAGGCTTGGTGCCATTTCCTGAGATAAACCTCTACTTTTTTGCTGCAAACTCCTGTCCATGTCTCCTTTGGCTTTGATGTGTGCAGGCAAAATGAACCTCTTGAGTCTGGTAACAACATTGGTAATTCCTTTAACAGTTATTATAATTACAATTGATAAATTGATTTTTTTTAACTTTGAAATACATTATCTTATATTCTCAGTAAGTGTAGATTTTCAATTTGGTCCTAAGTGGCACATCCTTCTTTTGAAGTTTGAGACAATATAAACCTTTCAGTATTCTCACCAGCCAATTCTCGACTGTCAATCAGTTGAAAAACATTGCAAATCATAAACCAATGCACTAACAGTTATGACCCGTCAAACATCTTTTTAAATGGTTATTATAAACTATGTAGAGTTCAGGGAGCAAACTACCAGAGAACAGAAAAAAATCCAGCTTTTTCCAGTAATTCAGAGGTTTATATGCCTTTATAGAAAAAAAAATTAGTTTTTTTCTGTGCAATCAAATAGTTACTGTCATTCAGACGATCAGCAGCATATCATGACAAAATGGATGGGGTATATTTTTTCAAGTAAACTTTCAATTTTAGACTAGATTTATGTTTACAAAAAAAATTGCTGAAACACTTTAGAGTTCCCATACATCTCACAGCCAGTTTCCCCTATTATTAGCCTCTTACGTTAATATGGTATATTTGCCACAATTTATGAACTAATATTGTTCATAAAAAGGAAAAAGTGGGTTCTGTGAAAATTCATTTTCCAGGGTGATGCGATCATAAATTCCTAACTGGGCAAGTCATATAACTGGGTATATAACTCCTTTAGTAAAAGGCTTATCTTTGCTTTTAGCAAGCCCTGTCCACTGTTTCTAGGTTAACGTACCTTTGAAATGCCCCCTTTCAAACTCCTCCTTCTAAAGCCTGAGAATCTTCACTATTATGTAACCCAGTCTCCACCTTGCTTTCTCCTACCTTCATGTAATTTTTCTCACTTTCCCTCAATTTCATAAAAGAAATTGCAAAACTATTATTCTCTGGAGCATTTAAGATCTTGCTTCCCAACATCTGTTGTCAGTTTGGCTCACATAAACTCATAGAAATTCTTTACAGGTTTAGATGTTTCTTCTGTCAACAATTGATTCATTTTGACAACATGGAACCTTACCTGAGCCCTACAATTCTGGAAGCAGTTACAATTAAAGAACCCTCCTCTCACTTAGCATTCTGAGAAAATGTTTACCGCAAAGAACCACCCATCCCACATGACTTAGGTAAGATTTGTGGATAACCTCCTTTTTACCTAGGACAAGGCCAGGCACAGACCCTCCATATTCTCATTACATGCCTCATAATTATCTAGCTGAGTTGTTTGTCCCCATTGATTAATCTGAACAAAGTGCTTGACTTGAACAAACTTAATCTAAGCCTTTTTCCTCTCCATAGGACGCTGAGCTTTGACTCATCCTCTGTCTGAGCCAAGATAAAACAGCCCCTCCCAAAAGACCCCTCCTGAAAATCAGCTGCCCACAGAGAGACATTCCAAGATTGACTACAAGATACTGATTTTTAATGGCCTTGTTTACTGCCTCTTAGAAAAGATAAGGGTTTTTTTTTTTTTTTTGAGAGGCTTCCAGACTTTGTAGATAAATGATTCCTGAATTTACCTGTGTCTCATCTAGTAAAATAAGTTAGTGCTCAGAGAAGATATACAAAATGGAAGGTTTTTATAGGCAGAAACTAGGTGGGACGAGAAAGTTATTAGCAAAAGAAAAGAAAGGATTGTTTCAGGCTGGGGTTACCCTTCTTTGGGGAGAAAAGCAGCAGGAGTTTTATCAGGCAGATTACTTCACTTAATGTTAATCAGGAAATTCCAGATTGATTGATTTAAGGTCACATTGCTGGGAGGGGCTGAACCTGCAAATAGTTTGCTGTCTTAGCGGCAAGACCTTGAGCCTATTTTCTTTGTTCTTGTTTTGTTTTTTAACCCAGGACACCACATTACATTTAGTCATTATGTCTTCTTAGGTTCCTCTTGGCTGTTACATTTTCTCAGTCTTTTCTTATTTTTGATGACTTTGACAATTTTGAGGGACACGGTCAGATATTTTGTAGAATGCCCCTCTATTGGGATCTGTCTGATATTTTTCTCATTGTTAGACTGAGGTTATGAGTTTGCGGAGGGAGATCACATAGGTAAGGTGCCATTCTCATTTTATCAAGGCAAGTGTACATACTATCAGCATGAATCAAGATCTGGGTGCAGGGTGTATTGTTACTTCTAGGCTCTCAGTTGACAGAGTGAGGAAATACATACAAACGCATACTTTATATATGTGTGTGTGTGTGTGTGTGTGTGTGTGTGTGTGTGTGTGTGTGTGTGTATGTGAATACATATATACATATATATACATATATACACACATATATGCATACATTTTAAGCTATATGTCATTCACATTGATGTCTTCAACTCTAATCTATTATTACACCCATTATTCCAGCCTCTCCTCTTTTTGTCTGTAACCTCCCACTTTAACAGTGCAAGGGTGCCTCTGAGGCAGGATAGTTAACCTAGGGAGTACCCCCATCCATGATGTGGCTCTGGAATTTTTCCTCAGTTCCTTACTCAGTTTTCTCCCTGAGACTCTGGAATTTCTCCCTTGTCCCGTTACTTGGTCCTCTCCTTGTTTTGATTTCAAGCTTGAGACCCCAGCATAAGAAACAAGCCAAGGCCAGGAGACAAGATAGAAGGCCTTGGGCTGCCTCCTCCCCTTCAGGTGGCATGAGAAACAGGCCAAGACAGGGAAGCCCACCAATAGCCTTGGAACATCCCTCACCCCCAAGAAAACAAAAGCCTGTGATTCAGACAGCTCCCTGCAGACTCTCTCCAAGCTGTGTGCACTTCACTCTTTACAAAGTGTGTACTTTCGCTTCAATAAAACTTGCTATTTGTCATGTCCTTGAAGTCTTTATCGCAGCATAAGACAAGAACCTGGTCACCAGAGCTCTGGGATGGGGGTCTCTCTTTGGGATCCCACCCTGTCGAGCTCTCCAGCAACACCTTCTACTGTCGCTCATTCACCTAATTATTTCATTCTACTATATATGTGTAGGGCTGGCTATCCAAGGTTGCACAGTTTTTCTCTGATGTAGTCTTCTTGATATTTATAATTATGCAGTTTACACTAAGGTCTAAAATCTAAATTCTGATAAGTTGTATTTAATTTTCATTTGGTTTTAAATATATTTTATTAATCTGTAATACTTCTTATTTTACTCATAGTACATGCTGTGAAGCATTTTTTTAAAATTTTTTAAATATTTGAGGAACATTCCAGTTACCTGTCATTGATTTCTAGTTTAATTGCATTGAGGTCTGAGCACATATTTTGTGTAGGTTCTACTTTTTTATTTGTTAAGGTTTTTTTTGTTTGTTTTTGGGCTACAATATTGTCTTAGTAAATATTCCAAGTGCTTTTAGAGATTTAGAAAAATGTGTTTTCTTTTGTTGGATAGAGTATCCTATAAATCTCAAGGAGATCAAGTTCATTTATAGTACTGTTCTTGTCATCTATATCTTTACTGATTTCTTCTTGCTTGACCTGTCAATTATTGACAAAGGGAGCTGAAAGTCTCCAACAATAGTGAACTTGTCTATTTCTCTTTTAGTAATATCAGTTTTGCCTCATATATTTGACATCTTTTAAGTGCACAGAGGTTTTACATTGTTATATTTTCTTGGAGAACTCGACTCTTCAACATTATTTATGTATTATGTAATGATATTCTTATTTCTTCTGAAGCCTGTTTTATCTGAAATTAATGTAGCTACTCTAGCTTTTATTGATTAATGATAGTATAGCATATTTCCCCCATCCCTTTACTTTAAATCTATTTGAGTGTTATATTTAAAATGAAGTTCTTGTAAACAACATAACTGGTCCTGCTTTTTTATCTACTCTGAAAATTTCTATATTTTACTTGACATATTTAGACCATTCACAATGAAAGTAATGATTCATATAGTTGGATTAATTTATTTTTAATAGAGAATTTTATATGATTCCATGTTATCTCCTCTTTGCATACATATCAATTGCACTTTCTTTAAAAAATTTAATGGTTGCTCTAGAGTTTATAATATACATTTTCAATTAATTTAAGTTCATTTTCAAATAACTATACCACTTCGCATATAGTACAGGTATTTTTTAACAGTGTATTCACAATTCCTATATCTCATCCCTTGTGACATTCTGCCTTTCATTTAATATATCCATGTGATATAATAACCAAATATATTGTTACCCTTATAGCTTTAAAAATAGTTATATTGTAGATCAATTAAGATAAAAAAATAAATAATTTTATCTTTACCTTTATTTTTCCTATTCTTAATTCTCTTCCTTTCTTTATGTAGCTGCAAGTTTCTGACCTATATCCTTTCCCTTCTGCCTGAAGAACTCTTGTGAATATTTATTGCAGAGTACATCTGCTGGTGATAAATTCTATCAATTTTTGTTTATCTATTTCATGTTTAAGTATAACTTCACTGGATATAGAATTCTAGGTTGGGATTTATGTGTGTGTGTGTGTGTGTGTGTGTGTGTGTGTGTGTGTGTTTTAATTCAATATTTTCACTCTTCATTTGCATGGTTTCAAATGTGAAATTGATTACAATTCTTACACTTTTTCTATGCAGTGTTTTTCTAAAAGGTGTTTTTATTTCTCTGGCTTCTTTCAATTTTTTTTTTTTGGTCTTTGTTTTTCTGCAATATGGATTGATATGTACAGACATCATATGTAGATATTTATTCTGCTTGGTGTTTTTTGTTATTAATTTTGAAAAGTTCTTCATTGTTTTTGCAAATATTTGTCTTCATTCTTTCTTCCTTGTAGTCCAAGATGCATATGCTATATCTTTTGAAATTGTTCCACTGTTCTTAAATAATCTATTTTGTTTTTAAGTTTTTTACTATTTTCATTTTAGTTTTGGAAGATTCTGTTGACATATTTTCAAGTGTACTCAGTTTTTTTTTTTTCTTGGCCATGTTGAGTCTAGTGAAGTGCCCACTGAAGACATTCTTCATTCTGAGACAGATTTGATGATTTCTAAAATTTCCTTCTCATTCTTAGAGTTTCCATCATTCTGCTTATATTCATCTGTTCTTGCATGCTGTCTACTTTTCTCATCAGAGCCCTTAACATATTTACCATGGTTATTGTAAATTCTCTTTCTAATAATTCTAACAGCTGAGTCATTTGTTATGCGGGTTGTAATGATTGCTATTTCTCTTCATACTGTGTTTTGTTGACATGACTTGTAATTTTTTTAAAATTATAGTTTATATTCAATATTATATTGGTTTCAGGTGTATAGCATAGTGGTTAGAAATTTATATAACTTACTAAGTGATCCCCCACCCCCGATAAGTCTATTACCTATCTGGCACCATACATATTTATTGTAATATTATTGACTATATCCCCTATTCTCTACTTTACATCCCCTTGACTATTTTGTAACTGTCCATTTGTACTTCTTAATCTCTTCACCTTTTTCACCCAGCCCTTCAAACCCCCTCTCATCTGGCAACAATTTGTTTGTTCTCTGTATCTTGTAATTTTTTGTTGAAAGGTGGACATGTTGTCTAGAGTAATAGGAATCCAGATAAATAGGCCTTCAGTGTGAGGATTTATGTTAATCTGGCTAAGAGTTGAGCTATATTTATTGTTTCCTGTAGCTATAGGTACCAGAAGTTTTTAACTCTTCTGTTTTCTCTGTGTTTTCTCTTGATTTCAGGCTTTCCTAAGTACTCTTCTTCAGAAAGAATCTGTATCTTCCATTTTTGCTTTAATTATATTTTTAAAAATCTGGTATGTATTACTTTTCATTATGTTTTGGAATTTGGGTAATTTTAAATTTGTATTTCCTTTTTATACTGAGTAATTTATGTTGTTATTGTTTATTATTATTATTATTCTGATACAGGGACACTCTTAAAATTATTTTTTACTTTCATTTCATTGTGATAAAGTATTTTGTGTCATGTATACTTTATGTATTGTATAGTCTTCAATAGCATGTTGTCAATATGTATACATTTTTCTTATTTACTTGAGGATTTTTTAAATAAGCAAATTTGGTAGATAAGCTTAAAATCTTCTAACATCTTGATTATTTTGTTTTGTTATTTCATATATTTATCTATATTTGCCCACTTGACCTGTATTGGTCTGAGAATGATTTGTTTTAAATAAAGTAAGCACATTTAGATTATGAAATAGGCTCTACCTTACAAAGTCATGCCTAGAGACTCTGCCTCTCTTCTTTCTTTCTGATATTCAGTGTTCTGACAGCAGCTGGCTTTGTGAGATTGGCTATTATCCACTTCTAGCACAATTGTCTTCATGAATTAGGATTAGTACTAACAACAAACTTTGGCTACTGTTGGATCCCAAACCCAACTTAATGCTGGGAAATACAAAGAGCTATCCCTGAGCTTACTCTATGAGAGTTGTCATTTTTCACTATATTATAAAATTAAATGTTGACAGCATGGCTATTAAGACTCTGATCGAAAGGCACTTTAGGGGAGAACCATGAGACATTACAAGAAATTAGCAGGATAGGGTGTATCTCGGCAAATGCTTATTATCCCACCAATCAAAAATGAGCATGTTCTCACGAGCCCCATCTTTAAGTTAATGTTTCCTCTTAAATTCTGGAAATTCCTCTAGTTCCAAGGATAATTTTTAAAAGCATAATATAAAGGCTCTCTCTGTGGCCTCAGGGCTAAGATATATCTACAAACAAAGTTCATAACAAAATAATTAGAACTATAGATTAATAGATGCTATCTGAAAAATAATAAATGATAGTCTACAGATTGACTATTATCTAGCTTTTTGTTTCTATCACATAGTTGGTGCTAAATAAGTTTTAATTACTCCAATGAGCATACACTCCAAGATAAAAAAAAAAAAATGACACAGTCATATGTCCATTTTTCGTTCTGTTAGCAGAACTTGCAAGAGATTTAATAGTGTAATACATTTAAATCATGTTTTGGAGATTTCTGAACATTTAATTTAACCATAAAATTATTTTCTTAACTAAAAATAGAATCTATATCCATTAAATATTAAAGTGTCTCCAATTTCTGAGTTTATACCTTAAATATTTTATTTTTTGAAGTTTATATAATACCTCCCATCAGATGTCATTCTAAAAATCATGATTATGACATTTTTAAAGTACAATTCCTGCAATTATTTACTAGAAGAGTATATAAGTCAGTGTAATCAGAAGAAATGGCAAAGTAATTTAAACAGGGAAAGTTTAATACAAATAATTATTAATTATAACGTTATTACAATGATGAGAAATTGGTTACAAAAAGCAAAGAGAACCAAAGACACTAAAGCATTTGAGGACAGCAGTGTTAAGGAGCAACCATTTTCCTAGGGCTGAGACAGAAAGCATAAGGACATGTCCCTCTCCCCAACCTCCAAAGCTGAAAGCTAGACCTTATTGTAGAGGGCATGATTTTAGCTTATTGAATGGCAGAGAAGTTGCTGTGGTGCTTTGCTGGTGGTCTTGTAAATCTGCCTTCTAGAATATTCTGGAAGTCCATCTTCTTGAGTGTTATGGAAACCTGTTCATAGGAAGGTGTCTTGCAGGGGGCGTACCACTACGCAGCAATGTAATTACCCAAGAGAGGAGCTGGTGGAAGGGGCTGGCCACCAGCTGCTGACTTCCACACACTGTAATAACTGGTTGCTAGAGAAGCTGCAGGCTATTTTGAAGGCATACACATTGTAGGAGATGGAGACTGGAGAAGCTTCCTACACTGTAGGAGCTTGACATTGAAGCTCTCTGTGCTTCAAGAGTCAGTTTTTGAGCAGACATGAGCACTACAGAAGCTGGGTTGTATATTCTACAGAAAGTAGGTGCTGGAGAAGCTGAGATAGCACACCAGAACCAAGGAGAACACTATTTCTTCAGCAGTGTCTCTTCAGTGACCTCTGCTGAGAAAGTTTAACATTTTGCAAAATGGGAAATTAAAAATAGCTAAAGGGATTATCCGAATTTGATCAGAGCAGGCGATGAAAGTGGATTTGAAGCTGAATTAATAATAGGAAAAGATGGGCAAATTTTCTTTGATTTGATGTCATTTTTCTTAAGATATAAGATTAAATACAATTATCTTAACTGTTTTATTCTATAATTTAAATGAATGCAGCCCTGCAATAGCAGCATGACGAAATAGTTTTGAAGCACTGAAGTTGGCAAAAATAACCTTTCAAACCTTCTTTCTATTTCTTTATTTTGTCCTTTCCCCTCCTTTCCTCTATTCTTTTTCCTTTCTTTCTTTCTCTCACGATAAGTGAGCAAAATGTGCATAGTATGCAGCTTTGTAATCCATTTTCATTGTTTCTGTCTTCAAATGTTATGATAGGATATTCAGGTCTTGGCTTTATAGTTTGTCCTATAATGCCAAGATTAAAGTGGTTGTAAAGTAGCTGTAATAACAAAGTAGTGTGTAATTAAAAAAATGTTACCAAGGTTGTATAGCCTATACCAGTTAAATATATAGCTTTTTGACTTTTAGAACTAATTTAAAGTAGAAACATGATTTTTAATAATTGTATATTATAATCTGTTCACCAATGCTTGAAGCAGATCAGAATTACCACCTCTGCTGAAAAATTTAAACATTCAGTAGGTCAAGTAAGGGGCACCCAGTAAACAATGCTTATCTAGTTTTGGTAATGTTTTACTTTTATTATTTTCTTTTATCTATAGGCTTGGCTTTTATTTCCTATAGTGGTAGCTGTTTATCATAAAGATTTTTCAAATGACAGGAGTTCAGTTAATATCTTAGTAGACTCTAAATCTATCTAATTCCACATTAAAATATGGAATTTGAATGTGGAAAATAGATAATAATAATGCTAAACAATGTTCTTTTGTCCACAGATTCCATCTGTTAAAATAATTTTGTTTATATCTAAACAAAAGAACACAGAATATTGGTTCCAGAAAGAGCCATTTATATTATCTAATATAATCATCTTTTCTTATGGCTAAAGAAATTGAAGCCTAGGGAAATATTTTCTCAAAGTGAAAAAGGTCTGGAATTTGGAAAGAAGAGTTGAGCACATCTATTAATCTCTCCTCCCTTCTGATATACAACTGATAAAAAAGGAATTTGTAATATAAAACAAAGTCTTAACTGTCAGTGGCTTAACACAATAGCGTTGTATTTTAGATCACACAAAGCCCAATACAAATGTTCCTGGTCGAGGGACAGTTTTCATGTGAATAGTCATTTATTCTCCTTCTGTGTTGTGGCTCTGTCATTCCTGGGAGCTCAGAAATCATTTGCTTCATCTTATGCTTCTGGCAGGCATATAGGGAAAGAAAACTATGTAGAAGTCCATACTATTTGATGTTAGTAAGTGCTCTATATTAGTTGTTTTTTTTTTCTGTCAACTCTAATTATTCATGTGTTTGTAATATATATATTTACAGTCCCAGTGGTTAACATTAAACTAATATTATTGATTTTGTTTGCAAAAATAAGTTTTGGTCCAGATCTGGCTGTGGCCAACACATATTGAAAGAAATATAATGCTGGAAAAATATATATTATACTTACAAGATGCTCAAATGCATTAGATAAAAAAGAATATGCTTCAACTACAAATTTTCACTATGTTAAGTTGCTGTAACATCTGATTTTTCACTGTTTGAGGAGCTGGTGAAGGATGTAACATTAAAACTGACATAGAAATAAAGCCTTAAGATACTATCATAGCAATCTTATATACATACCCTGATTCTCACATATCCTCTATAATTAATTTTTTGTTCTTATATATTTAAACTGAAATGGCATAGGTTTTTTAATCTAATATACAAAATACCAACATGATTTCTCTTGGAAAAATGATGAATTTTATCCATATGATAAAATCATAATAAGGCCAAATGGGACCAAAATAGACTAATACTTAAAATTGTGCAAAATACATCTAAATACCCATGAGAATTAACTTCTTATCCTCATTTTAAAGGCACAGGAAGGGAGACTGAGAGACACAGAGACTTCAGATAGTGATTAAGCAGTGAAATCGGAACATATATACATTAGTTTTTACTTTATATGCACTTTGATTTTTGTAATGCTAATAAGACCTTGGGCTTTTAAATTTCACTTTATCATATAAGTTGGAGGTAAGTAAATAGTATTACCTAACATATTTTTCAAAGAAAAGGGGGCCCAAAGACGTAAGGTGATGATGTGAATAACAATCAAAGAACATTTCTAACATAATCTTTAGTAAATTAACCCACTCAGTCCTAAACCTGAACCTATTCCTAGCCATAATCCTATTCTCGACCATTTCTCAAACTCTTAGCTAAAATTACATCTTTACACAACAACCTGAAAAATGATTCCCTAAAAAAAATAAATAAATAATGCACTTAGTAGGGGGGAAAAAAAGGTTCTCTAAAGGAGCCATTATGTTTCTGCATTGAATCAATATATTGGGGACAATTGGTGGAATATCTTCTCAGAGGAAATAATCACATTGCTAGTGGAAAACTGACTTAGCACTGAAGATTGTTTAAGGTCTTTCAACAAAGGAGGAAAGATAATATAAAATATTTTGTATTTAAAATAAAATATTCTGAATTAGAAATGAGTTGTACTTCTGTTTACTCAGATTTTAGACAAAGTACCTCAAAACAAACCTTAGCAAAAAGAAAAAAAAAATCAGTATGTAGTAACTTACCAAATAGTATGTTTAATATCACCTAAAGGTAATCTTAAACAACTTTGTCTTTCGTGAAAATTTAATGATGGAGGAAAATTATCTTCATAACTAGAAAATTTGTATTAAAAATTTAGGTCCCATCAAAAAATACAAAATTTGAGGAAAGCACTCCTTTTTGAACTTTGAAAATTTTGCACAGGTTATAAAGTAATTTTTATAGCTTTCATTTTTATCTATATATGAAATAATAGTACTCGTTTATTTCAGTGCCAGAAGAAAGTGTCCCATGCTATTGTCATCCAATCAATAATTTGAAGCTCAGTTCAACAATTTATTAATAGAAACATGACCCTTATCAAAGTCATTGCTATAATTTCCCCCCAAATTTTCTATTTGTGCACAGGCACTGATTACTTTAATGTCCGCTGATTACTTTTGCACTGAGTAAAGATGCATTCTGTTATTGGGATTAAGACTCAGCCTTTTTAATATTGACATCAGTATTTCTTCCAGTGATATTGAGCTACATTTAAGTACTAATATTCTTCTCATCAATAATTTTAATCTTAGCCCTATTTTAGTGCAGAAGACTCTAGCAAAAAAGGAAGCCAGTAGTACAAATGTATCTAGACATTTTCACTTGATCAAATATAGTTCAATTGTAACTATAGCCATGAAAATTGAAAACAATATGGTTTTAGTTATTAAAGGTTTGAAGTACAATATTAGTCCTATCATCTTGATTTATTTCCTAATACTTAGCAAAGTTGAAAAAAATAAAGGGACTTTGCTATTCCCTTAGTGCCCAAACCCTTTGTGCCCAAACCAAATGGTATTAGATGAAACCATGTGAAGAAAGTGAATGGATTATAGCTGAGTCAGCAGACACCCTTCCCTATTGTAAGAACTCTGTTCTGACCCTTTGCCTCTCAACTTCTGAATCTAATCATGGATCTCAGGCACTAACTCCATCTCCTACAATTTTAAGGATGCAGAATCATATACATAATTGATAGCTTAACAACAAATGCAGGCCTCACAAACAAGTCCATTGGATGAAGACAATCCTGAGATTCAGTCAACAATCAGTTTATTACATTCAGATGACTGCTTGTTGATGGGTTTCTGAAAACCTAGTAACTGTTTAGAATTCAAAATTTAATCTCTTTAAATTATGAGACAAGAAAACAGAAGACTGAGATAAAAATTCTGTTATTCAGTGAGAGCTAAGAGTTATGTTCAGAAGAAAACTATGGCTATAATTAAACATAGTATTATAAAAACTTGCAAGCTCAGATATGTAGATTTTTCTTAAATAAATGACAAACAGCTAATAAAATAAAATATGCCCAAATCATGAGCTTAGAAACTTTTGCAGTCATCTCAACTAATAATGAAAGAAAAGAATATAGAATCAAAATATATAAAACTGGGGCAAATAAGAACACTTTTCATAAATAATATAATTGAGAGAAAAAACTTAGAAAAGTTGATCCTTGTATGTAGCACTTGGAAGAAAAGTTATAAATGTTCTCAAAGAGACAACATTCTTCCATGTTTCGTTATCAAACATGAAAAAAAAAAATCAAAGCATTGTGTAACATGCAAATGACTCAAAAAGGAACCAGTATTTTAACGTTGCATAATGTTTTTGCATGTGAATGCATATAACTCTTCCTTTTAGTAAAGGTTTCTTAAAATACTACTTATTTAGAACTGCTGGTACATTATAAAATTAAACTTTAGGGCTAGACACAGCTAGATACTTGCTAGTCTTTTTGCTTTCTTCAGAACAGTTCATTTTCATTTTTGTATCCTAAAATGAAGATTATACTGTTCTGAAATTCTTGAATGCATTTAGTACTTCTCAAATGTATAATGTGGTGTTGATATTTTGTAGAAATAAAGATACAGAGAAATGTTCAGAGTAATTAGAAAAAAAAGTTTTTGTTTGTTTAAAGTAGTGAAAACCAAGCCTATTATGAAACTTGAAATATCTGGAACACTACTTAATATTGCTACTGTCTATCTTACTAAATCTCTTTTATACATTAAAGGCAGGTTACACAAACATATACTGAACCTACTTTCAAAAAACCCAGAAAGAAGAGAATATGAGATGTATAGCTAAGTACAAAATGCATTTATAAACATATATTGGTTAGAAAAGAAATAAAAACAGTGCTGTTATGTTTTCAGACTTTGTTTCCTTTCAGATTCAACTAGATAGCTAAATTATTTGGAGAGCATAGATAAATGTTCTCAAGCTTGAACATGCATGAGATCATGAAATGGGATATATATGGCATAAAGGGTTAGATGGAACTGTAAATATTTTAGCCCAGAGATGGATGAACTGTAGGATCGATGATCTTCACCCTTTAAAAAAGTAAACAGCACATGGCAATGGTCAGTTAGACAAACATGCCAAGTGTGGAGGTCTCTGGGAGCCAAGCTGATTACATTAGGGATGGCTTTAACATTTCTCTCACTATGTGACAGCAGTAGCTTTTAGGTGCATCCCTGCACTGTCAGAGCAGAGGTCAAAGCTTACCCAGTTTCAAAGATGTCAACAAAAGTGGAAAGCAAGAGCAAAGAGTTTCTGAAATAGGCCTGATGGTGTAAGGAGAGCAAACACAGGATAGATGGAAGAAATAGAAGCTAGATCTTTGGACTGGGCAAATGATATTTTCTTCATTTTTCCCCTCAAGCTTCTGTTACCTGGCAGTCTTAATGCACTGATTCCACTCACTTGGCTCAGTGCCATAAGTAGATTCACAGTGCAGTTGGATTAATAATTAATGTGAATAGGAAATTCTAGAGCAGAAAATGTTCATAAGTACCAGTGTGCCGATGAAATCAAAGTTGTCATAACATGAAAGTATTCATGAAAAACTGACCACTTATGAAATTAATCACTTCTCATTTTTCCTCTCACTTCACATGGAAACATACTCTTATTTTCCAAATAATTTATGTGTAGGTCATTTTCTATCTGATTTGGAGAAACCGTGGAAGTAGGGGGGAAAAGTTACACTAACAGAAAACAGCTACACGATTAAATTGCAAAAATGCAAAAAACTTTTGAGATATCTAGAAATTTGCTCAAATAGTCTCAGAGAACAGAGATTTTGGCAAATGAAGATCTAATGATGAGACCAGCTAAAAATCGAAATTAAAGAAATGAATATAAATGAGAATATCTTTTCAAAAGAAAATGGTTTGACAAAAAAATCAAGGAAATTTACTGACAGAATTGGGAAATAATTTTGCAGTATTGATTAAATTGATATCAAGCTACAAAATCAAATATGCAAGTTTGCCATTCTTTCACTTCATGAATTTGTCAAAGAAATACTATCCAAAAAATCAATTCTTAGTTTATTGTTTGTATTAAAGATAAGTGAGTACCTAGTTATAATTTTGACTTTATTTCTACTAAAGAGAAATGTCTTAATTATACTTGTTAAGTCTTTTTTAGTATAAAGTCCCAATAATTTAAAAAATTTGTTTTACCTGCTTATTTTCTATCTTTTTTTTCAACCATCTTTTAAAATTTTAATTAATTAATTAATTAGTTTGGGGTTTTTTTGGTCAGTTTTGATTTCCTTTGTGGTCTTTTATTCTGATATTATAGTAGACAATAAGGAACTTCCTGTACATAAACTTTTAAATTTCACCGGTAAGGACCTAATTACATTTGATGTAGGTTTACTTATCATTATTTGGAATAGGAGCCTTGGACATTCATTTATATGTATTTATCCGACTTTTTTTTTTTTTTAAGCTAACCTCATTTGGCAGCTTCTCAAAAATGCAGAATATCAGGAGACACCTCGGATCTACAAACTCAGATTTTTTTTATTTTAAACATATCTTCAAGTGATTCATTTGTGCCCTAAAGTTTAAGACATTCTAGACCAATAGTTCTCAATGGATCTTGCATGCAAGGCAAATCAGAATTCTTATTGGTAGATGGGCATCAGTAAGTTTTAAAAGCTCCTCAGGTGATTCTATTATAAAGCTAAGGCGTGAACCCGCTACAGGTAAAAAGGCAAGGCCATGTGCTAGTTAATTTTATGACCTTCTCAAAAACCCAATAAAATTTCTTGGTGTACATTAATGGGTCTTTGTCAAACCCAGAATGGCATTTCCTGTGCTCCAAAGGTATGATTTAATACAGCATGAATTACAAGTGGTTAACAGAATTTGGAGTTTCAATTCTGAACTGACTTCCTCAGTTACATTCTAAGGCAGAAGCTATAATGGAAACATAAACCCCAGTGACCATGAATAAAGCACACTGACCTTGAGTTAAAGCTGACAGTGGCCTTTTCTTAATGAAAATAATAGCTTTTGCCTCTCACCTTTTGAGGGGAAATCAAACAAATAAATAACCAAGAATTCTACAAATATAAAATGCTTTTTTATGTAAGAACAAAACTACTACCTCATCAGTTTTATTCTACGGAACAAAGTATAGTCTGACCACAGAAAATGGAAACTAAAGTTTACGAAACTATATATTTGCAAGAACCCAAAGCTGGGTTCTCTCTGTCCTTAATTCATATATGTTTCTCATTCTTCATAGTACTTTCAACCTGCACAATAAAAGTCACATGTGGTTCTTTGTTTCTTTGCTTGGTTCTTTTTGACTAAGGTAAATAAAATATTAATTTTAACGTGTTAAAATAACATTAACATTTAAGATTTTAAAAAATCATTATGAAGAATGCATTAATTTTAATTCAATTAAGTATCCTTTTTAGTGCTCAGGATAAAACTACTTAGCTCTGGATTGTCTCTATGCTATGTAATATACAAATTAATTCAAATCATCTTTATATTACACACCAGCTATTTCTAAGTATTCACACATATAGATAGCATAAACGTAGAAGAAACTATTTGTAAAAATATCTTCTGTACGTTTTCCCACAGGTCTCTCCTCTCTAAAAATTTAGAAAATAGTTAATACAGTAACTCCTAGGGCTGCCTCACTGACATGATTTATGCTTTGCCATCATAAAATATTGTAGCTATTCAACTGAATTTTTAAGCAGCTGAATGCTAGTCAGAAAATTTTATCCCACTTAGGAATAAGTTCACAGTGACAGAATATATTTCCCATATGAGTTCAGACATTGTCAGTGAGGAAAGGCTTTTAGTTGCTCCCAGTCTGGGCTTGAATTTCTAAAGAAAATGGCACTTACTAAAACTATTATCTGAGTCACTTAAGATATATGGCCCTGACTACCGGTACTTTCTCTATTTTTCACTTCAAAAACGAACAAATGAGAGCTATTCCTCTCCCAGAAAATCTGGGAATGTTTCTAAAAGGTGAGAAAAGCTGAGAAAAAAATCAATGATCACTCAATTTTTATTGGGAAAGAAAGTTATTTCTTCTGTTCTGATTTTTAAATATCTGCTTTCACTTTAAATATCTACTCAAAAATAAGTCAAAAAGTTTTTTCCCCCCATACTGTTAATTTTATAAGGAACAAAATTTCCTTCATATTCTGAAATGTGATGGAAATCAAAAAATGAACACTATTCCATTTGTGTTTCTTTTCAGATAAACACTTTTCCACTGGTTTATGGAAGAAAACTGATCTTCCATTGTGTAAACCCAAAGTCCCTTAAACAAAATGGATATTTATGAATAAACCTCTTAGGGCTACAGATTCATCATTTTGCTTTGTTTCTCTGAGAAGCTCAGGAGAATTCTGTGATTTACTAGCTGGGGAGTAATTCATTTATTGCTGACAGCTAGTCTCTGAACAAGGAACTAGCACAAATAACATTGTGGAATAGCACTAAATAAAGATTATCAGAATATTATATCTTCCTTCATGATATTTGGGGGCTGACTAGTCAAAAACTGATTTGAGTTAATGTTTTATATCAGATTATCATGCCAATGACACTGAGTCTTCAGAGTATTCCTAAAGATTCTTATATCATTTGACTTCCAAAAAAGAAAAAGGAAAAAAAAAAATGTATTAGATTACATGGGTATAAAGCTGTGATAGCTGTCAGGAAGTAAATGACTTTGTTGTAAGACTGAAAAATATCAAGAATATTGACACAGTTACAGCTCAGTGCAGGTGTAAACTAAATAAAACCTAGGTAAACGTAGATAATGGTATTAGGATAAGAAAAAACATAAACATGCAGTTACAGTGTTAGCTTTTACTGCCTGGGCCACACACAGGGACAGATTATACAACATGCTGCCTTTGCACTTCTGTGAGTAAGTTCTAATTTAAAACTCACCTGTATAACAAGGTCAAGGCTTGATTCTAAGACAACCCTGAAGTCATCTTGGCAGAAGTCCTAAATCAAGATATCTATTATATAGAGACATCAGGTGAGATATTTTTGATAAAAAGACATAGCATCAAAATAAAAGTAAATCACTTGATATAAGGGACTTCTTTTTAACTTTGTATGCTTTGTTGACTAATCATAGGTTTTTGTTTTCGTTTTTCAAGTATCCAGTGTAATGGCCTTTATTTTTCTCAAAGAGTGTCTGTGACTCAAAAGGAAATCCACTCTACTGCTTTATCCTTATTACTTTTCATCTAAAAGTACATACCATTATGTAAAAGTGGAAAATTTTGTTTAATCAACTCAGTTTCTTTTGACATCAACAGCCACTTTTGTTAGTATCTTGTATTCCAAACATTTTCTTCATAGGGCCTTTCTTTTGAAGGTTGTTAAGTTTATCTTGCAAATTTTGCAATATTTAAAATACTTATTTGAATAATACATATGCTAAATGTTTTCATTTACTTGTTAATTTTGATGGTATATTAGTTTGATTTTTTCCAACACTGAGTTATTTTGTGTATTTTTTAAATGTCGGTAATGCATAATTGACAAATATAACTGCATATATTTAAAGTGTACAATGTGGTGATTTGATGTACATATACCAAAGGGCATTTTGAGTCTAAAAGTCATGAGCTTGAAAACAGGTAGGTAGCAAATACTGGCAGTTGAACTCTGGTTTATTATGTACGTGTGCAGTTAAATAAATATCATTTCATTTCTAGTCCTTCATTTATGCATTGTGTGACCTTAAAACTACTCAATCTCAAGGATCTTTATTTCTCTCAATTACTGGGTCAGAAATCTTTTTTTCTCTTACCATTTTATAAATATTCTGATGTGATTTTATTGCTACATACAACCCCATTGCATACTTCTTGCCTTTTTACATTAAATTGATCCCTTATTGTTGGGAGTGTAGTTTATTTCTTTCCCCACTATTTAAAAATGTTATAATAAATATTGGACTTGCATATTTAAGTGCATGTTATGCAATTCCCACGGGGTAAATCTAGAAGTGGCATCACAAGATCAGTGGATCATAAATATGACAGTTTTCTTTTTTTTATAATAGAGGCCATTTTTTTTTGTAAAATATGCATAAATTTAAATGTTTTGGTCCTATTTGCTTGACTGTAGGTAGCATCCCAAACATTTAATGTGTTGGACAAGATACTATATGCATCTCTTTGTTATCTTAGGTGTATTTTAATATATATAAAGAATATATATATCTTCCTTTCTTCCCTAACTCTATCCCTTCCTCTTTCATAACATTTCTTTTCTAATTCTTTATACTTTTAATTTCATAATATTTTATAATACTTACTGAATATCTATAATATTTGCAGTCTTTTAGAAGATTGCAAAATGAATAACATCTGCTTTAAAATTGCAGTAGCTTATTGGTATATAAAAAAGTAGTTATATGGGCTGAATTTTTTTCTTCCAAAAATTTATGTACTTAAATTTTACCCTCCTCCCCTAAATGTGATGGTATTAGGAGGTAAAGGTCTATGGGAGATAATCAGGTCATTAAGGTAGAGCCGTCAGGAATTAGGTTAGTGGCCTTACAAAAGGGATCCCAGAGAACTCTCTAACTCTCTTTCTGCCATTGAAGATACAATGAGAAATAGTCATCTATAATCTGGAGGAAGGCTCTCACCAGAGCCCTGTCGTGCTGGTCCCCTGGTCTTGGACTTTAGCCTTTAGAACTCCAAGAAATAAGTATCTGTTGTTTATAAGCTACCCGGTGTAGTATTCTGTTATAGTAGCCTGAACTAAGACAAATAGGTGATATAAATATATATGTACAAATAGCTATATTAGCGGTAGATAGTGCTAAGTGCCTTAAAAGAAGATGCATCCTTCCAATTATTCACCCGAAGAATGCTTGTTTCATTTTTATTAGTGGATTCAGGAACATGACAGTTTTACTGGAAGCCCCATCAAATATCCGGTATCAGTATGAAGTGATACTAGATTCTTGATAATTAGCTCCCATTGAAACTGAGCCAGGCTGTCTTTGGTGAGCACATTGTCTTTCTTATCCTCCATTTTGGCAATCATTTGCAGTATCTTGAGAGTTATTTACTAGTATCTTGAGAGATACTTTTATTAGCTTCAAAAGTTCTAAAAATAAGTAAGTAAATAAATAAACAAATAAATGAACAAATGGATTGTCCTATAGACTTTCCCCCCAGTTTTTCTGTTGAATCAGAGAGGTGTTTTCTGTTGTAGTTTTATAAGATTATAAGATTATTTTAACAATGGAGACATTTATTTTACTTTATAATAAATGTTTGTGGTATAAAATTGAATGTGTTAAAAGTTTCCATGACAAATTTGGGTTGTTGGTATGATTCTTTCGATCTACCTTATTTCAGGATAAAACCAAAGTAAGAGTTTTCTTGCAGAACTGTTGGTTATTAACTTAATCTTATTCTCAAGGCCACAGCAGCTTGACAGTCTTGAGACATAGTCCCAAGCTACTCATTCAAAGACCAAGAGAAAGATTTACCAAGAGCAGTCAATCATGGAATGCTCAAAGGAAAGATATAGATTATGATTAAATATGGAAGCCATAGATCCAAGCCATAGTAGCAATAAAAATATCATTTTCATATTTTGAGGTGAGAGCTTAAATACATAATAAATAAATAATAAAGACCACAAACTGCACAATTTAGAAAACAATTAAAAACCGGAGAGTGAAATAAACTCAAAACATGATCATGGGATATTATGTTCTATAAGAATGTTATGTTTTAAATATAAATATAATTTTATGTGTAACAGTATTATGGCAGTGCTTATCACATGGCAAATGCTACATGTGATTTAAACAATTAGTATTCATAGGCTCCGGTCACATTTAACAGAAACAGTATGTAAATGGGGCGTGGAGGTTTCAAATTGATTTAATGAGTGTTTTGATTCATCTTACAGAGGTAAACATGCCTTTTGAAGAAGCCAAGTAGGATTGAACTTCATACTATTTTACAGAAATATACTTTCCTGTCTATATGTTATCACAAAGTGTTATTAATCACAATCTTTTTTGCATCCCACTATTTTGAATAACTGGTTTCATTTTCAGGTGTTATAAATCATCAGATTCCTGAATGATTGCCTTGAAGTTCTGATAATCAACCTTATCATAGAGTCATGTATTTCTATTCTTTTAGTTTGGTCTACCTTATTTCTGGTCTATCGCTCCTTGTTCTGTCTCCTGAAATTCAATCTAATAATTTTCTGGATCTTGGTTTTTGTTTTGCCATCAGCAAATTGATCACTTAGTTCTGTGTCTTTACCTCTCCCTGACCTTTGGCGTTTATTGACTACCTAAATTTAGGCTCACTTTATTTCCTTTTTTCTTCATTCACAAGTAAATACCAAATTATTCTATGTTCAACTGATTACAGTTGGTACATAAATGTAATACATGGTTCTCATAACTCCTAGTGCTATTTTATACATAAAGCGATTGTGTGAAAAGATGAAAGCTCTGATGCTAAGGAAGGAAGGAGCTGACTCAAAAAGAGGAAGAAAATGAATGCAGAAAGCAAGTAGAAAAACTTCCAAAATTAGAAAAAAATTAAGATATTTTAGTGGGGATAATTTTTTTTAAAACAGAATCCTTTATACCTTATTAAAAATATAACTTCTAAAGTAGAAAAAATAAGGGTATTAATAACTTGTTGAGGTTCTTTAAAGTCCCTAGGGAAAAAGAAGTCAAAATAAGTTGAATATAAGCAGCTGCTTACTTTAAAATACATATCAGAAATAAGGAATATTATAACATTTTTATCAGTGTGAATATTTCTGTGCTCAAGGGGAGCTAAGTGATAGTAACTTTAGGTATTGTGTGTGGACCCAAACATCATGACAGGCACCTCACTGACAAATAAAAGGATCAGAGTATCACTGTTATGGGTCACTAGAAAATATGAAACAATTACCAATCATGCTTCTCTTTCTCTCTCTCTCTCATTTTATGAGAAACTGTTTTGTTCTCTATAAAAGTTGTTCACATAGAAAAAACTTTCACACAGCTGAACAACATCCACTAATTTTAGATAGAAAATGTATTTTTCATACTTGATCCTGGAATATGTTTACACTAATTCTTTATATTATTTACAAAAGGAAAGACATAGGATTCACTTCCACAGTAGTTCAAATTGATTTTATCATGGAAAGAATACTATGTTACTTTGGGTACAACAGGAAGTATACAAAATCAATGGATGTGATTAGAGGAATTTGAATAAAATAATTATTTTCATATGTTGTCTATAAAAAGAAATGGTCTGAGCAAGGGCCAAGGTATAAAACTGTATTTCTCAAATAATTGTTAATGTAAACTATATGTAGCAGATTTGGGTAAAATTGTGGCAGCATTATTATTGAGACATTCTGAATCTTCACATAAAATCAGACCAGAGAAACTAAACATAAAACCCAAAATTCATGAAAATGTTTAAAACAGAACTAGATGACAATGAATCACATAAACTCCAAAATGCAAGTAGGGAGTACTCATGGCAGCAGGAGGCAATGTGTTCAGCTTTTGCAGGAAGAAACATACAGAAGCAAGCTAACATCTGACACACCTGAAAACGGGAGAGACCTAAAGTAGGCGATAGACATTAGTTGGATTTAAAACATGGCAGTTGGATTTGAGAACTGCAACTGCAGTTAAGAGTGTTTTTCCCATACTCAGAGGTTAAGTGTGACGGCAATCTAACCCTTAAAATTGCTTAAAGTGAGCTTCTAGAGCTCCTTCCAGGATCAGACACTGAGGAGAAACTTCTTTAAGTGGAATCAAAACTAAGAATAATGAGGATAGGAAAAACAGAGACAAAAGAGGGCCATAGAGAGAACTTAGGTGATGATTAGAAAGAAAAGAAAATTTATTTAAAAAATGATAACAAGTAGAAGCACTGGAGGAGTGAATTAATATAATAACAAAATAAAATGCCAATGCCTTAGGAGAACTAGAAGGTAGAAAGGAAAAAATATATAAAAAATAAAAAATATGGAGATAAACGTAATTAAAGAAAGTGAAATATTGACTAAAGACAGATAAAAGAAGGCTCTAAAGAAGAGATCCAAAACAAGGACCAGAGTTAATACTAATTTAATTAAAAAATAAAAGCTTTCCTGAAATACTTAAGATTTGAAAGTAAAATTGAGAAAGCACACTGAACCTGAAAATAAAAATTCAGAAGGAACAAGACATATTCTAACAAAACTCCTATTAAAGGACAAGAAAAAAAATCTTTGTATCTCTGGAAAAAAGAACAAGTGACATATAAATGGCCAACACATAGCAATGAGCATTTGCTATTTGAAGACTCACATGTATGTTTCAAAGTATCAATTCCCACTGAATAAAGATGGAGCTTCTTGGAGAAATGATTTTGCCTTGTACAAGATAAGTCTAGAACTCTTACCTACTAGTAAGAGACTAGCTTCCCAGTTTTTGTTTCAGAATAGAACACTGCCTTGGGACTAACTGAGCAGTGAAATATCTTGTTCTGTATCTTGCTCTCTTTTAGAAGTATTTATTTTCATTTTTCACCCAGATTTGAAAAGCAACAGGTTTAACATGTTTGTAAATATTCAAACCATAGATCACTATATTTTAGTTTATTTCCTTTACTTTCTAGTGCCTTTTTTATGTATGCAGATACATTCTAAATATTCATACCAAATACCATTTTGCCACTTGCATATCATACAAATATGACATTAGTCTTTTATCTTTGAATATAAAGATAATGGTCATATTGAGTTCTATTACACGAATGCATTTTTAAAATCAATTTCTAATTGCATATTGTCTATTATGAATTAGGCGTAGAAGAGTATTCTTGTCTCTTGATTGTCTACATCAGAGAATCTACCACGTACTTCAAAAGGATTATGCGATTTTCCTGTCAAACACTTATATGATACAATTATTGTAATTTGAGTTGTCTGTTTCCACCAGTAAATGACTGGTTATAACCGAAGATAATCTTGGAGATAACACAAATAAAATATTCTCCAAAGGTCCAATATTATCTTAAGAGCCCGATCATAAACATAAGCCATTTTAACTGGGTTCACCAATATTTCAAAAAGGTTGGAGAGAAAGGGGAAGGAAGATGGCGGAGGAGGGAGGTAGGGAAAGAAGGGAGAGAATCACTGCAAATAAAATTTAAAAAGAAACAGCTGAACG
>NW_011888818.1:8970929-9016407 GCF_000151845.1 Pteropus vampyrus
AAAAAAAATCTTTGTATCTCTGGAAAAAAGAACAAGTGACATATAAATGGCCAACACATAGCAATGAGCATTTGCTATTTGAAGACTCACATGTATGTTTCAAAGTATCAATTCCCACTGAATAAAGATGGAGCTTCTTGGAGAAATGATTTTGCCTTGTACAAGATAAGTCTAGAACTCTTACCTACTAGTAAGAGACTAGCTTCCCAGTTTTTGTTTCAGAATAGAACACTGCCTTGGGACTAACTGAGCAGTGAAATATCTTGTTCTGTATCTTGCTCTCTTTTAGAAGTATTTATTTTCATTTTTTCACCCAGATTTGAAAAGCAACAGGTTTAACATGTTTGTAAATATTCAAACCATAGATCACTATATTTTAGTTTATTTCCTTTACTTTCTAGTGCCTTTTTTATGTATGCAGATACATTCTAAATATTCATACCAAATACCATTTTGCCACTTGCATATCATACAAATATGACATTAGTCTTTTATCTTTGAATATAAAGATAATGGTCATATTGAGTTCTATTACACGAATGCATTTTTAAAATCAATTTCTAATTGCATATTGTCTATTATGAATTAGGCGTAGAAGAGTATTCTTGTCTCTTGATTGTCTACATCAGAGAATCTACCACGTACTTCAAAAGGATTATGCGATTTTCCTGTCAAACACTTATATGATACAATTATTGTAATTTGAGTTGTCTGTTTCCACCAGTAAATGACTGGTTATAACCGAAGATAATCTTGGAGATAACACAAATAAAATATTCTCCAAAGGTCCAATATTATCTTAAGAGCCCGATCATAAACATAAGCCATTTTAACTGGGTTCACCAATATTTCAAAAAGGTTGGAGAGAAAGGGGAAGGAAGATGGCGGAGGAGGGAGGTAGGGAAAGAAGGGAGAGAATCACTGCAAATAAAATTTAAAAAGAAACAGCTGAACGGGATAAATAGGGGAAAACAGAAGTAGCCAGGGGCTAGAAGGTGAACCTCAACAGAGATAATAAGTCCGAGTTCCACAGGAAAATAAGAATTTCCTATTTAGATATTACCCATTCCTTGGAGCCTTCTGAAACTCATTTTGTTATTTTAATAAGCAAACAATAGACATTCATTTCCTTCTATCTGTGGAAGGAGGGATTATGGCTCCATTATTTAGCAAAGACACATAGAGAAGTGTTCTCTCCCAAGAATACACTAACTAAACTGAAGGAAACCTAATCTGGCGAACGTTAATTGTATAATTTACTGATAATTTTATTTTAAAATGTTTAGTAAAGTGTTCTCAAAATTTTTAGTTTCAGGACCCCTTGTTGGAATTGATCATCCAGAGGACATGCGCGACCCACCTGCCGGATCCCACCACCCAGGCTCCTCAACCCTCTCCCCTCTCCTTGGAACGTTCGTTCCATGATCACGGCCGGAGCCATTGCAAGATCGGAACCTCGCGAGAGTTCCGTGTTGCTGAGACCGCCCGGGCGGTACACGTGACTGAACCCACTGAAATCCTCTGTGTCAACGTTTGAGCTTCTGGCGGGCAGGTGGGAATATTGTCTTGCAGCGCTGGAGCCAAATCTCGTAAGTTCCCTTGTTAAAACTGCCACTTACCAATCTGGAATGGTTGCCCTCCTTCTTCCGTCTTGCTCACCGTGTGTGTGCGTGGGTGGGGGGGGAGGGGAGCAGTTGCAAATTTCAACCAGGAACCTCCTGAGCGAAACAACACCCCTTTAAACTGTTAAAACTTATTGTGGACTATAAGGACATACTGTTCATGTGGCTATCTATTAATATTTATCATACTAGAAATTAAAGCAAGAAAATCTTTACTTAAAAAATAATATACATTCTAACATTTTTTTTTAATAAAAAATAACTGTTTCCAAAACAAACACCTTTAGTGAGAAGGACATTGTATAACTTTCGAAATTCTGTAATGACTGGCTTAATAGAAGGCAGTAGGTTTTTCATATATGTTTCTGTAGCCATTTTGTTGAAATATATTGTCTTGGGTTGAGGTAGAGAAAATGAAGCATCACATATATACTTAGAGATGTGATAATTGTGCTAACATCATACTTATTTGATACAGTAAAAGTCAACAAACAATCAGTGCACTCATTTTACTCCATAAAATTCATTGATCTGTCTGGCACTCTATGTGGATCTTTTATTCATACATGATTTTTGTAACATCAGGCATCAATTATTTGAGAAATATTGGTTCACTGACTTATACAAATGTTTGACACATTTCATTACACAACAAAAAGCCATATTTTTATTATTACAAGTATTAAAGTATCTGGAAGCCTTCAAGCCCCCAAGGATTAATACAAATTTTCCAAAATTCTAACTTTTGCTTGAAGGCCCTAGTTTTATCACTGACAAAAATAGATATTTTCCTTGAAGTTACATGCTCTGGCTCATTTTTGAGAAAGTGTGTGTCAACTCAAGTCTGGTTAACAATAGGTTGTTAGTTTTTTTTCAAGTAAAAATGATTTTTTTAAAAAAACAGATCAGTTGGTAGCACACACAATCGAACAGTGCTTTCCCTTGAATTAGTCATAATTCTTCAGTATACAGCAGAAAGGATTCATACATATTTCTCATTTTAAAAAGGCATGTACTCAAACATTGAGATTTAATAAAATTAATAAATTTTATTGTATCTTCAAGGACAATCAAGTGAAAGTGAGTTTTTAATTTTTTTTTTTTCCCAGCAAGTTTATGGTGGTGAAGAATATAATGATACTAGTGTATTTTGGGGCCATTGCCTTGTTTTGGGCGAATTTGCCAGCAAGTTTCTCCACCATCGCTGTTTTACCATCAACGAAAATATCACACTGGAAAAGGTACAGAGAAAAGATAATATGATGACATATTACTATAAAAATAATTTTGACCTTGTAGACACTCTGAAAATGTTACAGGAAACCTTGGGAGTTCCCAAACCACCCTTTGAGGAATGATGCAGTATTGAAACAAAATTCTAAAAATATATTAGTCCCCAACGAACAATCAAATATGAAAAGCCCTCAGTTGTCTTTAAGGATGGCTAATTTGATAAATATATTTTTTTTTATTGCTAACAAAATTCTAAAGAAAATATATTTAGCAGAATAGGACTGAGGTAAGAGCAACTATGCCTTTGCTTTGCCCTACTGTGAAAGGTAATGTAAGACTGGTTTTAAGGGTCTGGGTGCTGCATTCAGATTTTTCCTTCAATTCCATCAGGGCTGTAATACATAGAGCACAAATGCCTGATAATAGGCTTTTAATAAATATTTATTCATTAAACACTGTATCAATAGCTTTATATTATATATTAATACTTGTAATTATAAATTAATGAAGTTGCATATACATGAATAAATGTGAAGACTTGAGTCTTGGTTATGTAACTTTCCAACTGTGTGACTTTGGGGAAATTACTTAGCCTATTTATTTCTCAGTATCAGTATATGTAAAATAAGCATTCTAGAAATATGATAAAGTTTATTCCAGTTGCTCATCTCAGTGCCTAATTCATGGGAATGTCTCAAATATTAGCTCTATATAGTTAATCCATCGTCTATCACACCTTTCAATCACCTCATTGTATTAGTTTGCTTTTCCTTATTTCCTAAATTTTATCACTGAGAAGAAAAATCTGTGAGATATTTCATACAAATACATATGTATGTCATAGTTCAGTAAAAAAGAAAAAAAATGGAAGGAAGGAATGAAAGAACTACTCTACGGTCAAATAGCAGAGATAATTTAATACAAGGATTTAGGTATAAAGATGACGGCAGGACTAAAAGAGTAAATCTGAGACAGCCCAGAGGTGGGTATCTGCAAAAAGCAATTATCCTTTCTGATGGGAAGAAAACAAAAGATAAGAGATGGTCTCCAGAAGGACAGCTCACCAGTGACACTATTGAACTATACTCCTGTTATGGGGACCAGCATGTGATGTGAGTAGTATGTAAAATATTTGCTTCACCTCCCCTAAAGGTAAACTTGTTTTGCCAGAATGTTTTTGCTCAGTTCTGTCAAATTGTAAACATGTTCTTATTAAGAAATGCTGCAAATATATTTATGTGAAACTTGTTTTTGAACATGTTTTTGAGGATTATTTTCTGAAAAAAAGAAAATGCCTTTACCCAGAAAAACAAGTAATGTAAACATGCTGTTCATGTTTGAGAAAAAGTCTATTAAATTACCCATAAGAATGTTTATTAATATTCTTGGCTGATATACTCTCAGCCTCCAAATAATAAATTAAGCATGAAAGCCCGGCTTACCATACATCTCTGAGAACTGATTTCCTTGAATATCTCTGGAAAACACTGAACCATTTCGTTTATGGACCACACAGTCTGTTGTGAGGCAAGAGCAGCTCCTTTGGGCAGACAGGAAGATGTCTTGCTGGCCAAGGTCAGTGACATACCAACTGTGAGTAAATAGTGGAGTAAAATGAAGAGAGATTCACTGACACCAAATAGGTGGTGTATACTTGTCATCCTCCTCAGATGCGGTCACTTCCTACTTAGCCTGTTGATGGAAATAAATGACAATATTGTACTAACCAAGTATGTGAGGGTCATCATTATTTTTTCTTGGTATTGCCTACTTTTTGACACCCCAGATCTTAGGTTTTGATACAGACTGAATGTTTCTGTTTCCCCCAAATTCATATGTTGAAACCTAATCTCTAATATGGTATTTGGAGATGGGGCCTCTTGGAGACTTTATAAATGGAATTAGTTGCCCTTATAAAAGAGACACCAGAAAGCTCCTTTGCCCCTTTGGTCATGTGAAGACACAGAAAAAGGATAGCTTTCTATGAGCAAGGAAGCAGGCTCTCTCTGGACACTATATCTGCCAGAGCCTTGATCTAGACTTCCTAGCTTCCAGAACTATAAGAAATAATTTTTTGTTTTTTTCATAAACCGCTCAGTCTATGGTATTTTGTTATAGCAGCCTGAACAGACTAAGACAGGTTTCTACACTGACATTGAGATAATATTCAGAAGAAGACACCGTGTCACTGACAAAACTATAAGTGCTTCTGCCAGAATCACCAAAAGCTTCAGGGAGTCACCTCGCTAGGACTACAAGCACAGCCCAACACTGAGGATACTGAGTTCCTGAGCCCTCCTGCTGCTATGCTTAGTAGTCCACTCTTATCAGAACTGTTGTAGAAATAAAAAAAAAAAATTAGAGGAAATATATATTTTTAAAAATTTCAATTTCTTGACAGTGATTCTCATTGGCATAACATAAATGGGAGCCAGGGAAAGGGAGTATAAAGAATGAGAAGTAGCAAATAAAGAGAAAAATAGAGTAAATGTAAGTACAACACCTATGTATGGTACAATATGATTTAGGAATATCTGTGACAACCTCTCATCCCCACAAATTCTAATCCTTTGCCTGCAATGGAATTACTGAGTTCTCTAAAGACTTTAGAAAACTAGATATTAAAAACAAACAAACAAACAAAAAACCCAAAGATTTTGGCGAGACTCAATTTAATCAACATTTATTTGTCACATATTTATCAAACATGTGCTAAATGCCAGGAATTAATTGTGCTGTACGGTACTATGAGAGACAGTGATGAATAGAAGATGCTGCTTGTCTTCTAAGACAAGTGAGGCGAGATATGTTCACAAATAGCTATAATCTAGAGCAGTATATGAAAAAGCCGTATAAGTAGTGCCAAGTGTTTTGTGAGTAGAATAGGTACAACTTTGATGAGTAGATTTGAAAGGGAAGATACACAGTACAGTTTGAGCAAAGAGCAGAATAGAGAAAGTTCAAGGCTTATTTGACAAATAAATCGCTATACTAGTTTTTTTTTTTTTATTCCAGATAGCTAAAGTAGTCTCCAATCAGTCAGCTGCCTTACTTTTTAGAAATATTAATGTGTTGTAGACTTTTTTCAGGAACACCAAAACAAGTCTTTAATAAGTATATTAGGAGATAACTCCTATTTTCTCTCTATAACATTATTTTCCTTTGAGTATAAAGTTATTATAACAAACTGAAAATGTTAAAATATTTTAATGATTATTTCCTAATTATAAAAAATTACATATTTCGTAATATATAATTTATCTAATTACTTCTAATGTTCATAATCACAACAAGCTCATTGTGGACAATGTGGAAATTACCCTGTAGGATATCTAGATTGTCCCCAATTTATTACTAATGTATTAGAATTATAAGTGTATAATAAAATATTTTTATTTACACAAGGCATCCCTAATTTATTCCTTAGACTAAAATTCCAGGAGTGGAGAAACTGCATTATAGAGAAAAACATATTTAAGTTTTATGTTGGAAATCATAAATCAATTTGCACTCCCACCAGTGATGATGATTCTTTTGTGCTAAACTTGATTTTCATTATTTTATTGAAAATATTTACATATATCCTTATAAGCAGCATTTTTGTCTTTAAGTTCTATAAAGATTTGATGTACTTATGCTATTCATAAGAGATTTTTGTATTCCTTTTTCCCTGGAACAGTCTGTATGGCATAGAAATGAATGTTTGAAAGAAATGAAGAGACTGGTAAAATTACCCGGTTCTGGAGATATTTTGCAGGGGTAATGTTCTTTTGGATTTGATTTTTATTTTGACAGAAACTTTTCTATGTCTTTCTTTTCCCTAGTTTTATTGGGGTTTTATTGACAAAAATTATATATATTTAGGTTGTTCTACTTGATGTTTTGTTTTATATATATATATATATATATATATATATATAAAACATACAGATATGTGTTGTATAACATATATAACATATAACATATATAATATATATAACATATATAACACACACACATATATTTTTACACATCATGAAACAGTTACCACAATCAACCTAATTAATTCATCACCTCACGTAGCTAACATTTTTTCTTGCAAAAACACTTGAGGCCTACTCTCTTAGCAAATTTTAAGTATAAATACATTAATTATTGCTGACTATAGTTATCATGTTGTATATTAGGTCTCTAGAACTTATTTATCTTATAACTGAAAGTTTGTACCCTTTGACTAATATTTCCCCTTTTCCCTTCACCATCCAGCCCCTGGTAACCACCATTCTGTTCTCTGTTATTATGAGTTTGACTTTTTTTTTTTCCCCCAGCTTCCACATATAAATAAAATCATGCAGTATTTGTCTTTCTGTATCTGGTTTATGTCACTTAGCCTAATGTGCTCCAGGTTCATCTATGTTGTTGCAAATGACAGGATTTACTCATTTCTCATGGCTGAATAGTATTTCATTGTGTGTGTGTGTGTGTTGTGTGTGTTGTGTGTGTTGTGTGTGTGTGTACATCTTCTGTATCCAGCTGTTGATATTACATCTTTTGTATCCATCTGTTGATGGATATTTAGGTTGATTCTGTATTTTGGCTGTTGTGACTAATGCTTCAATGAACATGGTAGTGCAGCTATCTCTTTTGAGATAGTGATTTTATTTCCTTTTAGATATATACCCAGAAATGAGATAGCTACATTATATGGTGGTACTAATTTTTAAGTTTTTGAAGAACGTCCTTGCTATTTTCCATAATGGAAAATATTACATTCCCATCAGTATTGTACAAGGATTCACTTTTCTCCATATTCTCTCCAACTCTAGTTATATTTTGACTTTTTGATAATAGCCTTTCAAACAGATGTGAGGTGATGTACATTTGCATTTCTCTGATGATTAGTGATATTAATCTTTTCATGTACTTGCTGGCCATTTTTAATTGGGTTGTGGATTTTTGTTTGTTTTTGCTGTTGAGTTATGTAAGTTTCCTTTATATCTTGGATATTAACCCTTTACGATATATGTGATTTGCAAATATTTTCTTTCTCTCATTCTTTAGGTTGGCTTTTTATTTTGTTGATTGTTTCCTTTGTTGTGCAGAAAGTTTTTAGTCTGATGTAGTTCCATTTATTTATTTGATTCATTTATTTTTATTTTTCCCGATTAAAAAAGTAAATTAAAGCTATTATCTATTTTTTTTATTAGATACTGCTTTAGCAACCTTTCCAAGTTTGTTTTGACATGGTTGTTATTCCCTAAATAGTTAATGATCATTGCCTTAATTTCTTTTTTGATTCTCAAATTGTTGTGCTTGTAGTCACTTCATTTTAATTTATGTATGGTGAGATTTAATCATCTCTAAATTAGCCCGAGTCATGAGGGTACTATGTGGATTCAAAATTCTTTGGTGTTTCACATGTGGATGAATAAGATTTAATTTATTTTCATTTGAACCTGAGATAGCCTTAATAACTATTGTGACTTCTCAGAAAGTGGTTGAAGTGATGCTGGGTGACTTCCAATGCTAGTTCAAAAAAAGCCTTATCACTTCTGCCTTAGCCTGTTAGAACATCCGTTCTCTGGATGCTTCATCATGGGCTAGTCCCACTTCAAACCAAGATACCAAGCTGCAAAAAATCCAAGCCACATGACGAGGTTACATGTAGCTGCTCCGATTGACAGTCAAGTGAGCCCAGAGCTGACAGGGAGCATAAACTGCCAACCATATTGGTGAGCCATTGTGAACATCCAGCTGAGGCATGCCTTCAGGTAACTACAGCCCTGCTGACACTTGATTATAATTGCGCGAGTGACCAAGAGGTAACTACCCAGCTGAACCCTTTTAATCCACTAATTTACAACATAGGAATAGATAACTAGAACAGGTTCCCCTCCTCCCCAGAAAAAGCATATGTGATAAGTATATATCTTAGCTTTTGCTTCAGAATATCTTCATTTATTTATCTTTATGTATGTGTATATTTATGCATGTATTTTATTTTTTTCATTATGACCAAGAATAATGACAATTACACTAGATATGGAATTATTGTTGACAGTATTTTTCCACATAATTCTTTAGACATTATTCCCTTTTCTGAAGGCATTTAGTTATTGAATATGTTAATCTCAACCTATTTTTTTGTACTTTTTCATGTGCTTTTTTTTTTTAACTTTTCAAAGTTCTTGAATTCCTATGAGGTTAATCTTTATTCATGAGATTATTAAATGTCACTTCATTATGTGTTTCTTTTAATTAATTATTTTTTCTGCTTTATTTTGGTTCATTTCAATCTTTTAATGTGGAGTTTTATTCTAATAGTTTTAATTTTTTCTTCTATCCTTATTGTTATGGTCACATTAAAAACATTTTTCCTTTTATTTTACAGTTTTAATAACTTCAGTATCATTTTTCTTTTTGCTCCTCTTTGCATTCTGAGAGAGTATCACAGTGATTAACTATATTATAATGTTTACTGTTTTTTATTGTTTTAATAATAATTTAAATTCTCATATTTTTTCAATTTTTTTTGCATCCCTTATGTCTTGTAAACACCTATAACTTCAAAAGATGTGAATGAAAAATTATAATTCCCAGAGTATACCTAACTCAGATTTTTTTCAGGCTCATATAGTTCATATCCACTCCTGGGTCATATCTGCACACATGTAATCATTATTTTTTATTCATTTGTATCATTTACTACCGGGATCAGTGTACTCTACAAGAATTAGTAGGGGGAGATTCTAAGATGAAAATGCTCTGGCTACTTGAGAAAGGAGTTCTGATCTAATGTAGGATGCATTTCATTCCAGTGGTCAGTGAAAGCATAGAATATATTAGGTGAGAGTTTTCATCAAGTAGAAATGAACTAATGCCCTTTTTAAAAATCCTTTTTCTGTAGAACCCAACCATTCTTTCTTAGATGTTCATTGGAAATTTAAATAGTAAAATCTCTCTTGGTATAAGCTTATGCACATTTGATGTAGAAAACATGTATCTTTTTATAATTCTATTACAAGTATTTTAATAGTACTACATGTATAAAAAAACATTGACAAAGGTTTTCTGTGGAAAATGAAGCCATCTCTTTAGGATATGACCTATTTGGTTTCTTGTAATCATTTTTTTACCTCACATTTTTTGGGTTACTTTTGCCATTTGGTCAAGAGTTCTTTGAAAAAGGAATTGCTTAGATAATAGAAGTTATGTCTGTTTCTTTATTCTTTTATGCTCAATTCAGGACAAAAGGAGGAGAGCAAAATGTAAGATGGGAAAGAACTGTGGCATTATTGCATATAAAATGGAAAGCATTTCTCTATAATCCACTTCTAAACCTCTAGTTATCTTATAGTTTGTTTCCTAGGACAATCCCTATTTCCAATATCATGCCCCATGTTACCCTCTTATATGCACTCCTATGTGACTGATCAAATGCCCTGGTATTCATATGCATTCATATTCTTTCTGTCTGTCTGTCTGTCTGTCTGTCTGTCTGTCTGTCTGTCTCTCTGTCTCTCTGTCTCTCTGTCTCTCTCTCTCTCTCTCATCAATCATACACACACACACACACACACACACACACACACACGCGAACCAAGCTATCAGTTACTCAGATTCTTTGTTTATATTAGTTAACTTTTGAAGTTGGGGATTTGAGAAAACAGGCAGATGTAGGCATATGCATGAATTATAATATAATTTTTCAGTTACTTTATGCTTCCTTTTAAAATTATTGAAATATTAAATAATTATTTTTGGAAACGTGAAAATTTCAGAGTCGCATTTATGTGAAGGAGAAACAGATATTTCATCTTCTGAGAAAACTGCTGTTAATACAGAGTTGATCATTTAATTCCATTCTAGACAGATCCTTTAAATATTAGCTCTCAAGGTCTTAAATCTGAGCCTACAGTGAGGTCACAGGTGACTTCGGCAAATCTTGTGTGGTCTTTATATAGGTAGCTTTCTCTAATTACACACCTTTGGCGCTCATTTGTACTATAATTCTAGAAGTTGACCTGATTTGGAGAGACACTGTAATTTACCTCAATAGGACATTGAATAATCAGAGCCAGAGGATATTAAAATTAGAATAAAGTAGAAACTCCTCCGCCTAGTTGGTTTAGTTATAATAGTCTAATGAGTGAGGGATGTACTTTGACAATTAACTTTTAATTCTCTAAGTTGGGAGTAAGAAACGTGAGCATATGTGATCCTTCCACAACCTTCTTACCAACAGACTCTGCCTGCTAGAACCACATGAAAGCAAACTAAACCAAACAATACCCAACAAAATAACAACGGCAAACAACAATAATTTTTTGCTTAAATGTCTACCTCACAAATCTTAATCTGTAAGTGTTTCTCCACATTTGTAAAGCATCAGACATCTGTTGGGTACAGAATATAGATTTTCTAGGGGCATGTCAAAAGTTAAAGCAGCAGAAAAACATTTTTTAACAACTGACTTCACTTATCAAACAGCAAAACCTGGAAAAGGTCTCTGGCACTTGAAATCATTTAATGTTTTTTATGGCAGTAATAAAAATCACTTCAGGTGTTGCTGCAGCAACAGCTTTGAAAGCAATAGAGTTCCAATGTGGAGAAGATTCATCAAAAATAAATCAAACCTTGTTTCACTGGTGCCAAAGGAAGTGTATGTAATGGAAAATTATTAAGACCAAAGCCATGTGCAGATGTTGGCCCCAGCACAGGGCCCTCTTGCCTGAGTATTCCCCAATCAATCACTACCCCTCTTATTTCTTCTTTCTGGTATTGTCAGGAGATTCATAGGCTGAAGATTACAGAAGGTAAGTGCTTTAAGGCTTTCAGAGCTTTCTTAGCATAGCATTTTGCCGCCATGTTAAACACACTCACACACTCACATACAGATAGGGAGGAAGTGAGAGAGAGGTACTGCAAATATTTTCATAGTAATTAAAAGATTTTCCCAACAATCATATCATTTTTCATCAGCAGGAAGCTAGTAATGTTTAACATCTGTTAATTTCTGGCCTCTTTAATGTAAGTAATCTCATTTAATATTCACAAAATCCTAAATATAACCTTGCAAGAAATGTATTCTTAATCTGATATTGCAGACCAAATATCAAGGCTCATAGAAACCGAGTGTTTTACAAATTTTACAAAACTAACGAATGATTGATCTGGAGTGCTTATTCAGAATCTTCACTGCCATCTTCTGTATTACTTCCATTCTGCTTTCCTCCATCTAAAGCAATATTTTAGAAACCTGTTATGTATATTTAATTAAATTTCTTACCTGAAAAGCGAATGTTGACATACTTATTTTTATTAAACTACCATATTTTGTTAAATTAGACATGCTGTGTGCCATATCTTTTAAATACCATACAAAAACAACAGTGAGATGTCATTTAATTCTGATAATTGCTCACAATGTGAATATGTAGCTGACTGCCAGTAGCACAGTCTCATTTGGGTTCTGCATGCCTAAATTCATCTTTGACTACGTGATGCCTGAATTTTTCACTTTTCATCTCTTTTGAACCACATGAAACTTCTCTGTATTTCTGTTATGCTGTTCTGTGCCACCACTTGGCCTCTTAGTACATCTGCATCTTTTCCTTTCACATTAGCATCTTATAACTGAAACAGTTCTACATTGTTCCAATATGATTCTAAGTATAGATAATCGTGTAATATTTATAGCATAGTCATTTAGATGATACAAAATGTGTGTGTGTATATATTTGTAATTATAAATAAATGAAAGCACTAAAGTAGAAAACAAATCTCGAGGGATCTCAGACTCTGGAAAATGAATCAAAGTACTAAATATATGCCCACAGACCCCATTTTTAGAAAATACTATCATGAAGTGATGAGAAATTTAACTTAAATTTTTGATAACCGATTCTTACCAATTTTATTAAAATAATTATTTTACAATTGGAATTATCGATATTAGTTATTTGATGATCTAAACTCATGATTGTTAACATCTTCACGTGCTTTATTGCACAACACTAAGTTATTTACCATCTACTCTCAACTTAGCTTTCTACATTAACTTCTACAAGTCCTCCAGTTTATACTATGTTCTAACCAGTAATTCTCAATTCAAGTCACCTAGAGAGCTTTAAAAATAGCCATACTCTTGCCCCATCCTCAGAAATACCAGTTTCATTGGTCACAGTAGGACTGGGCATAAGTTTTTTTTAAATGGCCCCTTGGAAAATAATGTACATCCAGAATTGAGAACAACTATTCTAGTTAATCAGAAAAACTTTCTGATTTTAAAATGCATCATGCAATTTGTTGAATTCCTGGTTTTCTCATTTATTTTTTGTTTGAGTATTCCTAATTGGCTAACTCTGATATCCCACGATGTTCAAGTCAAAAATCCATGCTTTGTGATACCTTCCTAGAACAATAAAGTCATGTTGATTACTATTTTCTTTTCTCATGGCACTTTAAGTTTGCCAGATAATAAAGCATATGTTATAGTATCCCAATCTTTCATGTAAATGTCTCTAATCCAGTACGTCCATAACCATAAACATATATTGTATATATTGGACATTTGCCAGGAAGTTTTTAAAATGAATGAAGAAAGTAAGAAGAAAATAATGAAATAATGAGTTAATTAAAAATATATATATGTTGTTTTAATCAAGTGTTGTTCTCAGGCTCTATTTGAATGCATAGAGTTATTTGTGTCTGCACTAAATAGGCAGTAGCTACTATATCACTGCCTCTGTGTACCCTTATTATCCATTGTCTCTTCTCACTAGATCAGCTTTGTACAGGCTCTGCCTCTATTCTCTAGGTTTGTTTTTGTTTATTTTAATGCCATGTATACAGGATCAAAAAATTTGTCAAACTAGTACATAATCTCACTTTATCAGCCTAAATTTCTTTTGATATAAAAGTATATGTCTTCAGAAACTATTTTTAAATATTACATATTGTTGTGGCACGATCAATTCTAAGACCCATGGAGCCAATTGAGATGAATTATGAGCCTTTATTAGCCAGCCGGCGACTGACTCTCTACCACGCAGGGTTCGAGATCAGCCCTGAGCTCCCAAAAGAGGCAGTTTATAAAGCCTAGAACCACACTCTGGTTTAATATCAAACAAGCAAACAGATTAACCACACCCTAGTTAACATCAAACAAGCAAGCAGATTACAGAAGCAGAAGTTGGCCCTTAGTATATCTTTGCCCAGAACCACACCCTTAACATTCCCCACTGTTTTTTTTTTTAGGGGAATTCAAATCATTGATTCCTCAACCTGGAGCGGTGGGTAGTGAGTTCTGGGAACCATGAGTTTCACTGCCTGCACTCTTATTTGACATACATAGTTAACAGTAGGTCTAAACCTCTCCTATTCTGTCAGATTTCACCTAAAAGCCATACAAAGACCCCCTTACTTTAGGACAGAGAGAATTAAGATGGTCCAGACTAGACCCTTGATAGTCTTATCTTTAGTGGGTCCTCTGTCTGACACAGGGTCCATTGTTCTGATGTGTGTGGTGGATGCGCAGCCTTGATCCTGGTATGGTGAATTTCATGACGGCGTCCAGCTACCTTGACCGCGGTGGATGTTGTGAGGATGACAGGGAAAGGTCTGTCCCAGCGGCGCTCGAGAGAAGCAGGCTGTACCTTTTTCACCCAGATTCAATCGCCTAGAGCATGGTTGTGTGGCTGGACTGGATGCTGAGCGGTCGTTCTGGTGGCAGAGGCCAGTTGGTGGGTCTCCTGCCATGCGACATAGAGGGCCTGCAAGGACTTAAGCAGTGAAAAATTATGAAATTCTGTTAGCTTTTCTTCCCCTAACTTGGGGAGGAGAGGAAAGAGTCTTCTAAACATTATGTCATAAGGTGTGATGCCCTTACAATAGGGTATGCACTGTGCCCTTAACAGGGCAAAGGGGAGGAGACTTACCCAGTTTTTGCCACTTTCCAGCTTGAACTTAGTTAGGGTTTCTTTCAAGGTTCTATTCATTCTTTCTACTTGCCCTGAACTCTGAGGCCTATAAAAGCAATGCAGTTTCCAAGTGATCCCTAATACCTTTGCTAGAGATTGGCTGGTCTGGGCGATGAACGCCGGGCCATTGTCAGACCCCAGTGTTATGGGCAGGCTAAATTGAGGCACTATTTCTGAGACTAATTTCTTTGCTATACTACCTGAGTGGTCTCCTGCTTAGTGGGGAAGGCTTCAGTCCATCCTGAGAAAGTGTCAATGAACACAAGCAAGTACTTGAATCCGAAGGTTCTCGAGCTGACCTCAGTGAAATCCAGCTCCCAATGTTTCCCCGGTGCCTGACCACGAAGTCTCGTCCCTTGTTGTATTCCCTGGATTCACTTGTGCGCAGATGTGGCACCGGGCTGATACCTGCTTGGCCATTTGTTTCTGCCCCGGAATGTAATAGTCTCTTTTCAACAGTTCAATTAACTTGGTTCCTCCCAAGTGAGTGCTCTGGTGAACCTGGGTTATAAGGTCTCAGCTCAAGGCCTCAGGTACTACAATGTGGCAGTCCGGGGAGCCTAACCCACCCAGTAGATTCCTCTTTGCCTCCCAGCTTGTTGCATAGTTCATCTTCCCCTGAAGTATAGGTAGGGGTGTCCGTTAGCACCCTGGGCGGTAGGGCCAGCAGAATGTCAATTGGTCCCACTGGTTTTTGGGTAGCCTCCTTTGCTGTTTGATCAGCGAAGGAGTTGCCTTGTGCTACCTCTGATCCCGAGTTCTGGTGCCTGGGGCAATGGATGATTGCCACTTTCTTTGGCAGCCAAATTGCCTCTAGAAGTGCTAGTATTTCTTCCTTATTCTTAATTTCTTTTCCTCCCAAGGTCAGTAGCCCCCTTTCCTTATATAACACCCCAGGTACATGTGCCACACCCTAGTTAACATCAAACAAGCAAGCAGGTTACAGAAGCAGAAGTTGGCCATTAGCATATCTTTGCCCAGAACCACACCCTTAACAATATTTTAAAACTCAATTACATTTTCTCTTGCATTCTATATAATTGAAATGGCTAGAAGCCCTGACAGTACATAAGAGATCTGCCTGCGCTACTGTCTCCTTAAATTGCCCTGTCACTAATGGAAAAGGCGGCCTTAATTCAGGGGTGAATGTATAGTACCCAGTTTTTGAAGAAGACAAAGTAATAATTTCACTCAATATTACCTCATCGCTGAGGCCTTAATTTAAAAGAGCTTCACTCCCTTATCTTGGTATTCTCTAACCACATTCCCTGCTTTACTTTGCTCTCTGTTCTTATTATCACCTGTATTAGTTTTCTCAGGCTGCCTTAAGGAAGTACTACAAATGGAGTGCCTTCAAACAGAAATATATTCTCCCAGAGTTCTGGAGGCTAGAATTATGAAATCAAGGTGTCAGCAGGACCATGCTATCTCTGAAGGCTCTTGGGAAAAATCTTTATTTGCCTCTTCCTAGTTTCTGGTTGCTCCTGGCAATCCCTACTGTTCCTTCACTTGTAAATACAACATTTCAGTCTCTCACTTCATCTTTATCTTCTGTGTGTATCCTCTTATCTTTTCTATAAAGGCACGCATCTTTGTATTTAGGGCCAACCCTAATTCAGTATGACCTCTACTTAATTACATCTGAAAAGACTCTACTCCTAAATAAGATCATACCTCAAGATTCTGAGTGAATGAATTTTGGGGAGACATTATTAATTATCAAACCATTAATATTACCTGATACACCAAGTATTTTATATGTTTATTTATTTATTGACCATCTTATTACACTAAACTATGTTAATGAAGACAGGGACATTTTTTGTTCTTTGTTCATTGTCACTGTCCCCAGTGCCTGCAGCGGGGCCTGACAAAGAGTAAGTAATCACTAAATTGTTATTGTTTTAAAATACTAAGCATTTGCATCCTATAGCCCAAACATTATTTAGGAATCGTATTCTGCTTGTTGTTAAATGTAATTATAGGATCTTTAATGTAATTCTTATTGTATGAATTCTTTCTTCCCTTATTTGTGACACTCTTTTCCTTTTTTTAAATCCCAAAAAAACCCCCGAATTTTTTTTCCCTAAAATCAGCCAGAGTCAAGATTGATCCAAAGAATAAAAGTAAAGTTGAACTTCATCCACAAAATAGGCCATGTAAATTTCTCCATTTCCAAGTCACAGAGGAAAATACTAAGTCACATTATTGTATCTCTTCTCATGCTACTGATATGAAAAAAGATATTCTAAATGTAGAAACATTCTCCACTATTATTTTCATGAATCTAATTTTAATCAATGTGGTTTTCAATATCATATGAAGTGATACATAAATACTTCAATAGGATAAGTAAAGATTTTTTTTAACACACGTTATATTTTTCAATGATTTAACACTAACAAGATGACTTTAAGTTCTGTATGAAGTGGAATTGTTTCATATTCTTAACTTTCCCTATCCCACCAGCAGTTCAATTAGTTTGAAACATCTAACTCATGACAATTTATACCATCAATGAAATGGTCTAAATTAGATATATGGGAGATTCACAATTAACATCGAAAATATCCAATAATTAATCTAGGTAACATGAGAAATTTAATATTTCAGATTATGGTATATAACATATATTTTATCAAATATTTCAGCATGATTAAGAAAAGTAGACTATAAAACATGTCATGGTTTTATTTCTAAACTGTGCTAAAGATAAGGCCACATTAAAAGAATCAAAAGTTTACTTGTCAAGAGAGAGTATTTTTGGTTTTGTATAGAATACAACTAGACTATCTGTATGTAGAGATTTTTCAGATAAATCAATAAAATATTTGCTACCAGATTCTGTCAATAAGGACATCGTATTAGTTATCTAATATTACATAACTAATTACCTAAAATTTTATCAGCTTAAACCCTTTATTATATCACATAGTTTTTCAGGGTCAGGAATCTGGGAGCAGCTTACTTGAAGTGATTTTGGCTAAGGGTCTCTTATGAAATTACAGTAAAGCTGTTGGTCAGGACTACAGTCATATGAATGCTCAACTGAGACCAGAAGATAGTCTTCTGAGCTCACTTACATTGCTGCTGGCAGACCTTAGTTCCTCATTGGCTTTTGACTAGAGATTTATTAGTGCCTTAACTGTGGATCACTTCTTAGGCAGCCTGAATATCTCATGACAGAACAACTGGCTTCCTCCAGAATGAGTTATCTGAGAGAGAGACAGAAAAAGAATATGCAACCAAGACAGAATGCCAGAATGACAGAATGTTTTTTATAACCTAATCTTAGAAATGCATATCATCTCTTCAATATTCTATTGTTTACACAGATCAATCCTGGTATAATGTGGGATGGGAATATCCAAGTGTATGAATACCATACGGTGGGGATCTCTGAGGGCCATCTTGGAGGTTGGCTACCACTCACTACATTTTGGTCAGGGCAGTTAATTACTGAGGAGCAGTATCTCGTGTATTCAAGGATGTTTAGCATTACTACCCACTTCATCTCATTGCCCCACCCAATGGAACAGAATGATAGCTACTGTGAAAATAAGAAATTCCCCTGACATTTCCAAAATCCCTCCATCGAGAAGCAATATCTGAAATAAGACTATGCCTTATTTTCAGAGTCTGCTTATTATAAAGGAGTCTCTCTGAACCTAATAGAAATGCAAGAACAGTTTATGTGAATTAGTCAGCAGATTCTTATTTAGAGGCAAGCAAGCCAGCTTGAGCTCTCCATGTCAAGGTGCATCAGAGTGTTCATAAAGGTGATTCATTGTGACAGCAGAGATGTCTAATTATGTGCATAACTCATTGAATTTTTAATAGAATACCCTATACATGAAGGGCTGAAAGATAAACTACTATATAGCCATGTTTATGTCTACTTTCCCATTGTTCTTCATCAAATAGCATTAGTGTGGAGACCTTCAATTCCACGTACTGCAACAAAGCTGTAATTATTAAATCAATAAAAATTTAGCTTGTTCAAATTCTATTTACAAATGTCTTTACCACTGCAGTGTCTACAGACATCAAATTATTCTTCATTTTTCAAATAAAAGATCAGAGATTAAATTTGCTTTTTTTATGTCAGGATGATAAAACAAAAAATCAATTATTTCAGATTTATTGTACAAGTAATATACTCTTATTCGTTAACATATTTTTGCCTGTCAGAATGCCAAAGAGCACAATTTTTTATTCATTATTTATTTACTCATTCAAAATTGAATGAATTTATTGAGCATACTATTTATAAAAACATATTTTAAATACCAAGTAGATTATAATGATGAATATGATCTGAATCCTGCTCTCAAAGGTCTATACTGATAAAGAATGTCCATAATTTGTAGTGGTTACAGGGAAATTCATTATTTACTTATTTCTATTTAAAGGGTTGCTCAGGTATAATGTAGATAAAAGTCATTCCCAGGTACGCTAGTGCCTTGAAAGTCCAAATAAACATAAAACTGACATTTTCTTAGAACTTTAAATATTAAGATATGTGAAATGAAGAAACCAGTGATTCATTAATATTAGTGAATATTAATACTGGACAAATTAAGTGATCTGTTACTCTCAGCAGATGTTCTTTTTTTTTTAGGCGAGGCAACCTTTGGTTGACCTCACAGATTGCAAGGACCTTGTCAGTTTACAATCCCTTATTTTTGACACCTACAGCACTTGGTCTTCCTAGGTGGTCTACCATCCAAGTACTAACTAGGCCCGACCCTGCTTAGTTTCTGAGATCAGGTGGGTTCGGGCTTGTTCAGGGTGGCTCAGCAGATATTCTTTATGGTTGATTTAAAATTATGTTATTCAAAACAGACTGTGGCATGCAGCCTTAAGGTATGGTGATACAGCAGCATGCTAGAACTAGCATGTACTGGGTCAAAAGAGCTAATTGCTGAATTTTTAGGAACTTTGCAAGTTGTCTGAATTTGCTTTGGTAGCTTGAGATCAACAGCGGTGGAAGTATTTACACCATGGAGAATGACAAATGGCACAAATCAGTAATTTAAAAAATTCCCACAGCGAGCTGGCCGTTAATCAGTTGCTAGAACAACACTGCAGCAATGCTTCTAGTATTGAATTTGTGACTAAATAAGTGGGGCCATTCTAGTGTCACATTTTTGAGTTGCATGTCACTTTTCTTGAGTTTTGTGATAAGGCTATAACCCTGTCCAGCCAAAAAGATAATAGTTTTCACTTTAGGAAAACAAAGCATTCCAACATCATCCAGATTATATATTTGAGTTGTATTACACTCTAGAAAATCAATCTGGGTTTTCATGAAATTGAATTCTCAATAAACGTGTCTCTTTTGTCCTCCTTGAGTCTGGTAAATACTCTGTTTCATATCCATGAAGATTAAAAATAAAACAGAAAGGTAGACAAATTTTGGAGATGGATATTTGTATAGATCAAAATTTACCACTTCTCTTTTAGCTAGAGAGTACGAGTTATTATTACTACTGCAATTCGGGCTCAAAATATTAGAAAACAAGGTACTGTTGTCATAAATAATGTAGTTTTACTATCATTTTATTAGAACAAGAAGGTACAGAGCCCCTGGCTGAACCTATATGTCTTATGTCAGACAGTTATAACGTAAGTTTATGCATATACATTTATTCAGAACCATCTTATTTATTTCTATGAGAATCAATACCCCTATTTTCTTCATATACTTTGAAAATAGAGCAAGAAAAAGGAAGCATTTGCCAAAAACTATATTACTATGATTTTAAGGCTTTGGTTATTAATACACATGGGTCAGAAAATTTCAGTTCATGGTTCCCAGAGTGAAAATATCTTTGGTGGGCTACATACAGTATATATAAAAAGACATACACGTTATAGTACATGTGCACTGCCCAAATATTTCATCTGTGCACAGGGGTTGAGTTACAGTTGCTGGGGGAGACATAACTTTCTAATTTACTTTCTTGTCTTTTAGAATTTTACCATACTGAAGACTGTTGTATCTTATGTTTAATTTTTTAAAAATTTTGGACATTTTAGATGTAATATGTGAATACTCAATCCAATAAACTTTTTAACAAAATTATTAACCCCTAAACTCTGACTTGAGAGAAATGGATGACCACAGACAAGACAGATAAATAGGAAACCAAGATATTGAACATTTATCCCATATTTTACCTCAAAGATTTTGGAACTTTATTTCACATGAAATAGAGTATATACAAAATGATGATTTTCATCCAGAACTTAATTAACAACCCTAACATTTTCATTCCAAAATAGAGCCCTTCAGTGTAAAATTGTCATGCAGTTTTTTTAAGATGATTTAAATAATATAGAGAAGCAATTGCTACCAGTTAGAATGCTGGCATTTATATACAATATTGTTTTCCTACAAATATTGTTAAATTCTATCAGAACTATCATACCTATAATATTGCACTGAAATATTTCTTTGTATAATTGTCACCTCTACTAATTTGTGGGTCCTTTTAAATAAATAACTTCTTATAGTTTGTTCGTATATTAAGCCTCTAACAGTCCCATCTTAAGTGTTGTCATGAAATGTGAAAAGTGAGTAATGTAACAGGATTTGTGGATTTTTTTCAATTTTGAATTATATATTTATATTCAGTATTTGTATACTGTGGATATTCAACTTCCCTAAAAGAAATCTTGCGAGATAAGTCATGTTTTTTGTTTGTTTGTTTGTTTGTTTGTTTTTGAGCAAGAAAATGAGATCTTCCCTTAGGCAATATAAGTCAGTAGAGGAAGACAAACCCTCATCACTGCCTATGAACTTTTATTATACCAGAGTTTAGTTTCTTTTTTGGCCTTTCACATCCCTAGCAGTGCTTATTATTTTCTTAGAGAAACCAAAGATGTTGGAGATGGGAAGTACAGGAAAACGAGGAAAAGGGGAAAGAAAGGGAAGAATGTAAAATAAAAAAGTGAGGACAATAAGGAGATAAAGGAAGCAAGAAGAGAAGAATAGAAAAAGGAAGATTTTAAAATCCTATAAACTTGGTCTTGATATCTATTTGAAAAGTATTATTATTTTTTCAAAAGAAATTTTTCATTTCTTTCCATCTGGAAATGTCTAATGAGTTCATATGGAAAAAAGGTAACTGCAGAAAAGTCCTCATAGTGTTACGTTAAATCCAATAAAGAGTATGTGCTTTACATTTCTATTCAGTAAGCATGCCATTAATTGGGCAAGTGCTGATGCTGTCTATAGATCTGGGAAACAGAAAAACAAAATAATTAAGGTATGGCTCTTATTAAATTTAATGAGGTAGTAAACAGGAAAATGAGTTTCAGATATCTTTAGTGATTTCTTGTCTTACTAGCTTCTATTGTGAGGTAATAACTACATTCATACACACAAAAAAAATCCATGTAAATAAATTTTACTGAACAATGAATACAATTACAGGAGCCATCAGAGTTAACGTAATGCTCCTACTTTGCAATTTAAAATGTCATTGTATTTTGATACAATCTTATTACTATTTACTTTCCTTCACTAAAATGAAAATCTTTGGGTGGTCTCTGTGTCCTTCTCTCCAACATGTTGATCAGGACAAGTCACATTTTTTATATTTGGGCATAGGCAAATAATATTTCTCTTTTAGTTTGTGCTCTGAACTTATATCTAGAGTCTAGTAGATTAAGTGGTGAATTTAGAAAGACTACATGTTAAGGTTGAAAAAACTTTCACCTCCTCTGTGGTATGGACCCTGATTTCAAACAATTTAGGATTTCCACTTTTGACACTTGCGTAACCATGGACAAATTACTTAACCTCTCCCTTTAGATTCCTCTCTATAAATTGGTAATTATACTGTTACTTACCTGCTATGTTTGTAAAGGTAGTATTTCGATTAGTGGCTGGTATATAATAACTTGAAAGAATTGCTTTTATCTTTATTAGTATTATCTAATTTGGAAACATCAAATTATTGTCGAGGATATTAAAATCAAGCAAAAACAAGTAACTTATACGAGGTCATTAGATTTACCAGTGTCACAGCCAGGACTATAAGCTAAATAACATATTATCCAGAATTTTTTAAATACAGAAGAGAAAGGAGGAAGATGGGAAAGATATCTGACCTTTTTGTTGTTGTTGGTTTCTTGTAAGCACTATTTAATTTCATAATTTGAAATAACTTCAGATATATATATATATACACACACATATGTACATATACACACATATATATATACACGCGCACACACACACACACATATAATATTCTTGACCTGGGTGTGTGAAGTAATACTAATACTTCAGTAAGTCAGTTAATGAACAGTTCTTTAATTTAAAGCAGAAATTTGTAGATTGCAGGAATTGTTTGGGTAGAGAGGATTGAAAATAGAAGTGCAGGAGCATTAATGATTTTTTGTTGTAGTTAATGTAAAATTAGGCAACACTGGTCTCTCTTTGTGTTGATCAAAAGCATCTAAAATATTTCTCAAAACCTCTAAGAAAATTGTGAGTTTGGAAAATCTATTTTCAAAATAAAAACAGTTCATAAGGTACTATTTAAATCCATATCACTAATGTTTATTTTTGAATAAAGGTGTTAAGATAACTGACTCAGATTACTTAAAAATAGATAATAGCCAAGAAAATAAAATCATTACTAGGAAAACATCTAGGACCTAATTCTTTTATATTCCAGTCACATATATGTTGCATGTACAATAATTAAGAAACTTAATAGTTCCAAATATAGCAGACATTCCTAGGTGAGTTTCCAGTGGAGAGAAGCCTATCCTCAGTTCCTGCATCAAAGCAATTACACCTTTATGTAATATAAAAATCCCAGAACATGATAGGAATTTTTAAAATAAATACACATACACACAATACACACATATATGTGTGTATATATTATATATATGTATGCATATAATATATACATATGCATGTATGCATATTTATACTCTCAAGATAGATAAAGCAAATGAGAAATATTTTACAATTTTACATTTTTTTTTTAAGTTTTCATATTTTGAATAAAGCTTACCTGAGGTTTAGTAAATCCCTAATTGCAATCCTCAGCTCATCTCTTGATGTGCAATTTCTATTGCTCTTACATTTGGCACAGCACTTTTAAGAGAGTGTTTAGTAGTGTGATTGTTGTTTGTTTAGGATGTTGAAGGAAAAAAGGAAATGAAGACAATGACTGAAAATGAGTGGTATAAATAAAGTTAATGAGATAAATGAGTAATCCTACCATCATCCCCACAATGACTTTTGCTGGGCCTAGTGCACTCTATTGCACGTTCTGTGGATTATCTTTCCGAAGAAAGAGTGTGTATCTACCCCATGTTGCTTTCCAGTTTCATTAGGCAAGAACAGCTATTATCAGTGGTCTATAAACACATTGCTTGGCACCACACCATTTGCCAAGAGTTTCTTGGTCATCTGCCAAACACCTGTAGAACTTGGAGTTGGGCAGTGGGAAGTTAGAATCAGATTATACATAGTATTCCCTGTTAGGGTGATAAAGCCAACAGTCTTGTGGGAAGCTAATTTTAAATGAAACCCATCTTGCTGAGGAAGCAGAATTCCTAGTCCCAAATAGCTTATCATTGAGCTAAATCAGAGTGAGATTCTAAGGTCAGTTCTAATTTACTTGTATCACAGTGCATTCTTTGATGCTCAGTATTTATCAGATACAGTCAATTTCATCTGAGGAATTATCCTGTCTATATATGAAACACCTGGGGATATTGGTAGAGTGATTATTGAAGAGTGATCATTTGCACCCCATTCTTTCTTGGGGTTCAGATATGATATCTATAAATAACATTTTTTTAAATTGCTTCTTGAGGAGATCCAGACATCTTGTCTCTATTTTAGAATGGTAATTGACTGGCTAGAGCTGTCTGCCTTCATAGAGGAAGGGCAAGTTTCTTCTAACTTGGTCTTGCCACTCCCTAATGACTAAAACTACAAAGGACATTAACCAGCACCCTGTGGAATAGATACTATGTAGGAATTTTTAAAAATAAATCATGTAGATATACAAATCATAATGTCTGGAAAGAGAATAAGTCCTCATCTACTGATACTTTATTTGGAGAAATTACAAGAGGCTTAGCTGTTGTTTTTTGTTTTTGTTGTTGTTTGTTTCCCTCTATACAGCTGAATAAGGCCTAATGTAAAGCATTGGGGAAGAGTTAAGTAGGGCCTCTTATTTCATGGTTGATCTTGAGAGGGAAAACATGTCTATCCCATTCATAAAATGGGTGTGTGAATAGTGGCTAAATTCAAAATGCAACATTCCTGTGGAGGCTACAGCCTCCTCTAACAGGAAAATCTCTTTTTTCAACACAGAGTTTTTCAAAGAGATTAATAGGCCAGATTTCAAAGAACTTTGCCAGCAGCTACAGAAGGCTAATACACTAATGTAAAAACACAGAGAGACTTGAGAGAATATCCAGAAAGAATTTTGAGGATGTGACAAATAGGAATAGATAGAACAATTATTTGGTAAAGACTATATAGGAGAGACATGAAAAAGCAAAAATATAGCATCTGGAATATAATGAGTGAAATTATGTTCTCTCATACATAATTTCCCTTAGAGAGCAGGGCATCATGGTATCCCCAGGTGCTGAGAAGCTTCATTTCCCAAGCAAACCCAGTAAATAGTTGATATGCTAATCATGATAGCTGGTCACCAAGTAGTCTCTTTATTTCTTCACTGTCACAGATATTCTCGCCTTATGAATGTGAGAGATATGGGTGATAGAGCCCTGTTGCTGGAAGACAAAGCCATAGTAGATGCACTACAGAGACACTTGGCTTCTCTGTAAGGACAGTGAGAAGCTAGAAAATTTGAATCTTCCTACTTAATTTGATGACACTTTATTTGTAAAATTTTTCAGTTAAGAGTATTTCCAACTTTTTGTTGTGCAGAAGTGTTTTAGTTGATGTAGTCCCACTTGTTTATTTTTGCTTTTGTTGCTGTTGTTTTTGGTGTCAGATCCAAAAAATCGTCACTAAGACCAATGCAAAGAGCTTACAACTATGTTTTCTTCTAAGCGTTTAATACTTTCAGGTCTTATGGGAATGTCCTTAATCCATTTTGAGTTGACTATTTGTGTATGGTTTAAGATAGGGATACAGTTTCATGCTTTTGCATGTGGCCATCCAGTTTTCTCAGCGCCATTGATAAAAGAGACTGTCCTTTCCCCATTGTATATTCTTGACTCCTTTGTCATTAATTTATTGGCCATACATGCATGGGTTTATTTCTGGGCTCTTTATTCTGTTCCATTGATCAATGTGTCTGTTTTTATGCCAATACCATACTGTTTTGATCACTATAGCTTTGCAATATAGTATGAGATCAGGAAAGTGATGCATCAGCTTTGTTCTTCTTTTTTCAAGATAACTTTGGCTCTTCAGAGTATTTCGTGGTTCCATAAAATTTTTAGGATATTTTTCCCCATTTTTATGAAAAATGCCCTTTGAATTTTGATAAGGATTGAACTTCATTTATTTTTCTGACAACTCATTATTAGCATATAGAAAAACACTAATTTTCTGTACATTGATTTTTTTATCTTACAACTTTACTGAATTCATTTATTAGTTCTAACATTTTTTTTTTTTTTTGTGGCATCTTTAGAGTTTTCTATATATGAAATCATATTGTCAGCAAATAGAGACAGTTTTATTTCTTCCTTTCCAATCCGGATGCCTTTTATTTCTTTTTATTGTCTAATTGCATTAGCTAGGGCTTCCACTACCATATTAAATATAAGTCGTGAGAGTGGACATCCTCGTTTTGTTCCTGATCTTAAGGAAAATGCTTTCAACTTTTAACCGTTGAGTATAATGTTAGCTGTAGGTTTGTCATATATGGCCTTTGTTATGTTGAGGTACATTCATCTATACCCAATTTGTTGGGAGTTTTTATAATGAATGGATATTGAATTTTTTTAGATGCTTTTTCTCCATCTTTTGAGATAATCATTTGATTTTTATCCTTCATTTCATCAATGTGGTGTATTACATTGATTTGTGAAAGTTGAAACATCCTTGCATCCCTGAAATAAATAACACTTAATCATGGTCTGTGAGTTTTTTAATGTATTTTTAAATTCAATTTGAATTTTAGCATCCGTGTTCATCAGGGATATGGATCTATAATTTTTTTTTTTCCTGTATTGTCCTTTGTTTTTGGTCTCAGGGTAATTCTGGCCTCGTAAAAAGAGTTTAGAAGTGATCTTTCCTGTTGTATTTTTTAGAGGAGTTTGAGAAGTATTGTTATTAATTCTTCTTTTAATGTTTAGTAGAGTTCAGCTGTGGAGCCATCAGGTCCTGGACTTTTCTTTGTTGAGAAAAAACTGTAGCACAAGCTTCAGCAAAAGAAATTATCGACAAAATGAAAATGCAACACAAGGAATGGGAGAAAATATTTGCAAATTATATATATATATGTAATATACATGATAAGGGATAGATTTCCAGAATATATAAAAACTCATACAACTCAATAGCAAAAAAGCAAATGATCTGATTTAAAAATGGGCAGAGGAACTAAATATATATTTTTTCCAAAGAAGACATACAAATAGCCAATAGGTATATGAAAAGGTGTTCAACATCACTAGTCATCAAGGCACTGGGAATCAAAACCAAAGAGATGACTTCACGCCTGTTAGAATGGCTATTGTGAAAAAGATAAGTGTTAATGAGGATGTACAGAAAAGGCACCCTTTGTGCTTTGTATTTCTATCTGGAATTACAGATATTTTGTGCATGTCATATCATGTGAGATTTTTGTAAATTCTTTGATTGCAAGATTGTATTATCCATACTTTTGTTTTTATTATAGTTTCATTATAGGTCTATATTAGGAACTTAATATGTTTGTACTACATCTATAATATTTTAAAAAGAATCTCCATATGGTTTCTGTTAATGGAATCAAAAAGAGAAATGGAAAAGCCATTTCTTCTATTCATTGGCTACATGTAAGTCCCTTCAGAGAGAATTTTTATGGCTATCTGGTGAAAGGGATTTCACTGTAAGATTGCGTTGACATAATAAGAAATATTTGATTTTCGTATTTTTTGATCTTTTGTGAGTAGGGAACTGCAAAGTGTGAGACACTGTAGTACACAGAATTACCCTCATTTCTGACACCAGTTGAAAGTTCAATGGGTTCCCAAAACCTCAGGTTCAATAATTTTCTATAAGGACTCACAGAACCCTTTAAAAGCTATTGCACTCACATTTACAGTTTAAAAGGAAAGGAAACATTAAAATCTGCCAAGAGAAGAGACATATGGGGTAGAGTCTAAGAAATTTCCAATTGTGGAGCTTCCAGTTGTCCTCTCACCATGTAGTCATAACCAGCATTACATTCCCAGCATCGATGTATAACAGTGTGCATGAAGGATTTCCAAGCAGAAAAGTTCACCTGAGTCTTGGTGTCCAGAGCTTTTACTGGAGCTTGATCTCATAAACTTGGTTGGCTGGCCTTGTAAACCTCAATCTCTCCCTCTGGAAGTTTAGCTGATACTGTAAGACCCTAAGCCTACACACTAAACCACATTGTTACTCTCTAGCTGGTTCAACTTCCCATATAAATAAAGGGACTTTCCTCAGAGTTTAGCTTACCTCCCAGGAGCCAAGCGTAAAGGCCAGACATCTCTGTGGATAAAGTTAAACTAAAACACAGAGGCCATGGTAGTAGAACTTTGTTTTTCGCATGCATTGGATATTATTTTTGTTAGAGCACATTATCATGATGGTATATCTAACAATAAGTTGGCAATAAAGAATAATAATTTTCTCTTGTATAATCAAAAGTTGATTATTGTGAATCTATGCTTTGAAAGTTTAAGAACACATTCTCTGATTTAAGCATACCTCACTCTGCCAAAGAAATAGTAGTTGATGAAATAGAGTCAATGTGTCAAAGTAAAACTGGCGATATGACTATGAACCCCAAATAAAGGAGAGAGGGAATGTTTTAACTGGATGTTAACAGGATCCAATTAATTTTTTTTTTACATTCTCCAAAAATGAAAATACTACAGACTATTTCAGAGATCTATTCTGATATTTAACAACACTCAGACGATGTTAACTTTAGGGTACTTCAGCTATGATGTAAGGTTTATTCCTCTTATTTAGACTTTCGTGAAAACTGTAAAACCTTTTTTTATTGTTTATATAATACTACTATGATCAAGTAGTCCTCACATTCCTCCAAACCAGTTTAAAAATTCTCAGCTCTTTTCACTTTTCATTCAAGATAATTTATAGAAAACTTATAACTTCAAAAATCTAGTGTTTTATTGTTTCTTAAAGCAGATATTCTCTAGCAAAATTAAAAATGGTGCATGGGAAAGCTTTAGTCTCAAGAGTAAAACAAAAATCACATATATTTTTTCAAATCATTGATATTTTGGAATTGCTAATTCTCTAGAGGAATTTTAAGTAATATGGGAGCAATGGCTAAAATTAGATCATATAGAGCATTTTCACTTATTCTTTTCTGAGGAACTCAGTTCACATTTAAACTCAATTTTCATAACAAATGACTTTTTAATTCCATGTTAGTTGGGGAAATCTTTATATTCTCACTTTTTAACTATTACTCTGTCCTAATGTTATTTTTGGCCACTCTGAACTGCTGAAATAACTTCTGATTATGCAGGCTTATGTGTATTGTAATAGTCACCATTAAAAGGAACATTTTGATGTCCGTGTGCAATTACAGAGTAGGAGATGCTAAGAATGAACTATGTATATTTACATCCTCATCCTAGATATTTGGACATAATTAATTTGGGAACCCTTTATCTGTACCATGGAGTAATTATGCAATCAAGCAGGCAGTTATTCTATCACACACAAATACCGATATCATTGTATTATGAGTCTTAAATTTACAAACTTGTCTGGACACACATATATTGAGCTAATTTCTCTAACCATGATCATCCACTTAGACCTAAAATTAAGCTTGAGCCTACACAGAAACTATGGGAGATTTCAGATGAAGAAGACATGTTCATTGAATTGGGAAGAATGCTCCCCAGTCAGTCATTAGATGAGATTTCTACAGTGCACACTGATGAAGCACATTGTGAAGCAGTTAAGGCACAGTCAAGTGCAACAAATCATGTTAGTAATCTTCAAATTTATAAAGAGTAATTCTTTCATTAATTTGTGCTCCAAAGGAGAGAATGGAAGACTAAAGAAAGGTCTTATTCTTATTCATGCTTGAGGTCGTTTCTATCGTATCTGGGAGTAATTAGTTATGTAATGATTCAGAGAGTGAACTAGAGCTAGATGGTTTAGACTTGAAACACATTCTGCTCATTAACTTTGTTACATTGGTACATTATTTAACAGATTCAGGATATAAAATTTGAATGATTATTGTAATCTACCTCATAAAGTTGTGGTGTAACTCAAGTTAAAACATACCATACTGTTGGAATAATACCTGAAAGAAAGTAACATGGAAAATGTTCAATGATTGGTTGTCATTGTTGTTGTTACTGAGACTCATCTCTATGTGGTTTTGATCGACTTGCCCAAATAACAGAAGGTTGTAAAACTCAAAGATATGGTAAGATTATTCACTACTTGGTTTGACCAAATATATTGTATTATACAGATTGCCTATTTTTCAAAGGTGCCTAAAACTGGTGTATTTGTAGAATTCTCCATTTAAGGTTTATTTCCCATTCCCAGCCCTCTTAAGGTTTTTTATTGAGATATAATTGACATACATTTTATGTGAACATTATATTATCCTTTTGAGTATATGTCAGTTGAAGGTATATAACATGTTGATTTGAAACATTTATATATTTTGGTATAAGGACCACTACAGCTTTAATTAACATCTCCAAAACCTCATATAATTATTATTTCTTTTTTTCTGTGGTGAGAACATTTAAAATCTAGTCTCTTAGCAATTTGAAAACATATAATACAATATTATTGACTATAATCACTATGCTATGCATTAGAACTTATTCATCTTCTAGTTGCAAGTTTGTACCCTTAACATCTCAGTTCCACTAAGACTACTATTATGGCACCAAATTACAAATAGTTTTAACTAAGTCTAAGAACCTAAGCTTGAGAGTGAACAAACACAAAAAAGAAACACTCGTTACTGGCTCTTTTGGTTGCTTACTATATGATCCAGGTCAAATTATTTAATATTTCTGAGGTTCATTTATTAAATTCATACATAATGAGTCATCATGAATCTCAGATCTCTCACCTGTAAATTCACATATCTGTTATTTGATGTTATTTTTAAGACTGACATACATCATGTTCACAGTCACTCTGAGACTTTTTTTTTCACAATTTACAAGTGAGGAATTTTAGGTCTAATGAGGTTAGATAAATTTTGCAAGATTAAACAAATAGAAAAGATGGAGCTGAGGGTCTCTTTCTTATAGTAGCAGACAAATTTAGACAACTCTAATTCAAGATTTTTAAACTGTGGCTCCTACTGGTTTTCGTATACAGATTAGTAAAGAATATTTGCCAAATTATTACTATATACTACTTAGAATAAATATAATGGCAGATATTATGTAGGAACTGTAAACAGCCTTTCTGCTCTGAGGTGGTCATGTTGTGAGGAAGCCTAAACGAACCCAACTAAAGACCTTTTGGAGGGGTCCTGATACTGCATTAAGACAGAGATGCCCATCCAGCTCCTGAGTGCTTCAGCTCTCAGTTGTACCAGTTGTAGCTGACATCTGACTGCAACCATAAGAGAAACTCAAAGTAGAACCACCCCGCCAAACTATTCCCATATTCCTGACCCACAGAAACTATGAGAGACAGTAAAATGATTATTGCTTTAAGGCACCAAGATTTTTTTTAGGGGGTCGGGGGGGATACGTCACCATGCAGTAGATAATTAGAATGTCATGTTTGCCAGGAAATAATATAATTTATGGCCAATTTCAAATAACTCACCAAGAGATATTATTGTATCATTTGCTCAGAAAAGTGGGCCAAAAGTTATATTTTAAGAGGAAGGTGGTTTTCAGAGATGGTCTTTTTGTGGAGACAATTTTATGCTACATGAAGATGTTTGGGGCAAAAGGGAGGGTCAGCTCTACCAGTCTACTTCAAGATGATGGTAAAAAATCAAGGAAATTAATATCCAAAGTGTTAAACAGTGTTTTATTTTAGCTTCTTGATAATGGTCATTTAATAATAGCATATGCACATCTATAAGTACACACAACAGTTTAAAATTAATATTTCTATATGGTGATTCCTGGCCCAGGAAGGTGAACTTATAGATATGAAAGCATAAAGACAAAACAAAAATTAATTAACTATCCCTTTTCAAGTCCCCATTTTTGTCACTAGGTAAGTTAGACTTGATTGAATACATTTATCAAGCTATGTTATTTAAAAAATTAGATTTGTTTTCCACTGTTTTATGCATAATGTGGCATCACAACATGGAGAACTATAAAATTAATTAAAGGTCCATAAATTTGCAGAAACAACTAAATGAGAGGAGTTGGGGAAATTGAAAACTTTTTAACATCAACGACAAAAAATAGGCAGCAGCATTCTTTAATGATTTAAATATTTTACTGTATTTACATCTGGTTCTTTTCTTCTATCAGTTCTTTGTTCTCCATTTTCCCCTTCTTTCCTCTTCTTCCTTCTCAGAAGTAAATGCAAATGTTTCTCAGCAGTAAATAGTTCTCATTTTCTCACAAAGACAATTTGGGGAAGAGAGCAAGACTTAAATTTCTATTCTCAACATCTTATCTTCTACCTCAAAATATTTATTTAAACATTTTTCTAAACAAAGGCCATTTTTTTCTTAAGAGGATTTCTAGTTCCCTGCATTGTCATTGACTTTTTCTACAACATTGGCAAATTGATTTTATTACGTTATTTATTAGAAGCGGAAAGAAAATAAAGTAGTATTAATTCTCCAGGTTTGCACAGATGACTAAATCATAAAAATGAAACTATATAAAGTGTTTCTAATATTTTGCATTATCTTAAATTTTCCTTGTCTTCATTTATTATTCTTCATTTGAGAAGAGTGTTCCTTTTTATAAAGGACAAGAGATTAAACATGTGCTTGACATAATACAAAAATAATAACTGCCATTTATCAAACACTTAGTATATGTCAAATACTGACTGTGTAAAGCACTTTACATCTCTTACTTCATTTAATTTTGACAACAACTCTTTAAAATACATATCCCTTGACATTTACATTTATCCTCCACTTAGAAGGATCTGAGTCTTACAGAGATGAAATAACCTGCCAGAGATTGTGCCTAATCCATTGCCAAGCTAGGATTGTTCAAACCTCTTTTGTGTGCATTCAAACCTGTGATCATAACCACTACACAATATTGCCATAGTTTGACCTTGGTTAACTGTAAAAATCTGGGTTGTTTTAAACTCCTTGCTAGCAAGAAACTTTCTTAAGCTTATTTGGAATTTTATTTACTGACACAATAGGTTTGCAATAAATATTCATTTAATGAATGAAAGAATAAATGAATGTGTCGAATAAATGTTTCAAGCATCTAAATGTTTTCATATATTCAAACCATGGCATTGCATAAAATTGAGTTTTACAATTTGAAAAATAAAGAGGAAATAGATCATTTAAAAATTTTATTGTGCCTCATTTTGTTTTCATGTACCTTTTTTTTCTGTAGGGGCTATAAAATATGAAAATTGGCCCTTCCTGAAATTCTGACCTAGCAAAAGCATCAAATATCACTTACTCTTTATAAAAGGGAATAAGAAATTTTCAATCAAACATATGAATTAATGAATCTTAGCCAGCCAACATGCTTCTCTGGTCACTTGTAAAATATCATAATAGTATCTAACTGGTGTATAGATATTTTGAGTTTAAAAATTTTACATATTTTACCAAGTTTCTCTAATCAAGTGAGGTAGTAGGGTGAATATTTTTTTAATTCGCCCCATAAATAGAAGCTAAGGATCATCAAATTATCAGTGATTTGATTACCTACCATTCAAATGTAGAATCCTTCTTTTATTCTTCCTCTTTTTCTCCTCTTCCTCCTTTTCTTTTCTTTTTCTTTTTTCTTTTTTTTTTTAATTAAAAGTCACTAGAACAGGAATGGGATATTGCCCTCGTTCTAGACAGCATTAATAACTGATCAAATTTGGTATATGAAATATAGTTTCCTTTAATCTTTATATTGAACCATGAGCAGTGCAAGGATCAGGCTCATGTCGCATTCACTGTTGTATCTTCCTTGTTTTACACAAAACTTAGCATGAAGTAGCTATCCCATATGTCATGTTAGTTAAAGAAAAGAATGAATTATGCCTACTTGAAAAATATCCTTAATGTCATCAAATAATAGGCAAGCTGTACATAGTGTGTATCTGCACAGAAATATGGGCTAATTTTTTTTGTTAATTCAGTCATTCCTTTTTCTATCTCTCTGTGTGTGTGTATTTCAATTATATTAGCCACACCTATAAATGTTATGGAAAGGAACTACTCATTTTATTCTTTGTGTGTGTATAAGAGATGCCACTGTCCCAGGATCTATCTGTGGATGAAAGTTTTAAATAGTTGAGACTAAAGTAGTAAATGGGGTCTCGTGTGTCCTCCTTTGATTGAGCTTTGGATCATTCAGAGTTGCTTTAAACAACCTCTTATGCTCCTTTCTCAGTGCTTTTCTTCTGATATGGCAGGAATATAAATTTCCAGATGACAAAAATCTGTTAAATGGTATAAAAATCAAACAAAGCAATAGTACCGAAGTTAGTTGAAAGGAACATTTTTCTTTGAAACTGACCATATGGTATGATTTCTGATAATTCACCATGGACAGCATGAGCTCAGCTATACTGAATGGTCCAAGAAGCTGAAAAATAATGTCTTTTGGTTCTAGCTGTCAAAGTACAATCAACTCAAACTCACTTTATTTAATATTTTTTGGAAGTTTGTGGAGGTGACTTTCAGTAATAAAGTCTGACCATTGTAACTTAAAATTCTACATTCAGTTTTGGAAATACTGAGCTTTTTTAAAAAACAAGTGTAGTGATGATTCTGTATTTAAACTCCAAATAGGACAAACTAATTTACCTGCTTTGTGGTGCCCCAGAAGCTTATAAGGTCTTGCACATTTTTTTTTGCTCTAAGTTGCTTCAGAAGCATGAGCTCCAAGTAGCACAACTGAACTTTTTTGGTCACGATCCATCAAACGCAATCCAACCTCTTCCGAAAAAAAAGTAAGGTGTATTTTCAAGAATATTCACAGTCATATTTACCCCCAAATTCACCATATCGTAATTATTTATGACCAGATTTCTCTTCAGTACAACTGTCAATTGGCTTAGAAGGACTGTAGTTATATATAAAGTGTTTGAAATGTACGTATTTTAAAAAGTAAATGCATTTATACTAAAATATAGTAAATATATTAACAAATAAGAATGACTGTTCAAACTGGGTCATTTTTTTATTTTATTCTAGTCTTTGGGCAAGGACTTTTTTTTTTGCCTGAAATATACTGACTTCACACTTTGTGGCATGAAAAAAACTCCTTGATGTTTTTAATTCAATTAAATTTTAACTTCTTCTATAAAATTTTATTGACTTTACCTTGGAATGGAGAGCTTGAATGTGCCCCAATCTACCATGACAAATTTATGACTGGCAAAGATAGTAATGTTTTCTTTTAACCTCTGATTAAATCGATATTAATTGAAGAAAGCCACCATCTACCTTTCAAATTAAGACAAGGTGCTATCATACAGTTCAGATTATACTGCTTATAATGAACATTTTAGATTTTATTAAGAAATGGAGATTTAAAATAGTGATCTTCTGTATTAAGCACCCTAATATTGCTAGAGGTTAGGAAGAGACTATTACTGGACATTGCAATAAAATAATTTGAAGAGGAGCATCTCTTTTTAATAGAACAATGCAGAACACATAGAAGGGGATCCAAGTGGCATCAAAGTATTCTCTTAGCTAAATAAGATAAGAATTTTGTTTGGTGCAGCATATATAGGGATAGATAAAAATGTCTATTTGTATAGTTATGTATATAAAAATTCACAGACACACATAAACATACATAAAGATGTCTTTAGGGTGGCTTTCACAGTACACATAATAGGGTACCTATAATAACTAAATACTTATCACTAAAGAATGGGAACCACATTATTCTTAGCAACCCCTTATCTTTATAAAGTTTCTGGTTTAAAAAACCACCACAGAAATCGTTATATATAGAGAGAAAAGTAAAAGTATCTGTAGCAACAAGTAAAATGGATTGGGTAGTTAGTTACTAGTTTATAGGCATTATATTAAGTATTATAAATGTTATACATGTAATATATATTGCTACATTACATGTTATACATGTAATATAACATATAACAAATGTCTTCAAATTTTTTGGCTTAAAACAATATATTATTAGCTCAGTTTTCTATGGTTAAGCACTGTGGATCAGGCTAAGGTGAGAGGCTCCTCTGATGGTCTCAGCTGTGCTCACTAATGCAGCTGCGGTCAGCTTGTTGGTCAGCTGGGGACTGACTGGTTTAGCGTGGCCTAATTCACATTTCTATTGGTTGGTGTTGTTAGTTGCTACCGGCTGTACTCTGAGTTGACAGGGGTCATTGGGCTACATATCTCCTACAAGATTGTTTGGGCTTATTCATATGAGGACAGTTGCAGTGTTTCTAAGAGCAGGAAGAGCAGGAAGAGGACAAGGCCCAAAGCATATGTACTTTATAAGTCTTTTTGCAACATGTTTGCTACTAGCCTGTTGGTTCAAGCAAGGCCTTGGACAACTCAAGGGTCAATATAAACTTTGTAAACTTAAAAATGTACAGCACAAGGAATATAGCCAATACTACTATAATAACTATATGTGGTGTGAGATGAGTACTAGATTTCTCAGGGTGATGACTTCGTAAGTTATTTAATGTTTAATCACTATGTTATACACCTGAAATTAATATAATATTGTATGCCAACTGTAATTGAAGATTAAAAATTATTAATAAAATAAAATCATGTGATTTAACATAGGTCAAAAGCCAAATATTTATGTCTAATGAAATATATTTAAGGACCCTATACATAAGACTATAAAATATTGGTGAAAGAAATTAAAGAGGACCTTTAATATCTAAGTAAATAGATATACCATGATTGTTAACCAAAGACCCCAAATTGAAATAATCAGTTCTCCCAAAATTGATGTATAAATTCAAATATAATCTCATTTAAAATCTTAGAAACTGATTTTTGACTATTTATTAAAAGTCAACAGATATTCACAAATAACAAAGGACATTTTAATGAAGAATAACAAACTTACTGGACTTACACCAGGTTACAAAAGACCTATTATAAAGCTGTATCAATTCATGCATTTAGTTTGTCATGATGATAGATAAATTGATCAGTGAAACAAAATGGAGAGTGTAGCAATAGTGTTACACATACACACCAGATTTATGACAAAAATGACATTAGTACAATAGGGATAAAATCTTTTCAGTAAATTGTGCTGGTTCAATTGGATATCTATATACAAAAAACTTCATCTTGTTGCCTGTCTCACATTATACATAAAAATTAATTCCAGATGGATTGCAGATTTACACATAAAAGGTAAAACAATGGTGTATTTCAATGGAAAACATAAAATGATTTTTACATTTTCTTATTACTATTGGAATAGTAAAATTTGCTTAACAGGACACAAAATACACTAACTATAAAAAAAATAGTGATCGATGCTATGTGAAAATATGTAATATAGTCCATCAAAAGACACCATAAAGCAGGTAAAAAGTAACCAATAGAATTAGAGAAGTTTACATATATACAACAAATGACTTGCATCTAGAACATAAAACAAAATTTCTACATATTAGTAAGGAAAATACTGAAAACCTAGGACAAAAATTGGCAAAAGATTTGAATAACCATTTCAAAAAAGGACATATAAGTGGCTATTAAACATAAGGAAAAACACGCAATTGTAGTATTCATCAAGGGACAGTTAGATAAAACAATGATTTGATACCACTACATGCCTTTCAGAATGGCCCAAAGAACAAAGAAAATTACAGATTTTGATGAGACTTTAAATTGGTACAACCACTTTATAAAACTGGCATTAATTAATCAAACTAAAGAGACATAACTTATGATACAGAAATTCCAGTTCAAGGTACATATTCAACAAACATGCTATATGTTCAGCTAAACCTTTTACTAGAGTGTTCATAGAAGTGCGCGTGCTCACTCGTTCTCTTGCACGCTCCCTCTCTCAATCTCTCTCTTTTCCTCCCTCCCTCTCTTCAGTCCTTTTTAATTCCAGTTCAAAGAGGAATCTATCAAATTTTTCATCATCCAATGGAATGGATTAATATTGTGTGGAATATCTACGTAATGACTGAATAGTGGTGATATGATTTATTAAAACTATGCAACAACATGGGTGGATTTAACAAATGTAACGTTTAGTGAAATAAGTAAAAATAAATGTTACTTACTCTATATTTGTTTTTATGTAAAGTACCAAGACAGGTAAAACAACCTATATAATTACGTGTCTTGTCGACTTATCATGGGATAATGTTCTTTTTTGGCATCTGGTTGCTGATACATGTGTTTGTTCAGTTTTTATACATTTATGAATCTGTTATAGGTTTGATATGTGCATTTTCCTGTATGCATATTATATTTCCATAAGAAGTTAACAAAATACAGAGAAAGATAAATACCATGTGATTTCACTTATGTGCAAACTCTAAGGAACAAAAAGAACAAACTAATCGAAAACAGACTCACAAATATGGATGACAATCTGGTGGCCAGAGAGGATGGGGGTTGTGGGACTGGGAGAAAGGGGTGAAGAGTGAAAGAAGTACAAATTAGTAGTCAATAGACGGTCATGGGGATATGGAGCATGGCATAGGGAATGCAGTCAGCAGTAATGTAATGGCTAGGTGTAGAGCCAGAGGGCAGGTAGAGTAATCAGGGAGATCATTTCAGAAACTATATAAATGTCTAACCAATGTACTGTATACTTGAAACTAATAATAAAATTAAATTTAAAAAAAAGTAACATGTTAAAATCAAGTGTTTACCTTCAGGAATTCAAGAATGGTTTAATAGCAAATGTATTAATATTAGTTCAACACTAACTCTTATTTAAACAAACAAACTTTTTAAAAATTATTTTCTTATTTTTCAATTTCAGTTGACATTCAGTATTATTGTATATTAGTTTCAGATATATAGCATAGTGATTAGACATTTATATAATTTACGAAGTACTCTCCCAATTAGTCCAGCACCCACTTGACACTATACATAGTTATTACAATATTATTGACTATATTACATCCCCCCAAAATTTAAAGAACTAGGAATTAACGTAATTTTTTTAAAAATGATAACATATGTGCACCTCATTCCAGAAGTGGCAATTTATTTCATAAGGAAATAGAGTATTCTTATTGTTAATAAAGGGTAGTGCTACATGTGAGAAACAATTAGAGTTGCTTTTTGAGGCCTCACAAATTGATTAGACTTAGCCAACAAGTTTGAGATAGCACTAGGTTGGGGCACATTTTCCAAAAGCATTAGGGCTTGAACAACATAAAACCCTGGAGGAAAAGAGAACTCCATGAATAAATCATTTCCAAGAGCAAGAAAAGAAAAATGGCACTGAGCTGAGAATGCTCACTTGTTTTTATTTAATTTACACATAAATGATTAGAGATGCATTAGGAAACATGTCAGAGAGAGGCCCAGAATGACTTATGTTATTCTTCCTTTATAGGAAAGAATCAGAATCAATATGAAAATGCTTACAATGTAAAATTAAGTGAAATAAATGGAAGGTAATTTTTTAAACATAATAATAAATATATCAACTATATATCAATACATGTGCACAGCATTTGAAAAATTAAGTTGTCTTATGTTAATACATAGCACATTGCTTGCTACAGATCAGGAATTCAGTAAAGAATATTTGAGTAAAGGATTAATAAAGAGGTTTTATTACCAAGATAGATAACAAGGACCTAGAATCTCCTTAGAATCTTATTTCAAATTGCTCTATACTTTCTACACATTTATCTTTTAAGATTAAATTTTCACACCTTTAATATCTCCCTGAAAGGCAATTATAAAATTTGAGGAAATGAGTTCACATTTGCAGAGTGTCCTTAGCAATCCCTCATCAAGTGTGGGGAAATTGGAAAAGTAGGGGGGGGCAGTGCATTCAAGTGATAGTCAATTAAATTGAGTGAATAATCATCTAGATCACATTTAAACTAATTTGAAAATGGCAGGAGAGGTAAAAAAAAACACAAAATAATTGAAGGGAGAAAAAGAGATGTAGAAATGCAAAAGATTTTGCATTCAGAATACATTTCTATTGGTCTTTCAGTCTTCTTATTTTCCTTTAAATTTTGAAGAAATTTAATGATAATTTTTTAATTAGACAGTTAAGGATTTATAATAATTAATTGAGGCATAACTGAATTTTATTGTAATTTGGGAATATTGTATCTTCCCGGTGACTCTTTTTTCACGTGTACCTAGTCAACTACTACAGATTTATTTAACAAATATTTGTGAGTGGCTTTTATGTGTGATGCACTGGGCTGTTTATTGGCACACAAACAAAATATTTGCATGACCTGAAGAAAGGAATGGTTTTATGGAGGAAATAGAAACATAAAGTACTAAATATGTAAATATCAATATCTTTTTTGACCACATGTTCTTTATTAACATTCTCATAAAATTAGCATTTTTTTCATAAAGTTGGATCACCCAAGAAGAACAAGTACTATAGCAGTCTATTAAAATATGTGTTTATGAATATGCTTAACATTTAAGTTATTAGAATATGTCTTATTTGTTTTTATATATTATTGTAAAATATGACTTACAGAAGACAATGATCACATTTTTTATTATTCTTATACTCTGTGCATAACAATATGGTCCATAACAACTGTTCAATACGTCTTTGCTACATTTTGGGAAAATTGATATACTCTTAATGGTATTAAAACATAAGGCAAGCAGGTATAAAAGAAGAAAGAAAGTCATATCTCATTGTTGACCTAGTGATGTTGGACATCTTTTTGTATGCCTTTTGGCCATCTGTATGTCCTTCTTGGGAATATGATGATCTGTTCAGCTTTTGATATTTTTATTTAAAATTTGTTTATTGAAGAAATACTTATTAAGCACCTAAATATTATATAAGGGAGAGAAACACAAATAATGGCTGATGAGGCTGAAAATAAATAGTCAAGAAGATAGAAAACGTTGTATGCTGTAACAAGAGTCAATAGAGATGAAAATGGAGTTCTCTCATTTGTGGCCAAGGGTTGTAATTCCAGTATTTAGGAATCTAACATTTACGTGAGCAAGAAATTGCTATTACCTGTTTTAATCAAAATCTCTTGCTTTTGTTATTTTTGTTGTTAACAATAGTAATTATTTATAATACAAAATTGAAAACAGCCACTTAGGAAATTTGATTATTTCTAGTTGAAGAGTCAGAAGTTATTGAAAGTAAACTCAATCCACTGCCAATTTTACTGAGCACAGTAAAATTGGCAGTGGATTGAGTTTACTTTGAAAAGCACAATGACAGGTTTTTGAAAACTCCATTAGTCTTATTTCTTGATATAGAAATGTATTTTCTTTAAAAGCCATATAAAATCACGTATGTGCTATCTTTTTTCTTCATTTTAAACTAGAATTGTTTTTCTTACAAAGATTACTTTGGTCTAAGTACTTGTCTAATTAAAAAGAAAAAAAAATATATAATGTTGCTCTGCATTCCATGGATTCTGTTCCAAGTTATTCTGGAGATACTTCAGAACCAATTTTGAATCATGTTTACATAATCTACCAAGTGCATGCTGATGTAAAATCAGTGTACTGTGTGCATATAATTTAACAGCCTTAAGCTAAAGAACTTAAGATTTGGTTAGCTTCAGTGTCACAAAGAGGGGATATAAATAGATTTAATTGAAAGTTACATAGATATTTATAGATTTAATTTAAATGTTATAAGTTAGCTAAATCTAAATTTTAAATACAACGAAAAGTGTATGAAATATTTAAACGAACCAGTTTTAAGTCAAACAAGTGGTTATTAAATCTATCTCAAAGGAAAATTAAGGTAAGGCAGATACAGGTACAAGTCTAGGTATAGCAATAGGTATAGTTATAGGTATAGATATATAGGTATGGTACAGATATAGCTAAAAAAAGAAATTTTCACAGTAGAGATAATTCACAGGTAATCAACCAAGTAATTTAAGCATCCTAATGTTTATAAGATTTCAATAATATATTTAGCCACATTAACATTTTTACAAATAACTATCCACTTCTAATCACATATAAACCATAAAAAAAAAACTGCATGAAGCAAGATCCATTTAATTATCTGTCTTACAGACAAAAAAATTGAGACATACTCATTTTAATTTTTCCCTTAGATTCCTCTACCTAATTTTGAACTCAGAAAACCCATTTTATGACTACTCTATGATATTACATCATAACTTTAGAATTTTTTTCTTTTTAAAAATTAAAGCAGCATAGATATGGTTGGTGTTCACTATCTTTTATGATCCCTTTTCTGTTCTTCTTCTGTAAAGGTACCTGGCTTATTATGTCTGTTTATCACTCTCATGTATATTTACTAAATATGCATTAATCTATAAGTGTATTGTGGGTTGGCAATTTATGTGAATGATAACATAATGTTCTTACTACCCTGTAGCTTTCTTTATTTTATTTTTAATTTCAAAGTGCAGTGTTTTTAATAATGCCAAAATAGCCAGCCAGTTATTTACCAGTTATTTGTAATAACTGGAAATATGGCTTTAGGGCACCTTCGTAACTGTCTAATAATTTTTTGCTTCCTTTTTTTTTTTGACTTTTTAATTATTTTTTTAGTTTCAGGTTTACATCATAGTGGTTAGACATTTATATAATTTACAGAGTGATCCCCAATTATCTAGTACCCCTCTGGCACTATACATAGTTTTTACAATATTATTTATATTCCCTATGCTATACTTTACATCCCTGTGACTATTTTGTAACTACCAATTTTTACTTCTTAACCCCTTCACCATTTTCATTCTGTCCCCCAAGCCTCTCCTATCTGGCAACCATCAGTTTGTTCTCTATATCTATGAGTCTGTTTCTGTTTTGGTTATTTTGTTCTTTAGATTCCACATATAAGTTAGAGCATAATGTCCTTGTCTTTCTCTGTTTCACTTTGCATGATACCCTCTGTGTCCATCCATGTTGGTGTGAATAGTAAGATTTCATTTTTTTTTTAATTGAGAAATATTCCATTGTACATTTATACCACTTCTTCTTTAACCAGTTGTCTATTGATGGGCACTTAGGTTGCTTCCATATCTTGGCTATTGTAAATAGCAAGCAGCTTCTTTTTTTAAATTAAGTATTCTATTTTTGAAATTTATCCTTTTTATATATGTAGCTACCATTTGTGACAATATTACAATTTATTCTGTTGAAGGCCATTTAATTTCTTTCTAATTATTTGCTTTAAATAAAAAAATGTTACAATAAATGTAGTTACATATACTTTCTTGTGCATATATGCAAAAGTTTCTCTAGGTCATCAGTCTTGGTACTGTACATTTAGAGGCAAAGGAATTTTTCCAAAGATTGTTTAGGAAATTAGTTTCTAGATAATCAAATTTTGCCTTAAATTACATTGGGTTAAAGTTATGCTAGTGTTCCTTTTTCAGCTTTCTATTCAGACTTGCCCATTTTTGTTTCGTAGAGAATGGCACATTTCTATTTTTGATGTGTTGAGAATTTTTAGATTGATTAGAGGTTGACATTTGAATGAATATATTTTTCTATATGTAATATATGTTTGCATACATTTAATTGGTGGAAAATTAAATGACTTGATTTAGTTTTGATAACATTTTCTAACATTTACTTAATTTTTCATATTTTATTGACTGTTATAGGCTCTATCTATAGTTATAGCCTTCTTTAATTCTTCAATGTTAATTTCTGCCTTTGTCAGAAAATTTTGCGAAACTTGAAAATAAGTAAAATAAGTGTTCTTTCAATTGTTAGACTTGCACGTTTTATAGATTTATTGAATGTGCTCTTTTGCAATTCTGTAGAGGTAGAGTATAACTTGTAGATTTCTGTCTGTTAGTGATACCAAGAATATCTGATGGGAAAGATAACTCCAAAGTTTACAGTTTATGTCTCTATGAGTCAATAACCAGAAATCTTATCCTAAAATTCCTATGTTAAATTGCCTGTTCATACACAGCTCCTTATATACATTTTGGAAAGTTTTAACATCCTAATAATTCCCTTATAATTTGTGAGTTGCAGAAAATCTTTTATGTTTTCATTTTATATTTACATTGGGGAAAAGGTTTTAGCTTTTTAAAACTATCTTTTAATATCTTCATTTTCATGCAAGATATTATGAGATGATTTTCTATTTTATTAAACAAAATAAAATTAAAATTGGTTGTCTGTAAAGCTTGTTTAGTAAAATAGAAAATTATGTCATTCTTTCTTTTTTCCTAATGCTATGATTGTTGTAACTAACTGAACTTGACACAGTTCCCAAGAGATGAGCCTTGAGCATTTAGAAATGCTTGTTGCTACAGGAACAGAGAAGGATTGCCTAACCCCCAGAGAACACTCTCTTGCTCTCTCGAGGAATCTTCCTCTTTTGGATTTCCAGATGCTTCTATTCTCATAAAATGTCTGTATCTGGAATGTAACCACACTATGTTCAGAACAGAAATACAATATCTATATGTTTTGTATAGGTAAAAAAATCATAGCAGATAACTGACTGTGTGCTATCTAAAACTGAATTAACAGTTTATTCTTTATAGTTTAATTAAATAAAAATAAACTCATACAACCAACTAACTTTTTTTTTTCAATAAGTTTCATAGCAGAATAGTTTGTTAAACCCATTTTTAAAATACTGACAATCACTCCATAGGAACAGTGATTTATGCCTGTGGATTGTAGAAGGGATGAATTCATTTATTTCACCAACTTTGATAGTCTGGAAGACAGAGAAGAGTTCTGAATGAAGTTCCAATGTTAATAATAAAACAGAACCCCTACTGTCCATTCATTTTAAAGACCATATTATGATTGGATCAGCAAGAAGACCTATTAAACTTCAGCAAAATGAAATAATACAAAAACAAAGAAGTGAAAAAATTTCCAAAAATTAGATCTGTTTCTCTCAGGTTATAATTGAACATCTTTAATACTATAAAAAAAAAAGTGAATTGAGCATTTAATGTTTCTATTTAGCCTTGATTTAGAAAATACAATGAGAGAATTTAATTTTTGAGTAGAGTATGCATCTGAAACAGATAATCGTGATACTATAAAGTCCCACTATTAGAGGCAATTTGTAAAGGAAAAATTATTCAACTTTTAACTGATGCTAGACTCTTAAATGATTTGATTTAAAAAGTAGTTTCTTATTTTCACTAATACGTCTTTTTTGATTGTTTCTATTCTAGTTTCT
>NW_011888818.1:9017182-9024935 GCF_000151845.1 Pteropus vampyrus
TATTTTTAAAATACTGACAATCACTCCTAGGAACAGTGATTTATGCCTGTGGATTGTAGAAGGGATGAATTCATTTATTTCACCAACTTTGATAGTCTGGAAGACAGAGAAGAGTTCTGAATGAAGTTCCAATGTTAATAATAAAACAGAACCCCTACTGTCCATTCATTTTAAAGACCGTATTATGATTGGATCAGCAAGAAGACCTATTAAACTTCAGCAAAATGAAATAATACAAAAACAAAGAAGTGAAAAAATTTCCAAAAATTAGATCTGTTTCTCTCAGGTTATAATTGAACATCTTTAATACTATAAAAAAAAAAGTGAATTGAGCATTTAATGTTTCTATTTAGCCTTGATTTAGAAAATACAATGAGAGAATTTAATTTTTGAGTAGAGTATGCATCTGAAACAGATAATCGTGATACTATAAAGTCCCACTATTAGAGGCAATTTGTAAAGGAAAAATTATTCAACTTTTAACTGATGCTAGACTCTTAAATGATTTGATTTAAAAAGTAGTTTCTTATTTTCACTAATACGTCTTTTTTGATTGTTTCTATTCTAGTTTCTCATCTATCCTTCACATCAAAAACCGATACTCTCGGGACAGGATATTGTTGGGGAGGGGGATTCCTGTCCTCTACCCTTCTTAAGATCTTTGGACTAGATACAAGAACAGATTAAGGAAAAAATAATTTAATATACACACATGGGAGAATCATAAAGGATGCTAAGAAAAATGATAAACCAGACATATATTATATTATACTTGCTAAAAAAGGAAAAATAAATTTGTGAAGAAATTGACAGGACAAAAGAAGTTAGCGCTAATTAGAAAGGAATCTAAGCAAGGGTTAAGTATTCATTAGTGAGGAATCTAAACAAAATTTGGGTTTGGATAGCAAATTAAGAAGAGGCAACAAAGTTGGTTTATACAGACTTTCCAACTTTGGGCTGTTTGGTGATAAGGAGTGTCTCCAGGTACAAGAAGGATACCTTTCACATGGGAGATTTATCTCCTGCTGTTAGGTGGACAGAAAAATCAGAGTATTCTTTTTGTACTGGCAATTTCTTAAATAACTTTGACCCAAAATAATCAATATCAACTCAAAATATGTGAGATATTTAGGGGTGGGCTGCTCTGGGCCCTGACAGTTACCTCCACTTAAACTTCCCTAGAAGTTTCACATACTAAAAGCTGGGCTGGCAGGTGCGGAGAAAGAAAACAGGTTAGAAGCTGAGTGGTAAGAGATCTGAAAAGAAAAAAAAAGAACATAGATTAAAATGAGGATGAACATATAGGGAAAAAAAGTCAGAGTACATTTCTTCATACTACATTAAATCAGTCTCTCATCCTTGGGAATAGGCCAGTCCAATAAGATGCATTATCTTCATTTACTTAATGGGAAACAATCTTTTAATAGATTTATTAGATTCTACTTGTCATGTTTGGTTTACATAGAAGCAATAGTCTTCATTGATGGTTGCATAAGCTCTGCCTGGCTGGTCAGTGTGTCTAAGGCATACTAACTCTGGATTACAACAGAGACTAAACTATTAATTTCTGACTGGAGTATTTCCAAAGTTTGCAGAATGGTGTTGAACTCTTGTTCTATTACCATGGAGAGATTTAAGATCTGTTTTTCCAATTTATAATCTCCAATGCTGGGGAATAAGACTTTCAATGTTGAAAAGAACTTGGTGTTCTGATACATAGGAGGATTTTCCATAATTTCTTGACTGGCATATTTATGTGACACAACTTTATGAACAAAGGAGCCCAGATTTGTAATTCAACTGATATTTAAGTTGGAGTATTTGGTAAAAGTATCCAAATTCATGTCATTCTGACCATTTAGTTGGAAACTCTGTATATACTTTTTTTGTGTGTCACATAAAATAAAAGACCAGTGTAATTTACAGACAAGATTAAAGTAGAATCTATAATTCCCAGAGTCTGAAGATTTCATGATTTATGTTGTTATCTATATACTTCCAATTTCCATATGCTCCTGTCAGGCAGTGAGAATGGAACAGATTCTAAAATAACTGTTATAGACAGCCTGTAGTCTGGTTGGTTTGGGCAGCTATAAAGTTTAGTCCTGTAACCTGGCCAGGTAAATCCAGATTTTCGGTCCATCCATATGTAGTCTATGATATTGGGTAGCTTAATCAGGGAAGCAGCTGCAATATCCCAAGTTGCATAGGGTGGCTTTTAACCCACTCAAAATATTTGGTGATTTGGCCGATGTGCGTGCCAAAAAAGGTAGTGCTAAAGTTAATTTTAATGTCCTTAAGAGGTCTATAGATGTCACCTGTGAAATCAAACCATAGAGTTTGATTGTAATATTATTCTAGTAAAGTCCTGGGTCATATCTGTTTTTAATGCAAAAGAAGAAATTTTTACCCGTTGTCTTTATCTGAGTAAAAGACAGGCCTGGATAACTCATTAGAAGAGGAGACAGAGTGACATTTGTCTTGTAGTAGATACCATACCCCGTTGTTCATTTATCTTCTGTATCTAGTCCACCAGATGTTCACATCGGCAGGAATGAAGACTAGTTTAGATTCTTTTGACTTACTGAGATGTTGACATAACCAACAATCAGATTGATTAGTTAACATGGCCAAGATTTGTAAATTGACATAAGAGGGCATTTGGTCTGTGATCAATCTGTTGAAAAGGAGAGGGTTAATTAGAGCAAGACTTAGGTTGAAAAGAGACTATAATGGAAACACAGAGAGGGAAAGTAGCTTAGAAAGCGACAAGAACTCTCTAGTCAGCCGTCTAATAAATGATTAATAAATGAGGAAAAAGTGTTCATTAATTTCGTGTGTGTGAATGTGTGCATTTTGTTCTGTTTTTTAAAGGAGAAGGGAATAGGTGAAAGTGAAGTTTCTTGATCTATGATCTTGGGAACAGCTGTTTACATCATGGTGCCACCGGCTTCTGGGACCCGGTGATTGGCCCTGGAAATCCTTAGTTTAAGGTGACCTGTGGAAACCATCTCCCAATTGTCTTGTTTTGTTTTTAACTTTTTTTTTTTTTTTTGGAAATAAGCTTAGACTTACAGAAGAGTTACAAAAATAGTACGTAGACTTTCTATATATCTTCCACTCAGTTTTCACTAATGCATCTTACATACCCAAGATACAATTATCAGAAATTGACAGTGATTCAGTACTATTAACTAAAATGCAGACTTTATTTAGATTCCGTCGGATTTCCCATTAATGTCCCTTTTCTGGCCCAGGAGCCAGGCACAATCTCATTGCATTTAGTCTTCCCCAATGTGCGACAGTGCCTCAGCGTTTTCTCCCACCCAGTTGTCTTTAGAGTGATGGTCTAGGACTATTTTGTTATGGCTTGGATGGATTCGGGAGGGTTTTTAAAAAATATTTTGATGACAGTGTAAATAGTTAATAATACCTTAAAAAATTCTTTCTAAAGATGTTACAGCATATCTTTTCTTCTAAAAATCTTTATAGAAGTTTTTTGATTGAAAAGAACAGCAAAGCGTGTCAGTTGGTAGAGGCTATACCTCTTTTACCTGTTGACGATATGCTTCAAGTATACTATTTAATTCTTGTATATAGTTAGGGTGTCAAATTATTCACTTAAATTACTGTAATATTTGTTTAATCCAAGAATGGAAGGTTTGGAGATGCCAGTAGGCATTGGGTATTATTTCAAAAGAGGGTCAATCCATGTCTCCTTTTGGAGTATTCCAGATGTTTATAAGGGCTAAGGTCGAAGTTTCTGGCCATTCAAGTCAAGTTACTTGACAGATCTTTTTAAAAATGTACCATTTGCCCTGATTTTTGAGAGTGATATCACATATGAAATTTTAATGAGTACTCCATAGTTTTGCAAGCAGACGATTTATCTCTACTGTTAAAATGAGTTCCTTGGTCTAATTTAACCCATAAAGGAGTGCGAGAATGTGGAATAATCTCAACCGTTAATCTCTTAAACACGTCTAGTTGGATAGCATTCAGTTCACCCACACAGGCCGACCATCGCCAAATAGTTAGAATAGGCCTAAAGCTGGAACAACTCTATAAAATCCATTTGGAGTGCTTCAAGAGGCAGTGTGGGCCTAGGAGGACTTCCTAGGGTATATTCATTCTTCCAGAATTTTAGTGAGATTTACAAGTAATGCACTGGGAAAAAAAAATTTGGTCAGAAAGTTATTAGATGCCAGAGAAAAACCAACTGTTTTTAGTTTCTTAACTATCCCCCATCTGCATACTTATTTCCCACTAAATAAATGCAAGACAAAAAGTCAGAAGAAAAGGAGCTCTAAGAAGTCCATTTGGCCCAATGTATAATCCATCTAATATTATTTGGTACCCTTTTGTATCCATTGTCCTTTGCTGATTGTAGGGCATTTGCCTGGTGGTTAATAACATTAGTGAGGGATAAAGATAGGTTTAAAAATTGGGTAGAGAAATAATAAGGGGTCTGTTTTGAGCCGCATAGTTAGCAGCTTTGTCGTTTCCTAAAGATATAGTATCAGTCTCGTTAGTACGGGCTGAACAGTGAATAGCAGCAATTTTAGAAGGGAGGTGAATAGCTTGTAGGAGGGCAACAATTATATGCTCATTAGCACTAGGAGTACCTGCAAAAGTTAAGAATCCATGAGAGTTTTAAATTGTGCCAACAGCAGGACAGACTCCAAAAGCGTATTTAGAGTCTGTGTAAATAATAGCAGTTTTATAAATTCAGTTTTTCCTTAGTTTTGTAAATTCTTACTCAGTTGAGTTTTATGATTTTAAAGTTATCAGAAACCTGTATTCAGAGTTCTTTCTATAAGTCTTTGAAGATGAAGCATTTTTGTAAAAGGCATCAGAGTAAAATAATAACTATAAATGACAAGACTTAAAATGACATGGTTAAAGATCTGATTATTATGAAATTGACAAGAAATTTGGTGATTTAAAGATAGTAACTAGAATTATGACTGGTAAAATTATATTAAGATATATCAGAATTTAGAACATTTATATAGACCTAACAAAGAGAAGGCTTAGTATTTTTATTTGGCAAATTTTCCCATGTAATTTAACATGTCAAATAGTCTTAATAAGTTTAATATTTCTCTTTTATAAGGAGAGAGAACAAATTTTTCGAGGTGTTCCATGGGCTCTCTGAAAGACCCCAAAGTTATCTGTAGGTCAATAATATTTTACTTATAATTTGATTTTGGGAAGTTTGTCAAAAATATCAAAAGATTTTAAAACACTTGGTCAAATAGGATTATAGTTCACTGTGAAGCAACACTTAGTTATCTGTTTAACCATGGTGACAAAGACTTTGTAAGCAAATACAGAAAGTTAAATAGCTATTAGTAAAATTTAGCTCTTTTTAATATTGAAATCGAATGAAGACTGTATGAAGTACAGTTGGTAAGACATAAAATCTTTGTTTTCTAAAAAGATTAAAAGGTAAAGAAAAACCTTTTATAATCCATTATCAAAAGCATACTACACTCTAAGAAAGTTTTGTCACTTTAGCAGATAAAAAATATTGCTTTAGTTTTACACAAGTACATCATTGATATTAAAGCTTAATTTTTAAAACACTTCTAATAACAATTCAATTCTTAGGATTTTGTATATATACATTTAGTTTATCCTTCATAACCAAAAGTTCTAGTTTAGACAAAATCACTCTCATTTTTTTTGACAAAATGCATCGCCATTATTCATACCTTTTTTTTAGCCAAAACATCTTACTTTCCTTGTATACAACTGCCCCCCCTTTTTATTTTTTAGTAACTTCAATTACATATATTAGAATTTTTAACCTTTAAAAACCTTTAATTTTTCTAGGAGGAAAAGTATTTCTAGGTTAAAAAAAAGCAAGAGTATTTTTTTTTTTTTTTACCAAATTTTACATCAGAATTGCTAGACCCTCAAGATGCTAGCTTCATAGATATTTACTCCTGCTAATTTAAATTTAGAGAAAGATAATGAAATTTTCACTCCTTTTTTTTATACCAGATCCTGCAGAAAGATTTTGGGAGTTTGTCTAGATAAGACAGCTTACCTGTTTGCTGGCTCTTTTGTCAGATATCCCAGGATTTCTTAGGTGTGGCTGGCTAAGGACAAGCCATTTCTAGCCAGTGGATCCTGGTTTGCTCACCAAAATTGTTGGGGAGGGGAAAATTCCCTTCCTCTACCCTTCGTAAGTTCTTATGGCTGGACTAATAATAAAATTAGCACAAAACCAGATTAACAAAAGAAAAGAAAAACAATTTAATGTGAGTGTAAATGATGCTCAGAAATGATCAACCAACCAGTATTTAATACTTTTTAGACAAAGAAACAATAAATTTGAGAAGAAATTGATAGGACACAAAAAGTTATTGCTCATTAAAAAGGATATAAGCAAGGTTTAGGTATTCATTAGTGAATAATCTAAACAAAAGTTGGGCTTGAATAGTAAATTAATAACAAGGTTTGTTTACATAGATTTTTTTGGTCTGGGGTCTTCAACTCTAGCGATAATGGGTGTTTCCAGGTACGGGGAGGATGTCTCTGATGTGGAGATTTATCTCCTGCTTTTAGGCATACAGAAAGGTAAGAGTGTTCCTTATGTATTGCAGTTTCTTAAATAATTTTAATTCAAAATAATATACCATTGTGGGATATCTTGGAGCTGCTTATCATGGGCCCTGACAGTGTGGAGTAGGTGTTTTCCCATAGTTCTAATTAGATTTTATTTTTTGTATATGTTAAGCCCATTGAACCAAAACCAACTATTAATTTTATTATGTATCAATTATACATATATGTTAAAGCTTGTTTCTAGGTTTTCAGTTTTTCTATATTATTAGATTAATAGATTGGGGTTTTATTAAACAATCGTTTGTATAAAAAGAAATATTCTTTCCTTTCTAAAACACATGACCTTTACATCACTAATAGCATCTTATGTAATGTTGAAATGAAGTAGGGAAAGAGTCATATCTCTTGTTTTGCTACTGTATTAATTTTCTAGGGCTTTTGTAACAAAGTACCACAGACTGGGTGGCTTAAACAATAGAAAATTGTTTCTCACAATTTGTAGGGTAGAAGTCCAAGATCAAGTTGTCGGTATTTTTTATTTCTTCTGAGGCCTCTCTTGGCTTGCAGATAGCTACCTTCTTTCTCCCTGTGTTCTCATATGGTCTTTTTCTCTGCATACACATGCCCTACCTTTCTCGCTGTGTGTCCAGATTTTCTCTTCATACAGTAGATAAGGACACCAGTCACATTGGAATTGGCCCCACTCTAATAGCCTTATTTTAATTTAATAACCTCTTAATAGGTCCTACCTCAGTACCATTCTGAGTTACTGGGTGCTAGAGTTTCAAGATATGCATTTGTGGGAGACAAAATTCTACCCCAAACAGCCACTAATTTGAGAATATTCCTAACAATTTACTATTAAATCTGATAATAGAAATTTTATAAGTTATTTTCCATATTTTCTTAGTTTGGTGAATTTTTATCACAGTTGAATAATGAATTTTGTAAAATTAATCTGCATATATTAAGATGATTGTGGGTTTTTATTTTCATCTTTTATCTGATGAAAAACACAGTGGATGATTTGATGTCTAGTTATCTTAGAATTCTCAGACTATACCCAAAATGTTCATAGTAAATTTTCTTGAATGCACTGCTGAATTAATTTGTTCATTTTTAATACAATATTGTGGCATCTGTTCATTCTAACATTTTCATTTCTTATTCTCTTATG
>NW_011888818.1:9026040-9041645 GCF_000151845.1 Pteropus vampyrus
CCATGAAACAATTAGTAGGATCTGTATCCCCAAGAGCCTTGGGTGCTTTTATTTCAGTCTTAAAGCACTCCTCAGTCTTAAAGCACATCTCAGTACTCTAGATGGGATAATAAAGAAATGAGCTTCCTTGGTAGTGTCCCTCACAGCTCGGGAATCTAGGCACTCACTCATACACACTCACTTTCCCCTCAGGAAATCATCTTTGAGAAGGTGCCTTGGGGAAGGGGTGATGCAAGAAGAGTAGAACTGTTCTTTTACTCTTTGCAGTTTATCCAATCTCAGATTTTTTTGTTGTTGTTCTAATGGTGTGCTGGGACTTCTCTGCTGGACTCCCAGACTTCCATATAGGCACTTTCATCTGTGAGTCATTGTCACAATCAGTGTTCTTTGAGGGAAAGACAGGAGAAAATTATTCCACCATTTTGTGACATTACTCCCTAAATTGTGATTTTTAGGATTCTAAATATATGAGTGTGGCTATTTTTATAATTGTTTCCTAATGATGTTTTGGTCCAAGAGGGTGGCTGTATGTTATTGATTCTTTGGAATTTCTTGAAACTTCTTTAGTAGTCAGTATGTCCACTTAATAAAACTGTCCCACATGTAACTAAATAAATATCTATAGATTTTTTTATGTGTGTGGGGAGAGGTGTCTGTATATCTATTGATAGTTAAAATCAAGCCTTACTTTTTCCCAGTCTTTGTTCGAGGATGCCTCAGTCACAATTTTACATAGTGAACAGGGGTCTGATCTCCTACTGTACCTGGATTACTATTTTACTTTTTATTCTGTAGGAGTTATTATGTTCTTGGGCTGCTTTTAATCTAAGATTTCCATAATTTGAGGCTAAAGCTTCTTATAGAGTGTTATGTGTGTCTTTTCCATCTCTCTCCCACTGTTATGATTTTTTGTGGATGTATATCTTTATTAAAGGGATGAATATGTTGATAGTTTGTTTTTCCTGTTATTAATATACATTGAACATTTGATCATGACAGCCATGAAGAAGTTATGCATAGATTTGCATCATCATTCTGACTCACATTTCTAAATCTCCTTTTTGTTGTTGTTTGCTGCTTGCCTTTATTTTTCATAAATTTCTGTGTCTGTGGGTCTCAGTCTCAGATAACCTAAATCAATAAGTTGGTTTTTGAATATAGGACACTGCATTTCTAAAAATCACTTATGTTATTTCTGGCAATAATCCAAGTTTAGGACCACTGACTCATTTAAATGTGTATTTTAAATTTCTTTTTTTGCAAGTTATTTAATTAATGGAAAATTCTTCAATTGAGAAACAAGTTTTTAAAATTTATGTTGTGTACAACCTGCATTTTCTTAGCTATATTTATTTATCCCATTAATAACTCATTTGTTGAACATATATTAATGCCTTCTATGTTCTAGGAACTACTATCTATACTAAAATAATAATATCTGACTATTTTGAAAAGATAGTCTAATGATTTAGCATGTAGATTCTGGATAGAGTGCTTCAGGACACAGCTCTGTTATTCACTAGCAGTGTAATGTTGAAAATTTGCTTAATGTTTTTATGTCTCAATTTGGATACAATGATGGCATCTTCCACATGGTGATTTAGTTTATTGTTTGAAATGGTGTCTGGAATATAAGTGCTTATTAAGTGCTTGCTGTGTGTTATTGAGTGCTTCCTTGTATCAGACACTGTTCTAAGCGTTTTTCATGCATTGATTAACCTAATATTCACAGCAAAACAACTATTTGAGATATATAGTATGAGACACTATCATAGGTAATGAGAAATTTTCTTAACATTAGTATTCTTGACATTAGCTTAAGTAATCTTTTGAGGACATAAAATGCATGTTACTAATAGTTCTAGTTCCACTTTTGAGCACAGTAGCCATGACACTGTAGACCCTCATGAGACATTGAATGAATAAGCTCACAGCGAGCCAAGAATTTGTGGAAGACATGCATTATCATAGTCAATATGAGGGAGGGAGAACTCAAAAGTAGGTTGCATTGAATAATGATATGAAAGACAAAGAAGACTGTGCTTCAAGCATGAGAAAGGTGAAAAGATAGGAAGGAAATCTGTGTTATAAGACCATGCTAATTATTTATGACCTGAAGAGCATGAGGATTTCGGAAAACATATTTTCTGTATACCAGCAACACACGATATTTACAGGGGTGGACAGAACATAAAATTGTAGCTAGGTTATGATGGGTCGTCTAAGTCAACCTAACGGGTTTAACTCTATATTCTAAAACTAGGGGTCAGCAAACTGTTTCTGTGAAAGGCCACAGTAAATATTTTAGGCTTTGAGGGACAAATGATCTATGTTATGACTATTCAACTCTGCTGTTGTAGTATGAGAGCAGACACTGATAGAAGTAAATGAGCTGTTGTGATTTAGTTCCAACAAAACACATTGCAGGTCAATTTTGATCTGAGGGTTCTAGTTTGCTGTGACCTGCTTTAAAAATTAAAAACAGAATTGTCATATGATCCAGCAATTCCACTTCTGGGTATGTATCCAAAGGAAATGAAAACAGGATATCAAAAAGATACCTGCACTCCCACATTCATTGCAGTATTATTTGGAATGACCATGTATGGAAACATTCTGTGTGTCCATTAACAGATTAATGGATAAGGAAGATATAAATGCACACACACACACACACACACACACACACACACACACATACACATCTGTGTGTATACATATATATAGGTATATGTGTGTGTGTGTATATATATATACACACATGTAACATGTATGTATATATAGGTTATGTATATGTGTGTGTGTATATATATAAAATGGAATATAATTTAGCCATTAAAAAGAAAGAAATCCTACCATTATGACAACATAGATGAATTTTGATGGTATTATGCTAAGTGAAATAAGTCAAACAATTACTTATATGTGGAATTACTTATATGTGGATATTACTCATATGTGGAATCCCCAAACCAAACTTATAGAAACAGTAAATATAATAGTAGTTATCAAGGGCTTGGGACTGGGGGAAATAGAGTGCAAACTTGCATCTAGAAGATGAATAAATTCTAGAGATCAAATGCACAGAATAGTGGTTATAGTCAACAGTACTGTATTATATACCTCAGAGTTGCTAAGAGAGTTGATCTTAAATGTTCTCACCACAAAAAAGAAATGATAATTATGTAACATGATAGAGGTGTTAGTTGATGCTACAGTAGTAATCATATTGAGATATATAAGTATATCAAATCAATGCATTATATGCCTTAAATTTATACAATCTTATATGTCAATTATATCTCAATTTAAAAAGGATAGAAAATCATAAAATTATATATCAATAAGTACTCTCAGTGGCTATAATTATTTGAATTTTTAATATGTGCCAGACACTGTGCATTATGTATGTCTCATTCATACTGTCTCACTTAACTGTATCATTATGTTAGGTCAGTATGTTCATTATCCTAATTTTTCTGTTAAACAAAGCAAACATGCTGAGAGGGATTAAGTAATTTACCCAAGGCTACCCAGCTAGTGAATGTCTACTTCAGACAATAGATCAGGACTGTTAAGATCTTATGGGAAATAAATTAGAAGTGCCATACTATAGATTCCTTGTATTCAAGAAGTGTATAATCTTTTGAGGTGGAAAATCATATTGTACAGATAATTTTATGTTTATTAGAACAGTACAACAGCTGTCAAAAATAATATAATGAAGTCATATAGGTGCTGTCTCTATCTTAAGGACCTACCACACTTCTAAATACGCAGCAGAATATTGTGCAATTGGTTTGCAAACTATTAAAAATAATGAACAATTAAAAAACATTTTTGATAGTAAAATTTTAGTTCTATAAATGAAAGTGTTATTTACATAATAGATTTTCTGTTTATAAATATATATGTGTACAGTGCAGTGTAGAAAAATTTAAAACACCAAAAATATACAATAAAAATTAAAACCACATATAATTACATGATATGCTTTTAGTATGTCTACACATTTATTTCTATGATTTTCAAAATCCATGTATACTTGCCTTATAAAATTTAAAAGTATTCTATCTATATGTTTTTCTAGTAATTGTCCTTGGAATAACATTTCCAAAAATATGTTTTGTTTTCATTAAACATACAGTTTTAATATTGCTACTTTAAGTGAACTTTAGGTAAATATTTAATAAAAACTAAAGGGCTGATTAAAATGTGATGTCAGTATTTCCTCCCTCTTGCTTCCAGATTGGAGGCCACCTTTCCTTTTGAATAGCCCCTTGATGACATGATATCAAAAAGCAATCAGATAAAATACAGCCCCACAAGAATACAATACAAAACTAGTAAATCTTGTAGTCTTGCAAAAAAAATTACGATGTATCTTCATTAAAGTGTTATATATTAACAATAAAATGTAGCATGACAAGAATATGGCTTTGTTCATAAAATCAGCTTCAGCGTAGGCTCTTGTTATGGCTTAAGAAAGATATATGAACAGTTTGAAGTAAATTACAGAAATAAATCTTTCCTGGCTGCACCTAAAGCTCTGCAGATAGTTAAAAACAATAACACATGAGGAAGGAGAAAGTGTAAATTTTTTTGGGTTACTGAATCCTGCAAGTGACAAGTCCTGTGAATTTCACTGATGTCATATTACTGTCATTAACATTTTTCTTCATTGGCTGGCTTCTGTGTTGTGATTGACATTCAGTACAATTCAGGGCAATGTTTAAAAAATGTTGATAAACAAAGCACAGAATTTAAATTTTAGTAGTCATTCCTATTGAAGTGAATAAATGAAAGATCAGAAAAGAAAGCATATGAGTCAATACAGTATTTCTGGAATATTTATTTAGGGCAGGTGCAGGTCATGAAATTGTTGGTTCTAGAAAATTGTTTCCTTAATACTCTCATAATCTCTCTCCTTAATTTCTATAAAATGGAATTGCTAAAATTTTGTTTTATACTATTTTTTACACTGTCATTAGTTTAAACAAGGAGGAGAAGGAAGGTTTATTCCAACCCTATACATTTAAAACATGTGACTTACTCATTACCTGGCTTCTTGTGTTTAACCTCATCCCTACCTCAAATCTGAAAACAGCCTACTAGCTTTGAATTTGAGTGAGTCCTAAAGATCCACTTATTTTTTCTTAAATTCTTGCTCACCATATTTTGCACATTGAGTATGGTTAATTGAGGTTTAACATATATGTTAAATTCTGACTCAATATCAGCTAATTCAGGTACTAGCTCTATAAAGCTCCTAGAGCACGATACTCCCTTACAATTTCAAAAGAAAAGTTGACGACGAAGTATGAGGGTACTAAAGGAGTATACTTTCCTGGATTTCTCCTAGTATTTTCAGATTAATGATACAGATTTAAATCTTGCTCCAAATCAAGTTGTGTCTCAGATGTTGCTGATGCTGACTTAAGATAGATACAGTCCTTCCACCATTTAGCAGTAGGTGACAGTGGTGATTGTTAGAATAACTAAACAGTAAATAAGTCTTTTTTTTTTTTTTTATTTTATCCTGAAGTAGTTTTAAACTTGTGAGAATACTATTTGTCTTTACTACAAGGCACAGTTTTAAAATAGAGACAGATCTTAGGTTGGAATCACAGTCTCGATTGGTGATACCTTAACCTGACATATACAAAAACTGACCCATTCTAAGAGATTTATTCAGGTTTGTATATGCTGGAACATTCATTGTTTGATTTAAAAGAATAAAGAAAAAGGCGTCAGATCGAAGGCCAAAAAGATGCTATCAAGGGCAAGTCAGGTAAACTTTCTGAGTCTCAGTTGACTCATCTGTAAAATGGCAATAATATTGTATGGTTTCTCTAGATCAATAAGTTATTATTAAGAAAGCAAGAAAATAGGTATTAAAAGGATTAAATGAAAATAGTATTGTCTATACTTTACATAAACTATCCAAAGTGATACATTGAAAAGGAATTGTTCGACATGCCAGATTAGTCATCAGAACTACTCTCTACAGATGTTTAGGTAAATTATCACTTGCTTTCATTATACCTGAAATATATGTTGCAAGAGATCCTTTATACGAAAATCTTATTAGGTGTGCCCCTCTATATTTAGAATAAGGGCAAAAAGGATAAACTATTATGTATCTTGACTATGTATTTCCAGTAAAGTTACAAAAAAGAAGTAGGAAAATAAAAGATATTCTAAGAAATAAAAATATATCCTACCAGTTATCACATTAATTGTATAAATATGTTATCAGACACTTTTTATATAATGATGTACTTTGTATTAATGTCACCTTTTCATTAGAACTTCAAACAGTATTACACAGTTCATCTCAGATATACCATGCGCACATATATACATTTGTTTTTAATCTAAGACAGACAGAAGCTAACCTTCTTATGGCCTTGACTATTTTATATAACCCATTGCTGATGTCTTCTTTCCAGGAAGATGAATTGTATCTTTGCCTTTCTATTATCTGGCATGTTATCCCTATAAACTAGGAGACAATCCTTACAGTTTCCTAATTCTAGCTCGTGACATATTTCTTTGAGGGAGATAATTCATAAATATAATTTCTTGAAAAGCTCATGGCAATCCCAAGTCATCTGTATAATTTGTTTTCAATAAAAGTGATATAAATTTATGTCATGAATTTGATATAACTTCTAACTTAGATTTTTAAAAAATTCCTTTGTGTAATGCTTCGAGAGACATCTGCTTTGATAGTCATTAGATGTGCATCTGGTCAAAAATAGTCTCCACATGTTGGTTGCTGGAAAGTAAGTTTACAAAAACCATAACCATGATTCAATGGAGTATTAGTAAAGTGTTTCAGTTATCCATCGCTATTTACAACGTCCATGTGGGTTTGTCAGTACAACTTTTGAAATGTAACAAATTAATATCCTTACTTTGACTTAATTTGTGGACAGATGGCATGAATAGGACTGAGTGATGCATTGGGCTTTCCCTGAGCTTGTCAAGATTTATTTACAGCATAGGAGCCATCCTCTGATGTCTGATTATCTGCTTCATTTAGTAGGAAAGAAATTAACATCTTATTTCTGTGCTGATGACTCAGCAGGTAGCATACCACTAACACAAATACACACACACACACACACACACACACACACACACACACACACACACACCAAAAAAGCACTGGTCTTCAAATCAAACAAGACCAATTAAAGAGCTAAATTATTTTATTAGACCCAAGGGATAGAAGCAATTATTTCAGTTGACGAGTAGAGTAATGAATTTTTGGAAAAGAAATGAGTATTTCATTTCTGGCATAGCTAAGTAAAAGGTGGTATTTTAAATAAAATTTTTAACATAATTCTATACATTTATATGCCTTGTAATATACGCAGTTTAGAACAAAAAAAGGTCCACTGCAGTAAAGCACATATTTCAACTACATATGTTAAATGCTACTTAATTTTTCATTGAATGCAAGCCCCAAGGAAAACACTATTAGCTAGAAAGCATAATTTGAAATATAGAAGGTATGTTTTTTTTACAACATAAAATATACTTAAATTTACATATTAAACTATTTTGCAAGTTTGACATACTTTAATAAGGCCCTTTCTTGATATAATAACATATCTTAATGCTGTCAAATGTAATATGAGAAATATGCCTGGCATGACAATTTTATTTTATCTCTTTGGACAAATAAACTATTTAAAAGCATTAATGCGGTAGCTATTTGTAGCAAATTGTATATAGATACATAGCATAAATGGTGCTGGAAAAATTGGACATCAACATGCAAAAAAATAAAAATTAATCTAGACGTAGACCTTTCATCTTTCACAAAACTTATCTCAAATTGGATCACAGACCTAGATGTAAATGACAAAACTATAAAACTTCTAGAAGGTAACATAGAAAAATCTAGATGACTTTTGGTTTGGCAATGAGTTTTTAGACATAACACCCAAAGCACAATCTATGGAAGAAAAAAGTGGTAAGCTAGACTTCATTGAATCTTAAAACTTCAGCTCTGCAAAAGACACCGGTCAGAGAATGAGAAAACAAGCCATAGAATGGGAGAAATTTTTGCAAATGAGACATCCAGTAAAGTACATTTATCCAAAATATTCAAAGAATTCCTAACACTAAACAATTTGAAAACAAACAGCCCAGTTGAAAATAAGCAAAAGATCTGAATAGACCCCTCACCAAAGAAGATATACAGATGGCATAAAGGCATATGAAAAGATACTCAATATCACATGTCTTTAGGGAATTACAAAGTAAAACAACGAGATACCACTACACACCTATTAAAATGAGTAAGATTGAAAACACCGACAATACTGAATGCTGGTGAGGATATGGAGCTATAGAAACTCACCTTCCTCACTGGTGGGAATACAAACTGGTACAGCCAATTTGGCAGGTTATTTTACAGTTTCTCACAAAGACATAGTCTTAGCCATACAATCCGGGAGCCATGCTCTATGGTATTTACCCAAATGAGTTATAAACTTGTGTCCTCATAAAAACCTGCATACAAATGCTTATAACAGCTTTATTCATAATGGTAAAACTCAAAAGCTATCCAGATATCCTTCAATAGATGAATATGTAAACAAACAGCGGTACATATATATAATAGAACATTTTCAGTGATAAAAAGAAATGAACTATCAAGCCACAAAATGACATGGAAGAACCTCAAATGTGTATAGCTAAGTGAAAGAAGCCAGTTGAAAAGGCTGCATGCTATATGATTCCAACCATATGGCATTCTGGAAAGAGCAAAATAATAGAGGTAGTAAAAAGATCAGGAGTTGCTGGAAGTTTGGAAGGAAGGATGAATAAGTGATGTACAGAGAATTTTTAGGGCAGTGAAACTCTTGCATGATATAATGGTGGATACATGGCATTATGCATTTGTCAAAACCCACAGAATGTACAACACAAAGAGTGAATCCTAAACTATGAGCATGAATGGATAATTTATCAACATTGATTCAGCAATGTAAGAAACATTCCACACTAATGCAATAAGTTAATAATGAGGTAACTAGGGGTGGGGTGGGGTGGAAGGAAGTATATGGGAGCTTTCTATACTTTCTGCTCAATTTTTCTGTAAATCTAAAACTGCTTTAAAAACAAAGCCAATTCATTTAAAATGGATTAAATTAGAAATAAGCAAAATTGAATTTAAACAGAATGGTTTTCAATCTAGACAAATATATGACTAATATTAAAAAGCTTTTTTACAGAGACTCATGGATATGGACAAGTGGTTACCAGAGGGTCAGGGCAGGGAGGGGGAGGTAGGTGGGGTTAAAGGGGTCAGATACATGGCGACAGAAAGAAATATAACTTTGGGAGGTGAACACACAATGTAAATATATATATACCTTACTGTTAAAATGTACAGCTGAATCTTAACCAGATTTTGTTAACCAATGTCACCATAAAAATATTTAATTAATTAAAACATTTTTTAAAAATAAAAGGCTTTTTTAGAAAAGTAATGATAAATAACAAGGATTCTGTCACAGTTAATATGAAAAACAAAAGTTAGAGATTCAAGTTTAGCAAAATCTATTCAATCTCATTGAATGCTTTGGGTAAAAGAGCCAGTAGACAGCATTTCAGTTACGGTAGGTATCAGTGTTGAGAAGATAAACCATGTGATTTATATGAATTCCTTCATTTATTCATTCAAATACGAATAAAGCACATGTTAAATGATCTAGTAAAAGAAAAAGTTAAAGAACAATTACAAGGTAGTATAGCACACTAAAGAGACTAAAGAGCCTTCTATTAAAGGAAAATGGGATAAAAATGACTATACCTTTTAATTTATTGCTGAGCTCTAAAGATGTAAGGAAAATTATCAGGATCATTTTCCCCATTAAAATGATCTGGAAGTAAAAAGACCATGGTGATTTATAAGCATTTACAAAAGAGGGGGATGCCTGTGGAAAATCTTTGCTGAAATCTAGAAAGATGGTTAAACCATTTTCGGAATGCAATGTCTTTGGCATCAAACAAACACAAAGGCAAATCCTCATGGATGAAGTAACCACCAGTATATCTGCTAAATCAGCCAACCTTCCAATCAAAGATAACAAAAACATTCAGACGTAGACTCTCATAGCCTTTAGATATTCTAGTAATAATACATAGAATACAAAAAATTGAGTCTGATTTTTTAATGAATTATTAAATTATTAAATATTAAATTAATAAATAAAATCACAAATATGAGCGGACCCAGCTATAATAAAAAACAACTAGATTTGAAAAAAGTACTAAATAGAAATCTTAGATAAGGTATGTGTGTGATTTATAGTTAGATAGATAGATAAATAGATATAGATAGTATAATTGTAGATAATTGACACTAAAATTAGTGAACTGGAAAATATATATGAAGAATTTGATTTTAAGAGAGAAGAATTGGAGTATAGGCAACAGAAGGAAATTACATTTCTTTGAGCATCATAGTTAGGCTTTGGAAAAAGCCATTAAATGATATATAAATGTTTTAAAAACAAAATTAAAAATGATAGGAAGAAAACAAAGAATTTGACTTTAATATACTATAATTTAATTAAATTGAATTAAATTAAATGGCAAGTTCTTTTTGTTTGGAAACAGTTATCTGGTTTCTTTTGCAGCTAAATAGAGTTGGAAAAGAGAGGAGAAATGAATTCTGATGGTATATCTAGCATTGGATTACAGAAATTGCCAAAAAAATTCATTGCCAAATGGAGCAGACCTTTTCCTGAATGCAAAATTCAGCAACTATATCTGAGAACAAGTAGTGAAACTGAGAAAAATAGGATTACTGCTACTTGGCGTGAATGTAGAAAAGACTACAGGGTACAACGAAAAGTCCTGATGGCTTTAGAAAAACCCACCAAAGTCAATTTCCAGACTGAGGACTGAACCGAGGAAAATCTGCTGGAATTAGAATCCCACTTTAATAGGCAGAAATATTGGTGGTTTTGGGGGGGGAAAAAAAAGAAGATGGAGACAGGGTTTCAGAGAACCCAGATCTCAGAATAGTGGAGGAGGCTGCACAAACAGCCATTATTTTAAGTGCTGTGAGGTGTAAATAGTTAAGAGAGCCACCTAGACACCCCTCAACTCCCCCTAGCAAACTCGTTTAAACAAGAACATAAAAGAATTGCTAATGCCAAAATGTTATAAGAAAAAAAAAATTATCTAAATTTTCTGAATGACAATGGCGGGGAGGGGATATAACCTAATATTACAAAAGAAGCTACTAGAGAAATCAACTTTAGATAACCAAAATTAATAGGTGGAGCTGTGGCATAAGGATTGACGATAAATGTTGATTATAAATAAAAGCAATGTAAAACTAAATTATAGAGGTAAATATGCTAGAGTAGTATGTAAATGTTACATACTGTACTGTATAGATATAATATAACTATCAAGAATAGGGAGAGAAAATGAAAACTATATCTCAATATCAATTAAGATAACACAAAGGCAAAAATAAATGTTTAATGTTTTGAAGACTCTCCTTTCTTTCCACACATTCCCCCACATTTATTCTCTTTTGACATCCCCTCCCTACTCCCACCATACAACGTACTGACTACAACTTGTTAAAAAATCTTTATGATTTTCTTAACAGTTGCTTGAAAAATTTATTTTTGTACTACACGTTTTCTTTTTGCCAGATGCGTCTAACAAGTATGTTTGGAGAGACCTACTCTCAGGCCACTCCATTAAACCCCCTTCCCTCTCCCTCTCAGTATTTATAATAATCAAAGAAGTACCCAGTTTTATAGCCCTCAGTTATGCCTTTTTTTTGACATTTTATTTTTTAATATATATATCTATGGATATAGATATGTAATTTTGTCAAACTTTTTTCTGTACAAAAGTCTTAAGATTTAAAACTATTATTTGTATTATATGATGGTGATATGTTAATGTTACAAAATTTTTAATGAAAAATATTTTTGTTACTAGTCAGTTTCATAATTATTTTTTAAGTTTGTATATTATCCGATGTTGATGCAAAATATTATATGATATGTTTTTGTTTAAGAATGTAATGTGTGTAATAAACATATAGAGTGTATTTGACCTTAAGGAAATAAAAAGTAGTCTGATTCGCAGAGATTTATCATGTTGGCAGGTTGATCTTGGTATCTCTAAAAGAAAAGCAGTCTACTGAATTTTTACTTGATCCATATAAATGGAAAGGTTCTAGGCTGTGTGAACAAAAATCTAACTTGAATCACCAACACAGAGTCATGGTTCCTTAATCAAGTCCCGAACTGTGCTAGTTTGTAGACCCAGAACCCCTTGAATGAAAGGGAGATCAGTTCCCCTTATATGTGTATGTTATACTTTAGAATGATTCCAAATATGTTCATGAAGCAAATTAATATATATTCATGTTTTATTTCTGATATTTTAAGTTCCCTTAGAGTAAACCTTTGTGTATCTGAGATAATACTCAAACAAGAAAAATTATAAAATGCATGAAACCTTATGGTAGGTGAGCTGTGAGCCCAAAGCTATTGCAGCTTGGCATGCACTGAGTATATTAAAAATACAACAAAGAGTATAAGGCCCTAAGTAGTCATACTTCAGCATTTCCTCACTGAAAGCTAATATGGAAAGTAGGACAAAGAGTTTGTTTTTTAGATGATTTCAAGGATCAAAAGAAAGTGTTAAAGTTGGAAAGATGATAAATCTACAATCTGTCATAAGTATTGCTTCTCCAGAGACTTATTTTTGTTTATAGTTTGAAATCTATTATTAGATGAAAATGACTTGAGTTTTGGGGAATGCAAATTTTTATTTGTTTTTGTACATTATCGGCATTGTTCATGCTTAAATGTGTGTGGAAAAATATTTGGTCTACGGCCATGCCACTCTGAACAAGCCCGATCCCGTCTGATCTCAGAAACTAAGCAGGGTCGGGCCTGGTTAGTACTTGGATGAGAGACCACCTAGGAAGACCAGGTGCTGTAGGCGTAAAAAAATAAAAAATAAGGGATTGTAAGCTTACAAGGTCCTTGCAATCTACGAGGTCAACCAAGGGTTGCCTCACATATAAAAATATATATGTATATATATTTGAATTACATGTATGGTTTTATACTTCCTGGAATCTTTTAACAGTCTGAGATATTTATATAAAGTGAGAGTATTGATATGATAAGACAGAGGATTTTATATATAATTTATGTAATTATTCTGCATAGATAATCTCTAAGGTAGTGCTGTCCAATAGAAATCTCAGTAGTGATGGAAATGTTCTATATCTGTGCTGTCTGATACTGTAGCCTCTAGCCACAGGTAGCTCTTGAGCACTTAAAATGTGGCTAGTGAGACTGAAGAAGTGACTTTTAAAATTTTAAATTTTTAATTTATTCAAATATAATTTTACATATCCTTGTGGCCTGTGGCTATTGATGCATGTTAGACAGTGCATCTCTCAATCTGTAAGAGATGAAGTCAAGTGAGTGTACAGTTGTACATACAGAAATATTTCAGAATTGCCTACCATTCTGTGTACTACATAGAATATTAACTAATAAATACTATTTTCAAGTTGTATTTTAATTAGTCAAATACCACCACCTACCCACACACAAACACACACATACATACTACATACATGTTATGCTTATTTACAAAGTCTTTAATTCTATCTATCAGGTAAAGTTGCTATTGCTCATGAAATTTTCTTGAAATTTTAATTGAGTTTAGAATGATATGGTCCCTAATTGGTAATAAAAATATCTTTTTAATCACTGGTATGTTTGATATAATTTAGATCACATACACCAATTCAGACCAGTTCTATATTTTTAACAGCATTATTTTCTGAACCAAATTCCCTGCTTGAAATAATTTTTATCTTAGATATTACTCCTGCGTTTATGGTAGATTTTTACTGATTATTTGTCTAGCCACATGCTTGTGTCTGGTTCCTCTGTTGTATAATCATTGTATAAAAACAATGAAACTGTAAGTCTCTGTAGTTACCTCTGGCATGAGTTTTTACGGAAGGTGACCCAGTTTGGATATTCAGTTTATGACGATGAATTAAAGGGCTTCACCTGACATGCTTAAGGGATCAAATATTTGCCCATGGCTTCTTCAGTATAATGTACTAACTAATTAAGTAGGCCTACTCTTTATTGCTGTGACATTGTGTGCCTAAGAATAATAAATATTCTGTATGTAAAAGGGTGCAGAAAAGCATATGTAACCAGAAGCAAAATTTAGCAATATTATTAAAATATAGAACTTGCCAGCTGTGAACTTAGTCTGAAAAAAAAAAAAGCAACACAAATTATTCTTTTCTATAGATTGTTTTATTTGTTTTCATGGTTTATTTTAGTCATATAGTAAGCTCGTTGGAGTGACCTGGGTTGGAAGAAATGATTACTCTTCTCAGTTTTACCACCGGAATGTAGTGTGCATTATATCTTTCACTTGATGGTATATTGAAGGTAATTGATTCCCAAGTGTTTTCTGTGAATATTTACATTTCAAATTAAACTGTAAGGTCCGAAATGACATGAATCATTTATTTGGATTTCCAATCATTCTTAGTATAGGATAGTTTCGATTTATGTTTTCATTTAAATAAACACAATTATACCAATATTTATTGAGAAAATTACATGTGCACTCTGACATTCTGGAGAGGGACAAATGAGAAATATAGGCTTAATTAACAAATAAATCCTAAGCACTTATTCAGGCACTGGGTACACAGAGGTGGAGTATACAGCCATGGCCTTGCTCTTTATTAAGTTATAATACAGTAGTTCAGAAGATAGCATTCAGTAAATCACACAAAAATAATCTTAATCATAGATATGAGTGTAAAATTTAAAATACTATGAGTATATAATGAAGAATAGGCTAGAATTGGTGGGTGTGATAAGAAATGGGGCACAATGTGTTCAGGGATAGCCTTTTGGAGTAAATGCCATTTAAGTTGAGACCTGAAAGGGATAAGAAAGAGTTTATTGTCAAAGAGTGAATGGTATAATTATGTGTTAGAGAGAGTAAAGAACACAAGCAAAGGCTCTGAAGTGGGAAACGACAAGGCATATTCAGAAATAGAAGGCCAGTGTAGTTGGAGTGTAGTAAACAAGGCAGCAGGGAGGGAAGATGATACTGGGAAAGCAGTGAAGCTCCACATGATGCAGGACCTCAGAAGTCATGTTAGAGAACTTTATGTTGCGAGAAATAAAAAGAAAGAAGTTTCAATTCAGAAATAACAAAATACAACTTAAATGATTAAAAGATCATTCTGTTATGCTCGATAGATCTTTCTGTAAGCTATTGCTGAGTGCTGGTAAGAGAAGATAAGGCCTGAAACTAAGATGTACTGTCAGTGATGATGGAGTGGTTTGAATGGATCTGAGATTTACTTCAGAGTAGGGAGTGACAAGACTAGGTAATTAATTGAATGTGATCAATGAAAGATGTCAGTTAAAGGTTTTGGTGAAAGGAAGATGACTTCTGGGATTCTGGCACAAATAACTGGGGTAATGGTGATTACATTTACTGCAATGGGAGAGGACTGAAGAAGAAAAAAGATGTGG
>NW_011888818.1:9043194-9044701 GCF_000151845.1 Pteropus vampyrus
AATTTGAAACATCCACATCAATTTGGAACAAAACAGCCCCAGATTTTAACCCAATCCCTTCCTTGACTCTAGGTTTCCCCCTAATAATTCAAAAAGAAAAAATTAGAATACTCTTGTAATGAATTGAATCGTGACTCCCCAAAATGATAACCTTAGTTATCTATGCATGTCACCTTATTTGGAAATAAGGTCTTTGCAGATGTAATTATGTTAAGGATCTTGAGATGAGATCATACTAGATTTAAAATGAGCCTTAATCCATCAACTGGTTTCCTTATAAAAGAAAGGTGAAAGAGATTTGGCAAAATGAGACACCGAGAAGTAGGTTATGTAAAGACAGAGGCAGAGATTAAGTTGTGGTACTATAAACCAAGGAGTACCAAGAATTGTAGGCCACCATCAGAAGCCAGGGGAGAGGCATGAAACAGATTCTCCCTCAGAGCCTCCAAAAAGACCCAGTTTTGTCAGATCCCTTAATATTGAATTTTTGGCTTCCAGAATTTTTGGCTTCCAGAATTAGGAGAGAATTGATGTATGTTGGTTTAAACTGCCAAGTGTATGATAATTTGTTACAGCAGCCTAAAGAAACAACTACAGTTCCAAACAATTCAAGGACAATGAGACTGCCCATTGAAATCACTTACATCCTCATTTGGCTATAAATCCCTGTGAGCAACCAAAATAATTAGAGAGCAAGGAAGGGTGCTGGAGCCATTTACTTTGGGATGTGAATAGCCTTCCTAGGATGTAGCTGGAAGAAACATGGAGCAGTGCTTGCTCTCACCATAGTTAGTTATCAAACATTATAATATACTGCTTCATATTTCCCTAGATCTCTCATTTTTTCTTCTATACAGAAAAGTATATACTGAGGGCATGAAGATATTTTAATACTTCTATATGTAATAGGTGTGAAAATTTAGGAGATGGATGGTAAAACCAAGATAGGTTCCCAGATGAGAGCACTTTCCTGAATGACAATTAATAACCCAGACTCAACAGGGTTTTGGGGTGTCTAACCCTATGCCCTTCTTGTGTTTGTATTGACTTTGCTAGCCTGATCATTCAGTGGCTTTGTATGGCTCTATAACAACAACTTAGAGTTACTCAGCTACCTTTTCTATGCTTCTACCTGCTATTTGTTCTCAGAAATGTCAGCCTGCTGTGTTTTTGTTGTTATTTGTTTGTTTGTGGTTTACTCTTGGGAAGGATGAGAATAAAGCCTTGAACTAATATGTAAATAAACCAATAGTAATTCCCAATGTATAACATAACACCAAATCAACCTCATTGTTAAAACTGAATAAACAACAGTAAAAAAAGTCATTGTGAGTGTTGTGTAAAATAGCATACAGGGGCTAAGAAACATTCCTCATTACAAGAAAACGACTGCTGTTCTATTTATGGTATTTTATTTTATTTTATTTTTATTGAAATATAATGACATATTAGTTTCAGATGTATAATATAATGATTTAATATTTGTATACAGTGCAAAATGATTACC
>NW_011888818.1:9046132-9057391 GCF_000151845.1 Pteropus vampyrus
ACTCAGAGAATTATGAGACATAATTAGCAACACTGGCATCCATGTAATGTGAATATCAGGAAAAAAGGAAAGAGAAGAGGCACAAAAAACTCAAGGAAATCGTAGCTCAATTTTGCTAAATTTGCCAAAAAGCATTAATTACACATCCAAGAAACTCAGCAAACACTATATAGGATAAACACAAAGAAAATTTTTTTCTCCTGGAGATCAGGAATAAAACAATATGTTCAACTCTCACCATTTCTTTTACCATTGTCAACTTGCAACTTATAACTCAATAACAAAAAACAAATAACTCAATTTTAAAACAGGCAAAAGATTTCGAAAAGAAATTTCTCTAACGTTGCTATGCAAATGACCAATGAGCACATGAAATGATGCTGAACATCATTAGCCATTAGAGAACAGTAAATCAAGCCACAATGAGATATCCTTTTATACCACTAGGATGGATATAATCAGATATATAGATAATGGCAAGTGTTAGTGTGGATGTGTAGAATTTTGAAACTTCACACATTGCTACTGAGAATATAATATGGTAAAACTTCTTCAGAAAATAGTCTGGCATTTCTTCAAATGTGAACATTGAGTTTCCATGAGACTCAGCAGTTCTACTCAAAACATTGAGTTTCCCAGCATCCAAGGGAAATACACACACACACACACACACACATATATTGAAACTTGTAGTTGGGTAATGCCAAAAACTAAAATTATATGTGGCAGACTATAATAATAATGGCCAAAAAGTAAAAACAACCAAAATAAATATAAACTGATAAATGGATAATTAAAGTGTGGCATATTGATATAATTGAACATTATTCAGCAATAAAGAGGATCAAGGATCAAAGTACTAATACATGCCACAATATGGATAATCTTTGAAAATATTATGGCAAGTGAAAGAAGTCACAAAAGACCACATATTATATTGTCTATTTATATGAAATATTCAGAATAGGCAAATTTGTAGAGACCAAAAGTAGATTTGTGGTTTCATAGGACTGAGGGTGAAGGGAAAGAGAATGACTGCTAATGGATACAGTGTTGCTTATTGGGGTGATGAAAGTTTTCTAAATTTAGATTTTAGTGATAGTTGCAAAACTCTATGAATATGCTAGAATAAATAAATTTGAATAATGGAATCTAATATATAAATTATGAGTAAATATGTAATGTAAGAATAAATTAGTAAATATGTATAATCTTAAGAGGTAGAAAGCCTTTCTAAACTGAGAAACATGAAAAAATATTACTATATTTAACCAGTAAAGTGTTACAACTTCTGTACAGCATAGAAGAAAAGCCAAAAAGCAATAGTCAGGTTATGTTTAAGAGAAAGAGAGCAAATTAGTTGGCCTTAATAATTCACAAATGAAATAGTTTATGCCCTAACACTTACCTTTGACTGTAATTTAATATAATTGACTATAGTAATGTTTCTAAAATGTAGCCGTTATATATAAAACATGAGTCTCCTTCATATAAGTATGATTTTGTTTGTTTTTGTAATTAAATTTAAGCAAAGTAATGTTTTCTATAGATAACAGTATCCCACTATGCAAATATATGCATCTTCGGTTAGCATGTAAGTTATATGCAATAGTTTCTTCAATTAAGTAAATTAAAACTTTACAAAAAACTGTGAATCAGCTTCAAAAGCAGAGAACTACACTGAAATAAAGGAACGGACTTCCTGCAGAGTCTTATAGTATTTTCAAATGTACTTTTCGTGGAAGGACGTAAAGTGAAAATGAGGTGCCTACAGGCAGGCATGGGAGACTATGACAAGTTGGCCCTAACTCAAATTAAGCAGAGTTTGAAGAAAAATCATTAGAGAAATTAGAAATGGAAACAAGAAAGTATAACAGGTCCAGATAATTATAATTTACTCTGAAATAAATTTGCTTTCAGCAATATTAATACTTTTGCGTGCAGATATTCTTGAAAGTATTGTTCAGATGTTCCTACTAATAGGTTGTAGTCTGTTGCTCTGGACATTTACTCCAATAACTCTACATAAAACATAGTAAAGTTTAGTCTGGTAACATATCTAGCTAGTTTTTATGAAAATAGGAAATATTTATGTTTAATACTAGAGTACACTATGCATATACTTGGTGTATGAGAAATTTTTTAAAAATTATTTTTTCATGGACTGTTGCTCAGTTTTATTTTATATGTATTTACCTTTTATGCTTTTAATCTACTTTTAGAATATGGCATGCTGTAAAGTTACTCAAACATACAGTACTGTACTCAGATTCAAAATTCCTTAGAAAATGGGATACTCTAGTCAAAGGATTCATTATTAATGGGATACTCTAGTCAAAGGATTCATTATTTACCCATCTGTTATCATACTTAGAATCTTTAGGTTTTAATTTATTTATTACTATGAACCCCTCATATAATCGTATTCCATAATTATTTCTTTATTATTCTCACTAAAAATCATATAATCATATTCCATAATTATTTCTTTATTATTCTCACTAAAAAGAGATTATACATGTTTTAGTAACAGAATAGCTCAATGTCTGAAGTAGGGCTAAACAATTTATAAAATCATAAACCTGAATTTAATTTATTTTTTTTCATGATTCTTTTTAAGAGATTAAACACCATTTGTTCGCCTAAGAACCTTTACCTTAATTAAAGCATTATATGACAGTATTCAGAGCTTCTAGTCTCTGCTGGGAACAAAAAATATAAAATATTTAATATGAGAATTTCAGCTCAAACTATCATTGGCTCCTACCTACTAAGAACTATAATGGAATAAAAGAAGTCCGTGGACAAATAAATAGAATTAAGTGACAGGTAGACAAACAAGGCCTTACTAAAAATGCAATTTTTTCCTTAATGTTGGCTTTCAGATAAATGTGATTTTCATCTGAAAAAGATATAGTCATATTCATATGAAAAGTATTTCTAATAAATAGATTAGTTAACAATGTAGAGACAATAATAAGTCATAATAGTCTTTCTTTTAATTTATATATTCATATATTGGATAGGCAAGTTTAATGGAGGCATAAGAGTAGATATAAGCTATTCAGAAAGATCCACTAAGGAATTCCAAAAAGTGAGAAATCACAAAATGTTTATTTTGTATTTTTAAAATACCTCAGTAGAAAAAAAATCAATATTGTTGCAATCCATGGATCCCCAAGGTATCCCAGCTAGTCAGAGTATAAAAGCCAGGAACAGAGAACCCAAGAGGTTGAGAATGAAAAGCAAGAATTGGAGTAAGGATGGGAAGAAGGTTTAGAAAGACCATGAATACTTTTGAGAATGAAGACGTATAAGCCACAGTGACACTGTCTCACAGTAGGACAGAAAATAGTCACAGTGGAAGTAGATGACACCAAATTAACCTGGGTAAAACTCAAGTTACAAGTTTTAGGAGCAGAAATGTAAAGGTACAAATATATATTTTTTAATATCTAGGTGTGGATCTGGCTATCTGTAACCCTATTTGGTATTATATGTCTTAGTTTCTTCTGTGATTGGGTTTTCTCATTTTAAAATGGGAAAGTTAATAACACCTACCTCACAAGTAATTTTGAGAATAGAATGAGAATTGAGTTATATGTATAAAGCACTTATAGTAGTGCCTAGAACATAGTATTTATGTGCCCAATATGTGTTGCTTATGATTATTCATAATAATTTTGCTATTAAAAGAATATTAACTTAGAGAAACTTAGAATGTATTACAGTACCCATTTGTGAAGTAATATAAATTGAAAATCAGTATATAAACCCGATTAGCAGAAAATGGCTGAAAATCACAGAAAGTTGAAATTATTCATAGAAGTCTCTTACAGAGGGATTGGAGACTAATGCTGCATCTTTTAATAAATACAGTAATGCTAGTTTATTCTCCATCGTTAACACAGAAGATTGTTCAGTTTAGCACCTGATACAGTACTTTAAAAACCAAATGCCAGCCTAGACCTCTCAATAAATTAGATTTTAGAAAAAAATCGAGTTTACCTTATAGTCAATATTTACCATACCAAAGGGTATTGTCTCTGCTATATATACTATTTTATTTCCAACAACAAAGTGCTATTTAGAGAAGTCGTATATCCCGAAATGAGTTGTGGAGTCAGTAAAAAAAAAAAAAAAAAAGAAATTTAAAATTTAAGATTTATTGTTATTATACCTAAGAGTATGACCTCATTATTTAACATGTATATTATTGTAAATGTCCTATAAACAATATTTGTTTGAAAATATAGTAATTAGCCAGGATGTAGAGAATGTAGAATGAAACACACACACACACACACACACACACACACACACACAAACACTTTTAATATATGTGAGTAGAATATCTATGCAGTTCTCAGTCTCAGATTCTCTTTCCTCAAGCATGTCACCTCAAATCAGATCCATAGTACTCTAATGAACTAACTATGCTTCCTGGAGTCATGAGTAAACTTGAAGTAACAAGTTTAGCCTCAAATCTTTAACAAGCATGGTTCTGCCAAACCCTAGGCAATACGTTAAGATCCAGGGAAATTTTTACTACTCTGGGTTGACAGGCTCAAAAAATGACTGAGTTTAAATTTTCTGCTGGCTGCCAGGATTTGAGTTGAGAATCAGAATTATTTTGACTTGATAGATTTTTTTTGATAATGAAATATTCTTTATGTCCTTAAATTTATGTAATGATACTTGCTCATTAGAAATTCATATTAGGTCAGAAAGGAAGGGCTAATTAATTATGTAATTAATGCCTTGACTGAAACTTCATTGTGAAGTCTTTGAAACGTCCATGAATCTGGAAGAGAGTGAAACAGAGAGTCCATCACGAAAGTGAACAAAAAAGCAAACAAGCAAAGAAACCAAGTGTTATGACAAAACTGTGAAGAGTTTGTGTCTTACAGTGTATTCCAAAGGGGACACTACTGGCATTTTCTTCACTGTGTAAGACCATTCAAAACATTAAAGGAAGTATAAGTTCTCTCCTGCCCCCATCTTGTCACAACACACTGGTAGCTCTGAGATTCTTGACCCCATTTCAGGTAGCACAATCTAACAAGCACCTTCACATTTAGTAAACCCACAGGGTGAATGGGGCTTATAAAACCAGCTCAAGAACTTCTGTATCTTCCCTATGATGTGGAAGGCAGAAATCTAACTCTGAATACCATGTTTTCTTTAGAGAAATGTTTGTTTTATAAGAATCGATTTAGACTTTTCTGAGCTTGCAAAGTGTTGTTTGTTCTTGCAGATATAGGTGTTTTTGTTTGAGCCATTTCTTATAGGAGATGGGAACCAAAAATGAGACAGACATGTATAAGGACCTCTTTATATCAGAGATCTGTTAAATATAAAAATAAGAATAATAACAGGTATATTATACTAAGTGTTCAAGTATTCAAATCCTAAATGAATAAAAAGAACAAAATAAAACTAAAGGAACTAAAAAGAAAAAAGAGTAAAAGCTTTTAATTTATTTTGAAACATACATTTTGATGACAGCTATACTGCAGAGACTTGAAGAAGAATTTCTGTTTTGGCTTCGGTTACTTAAAGACCCAGAAGTACCCTGAGACCAGATGAGTAGCAACCCAGCCTGGTTTCTGAAGTTAGAGAAAATAGCTTTTGCATGCTTCTGTTGATGGAGTAGATAGAAATCAGAACCAGGCAGAAGAGGGTGTAGATACTCGTATGGAATTGGAGGTGAATGTGAAAGACACCCTCTAACAGAAATAACTGGGTAAGACTTTGATGACAGCAGGGGTGAGTGGGCAGACAGATTTTGAAATCAAGCAGCTAGGAACTCAGAATATCAATATTTGGAGTATTAAAATAAACAATTGCTTCACCTATATGTATTGGCTAATTATAAAAAGACTTGTAGTGGGATAGGCTAAAGTAAATTGAATAAAGTAAGTATATTATGCCTCAAACAAGATTATGTCAAACCCAGGATGAGATAGAGGCTTCAGGTAGGAAAAATCGCTATATCCAAATAGGAAGAACTGGTGATAAAGATTAAGGGGAAACAATGACCAAGAAAGAATAAGAAATTGATACATAGAGTGTTTATTTGTCAATCTGCAATGCTTGTTCATTTAATAGGTAGTTTGCGTATAATATAATACATTTAACCAATGGATTAAAACTTAATTATTAACATTTGAAAGTTTTAAGTCATCTGTGGAGATATTTTTATTACATATCGTAATGGCCTCTTAGAGTGTAAGTGCAGTGCATTTTCTCTAGATATATTAAAGGACAGATATGCAACATTGAATAAATCATGAAGTAAATATATTTAGTAAGTTCAATTTTATTAATACACTGAAAAACACACAGACGGACAAGGCTATAGTGAATTAACAGCCTAGATTATGCCATTTGTTCATTTTAACAGATATGTTAAATGTGGGAGATTTCCATGTCATACCGAACTAGAATTTAAAGTAGTCATTTTCTAGTTCAAGTTAAATCTTTTTATCTTACATTTTCTAGATGTAATTTTACTTCAAAACTTATTTTTAAATGAATAAAAAGACAATAACAGTCATTTTAAAGCAGTCTTATTTTTTAATCCTATATCAATGACTGCTATTGTCTTACCTGAGAAATGGGCACAATTAAATGTGTCAGGCTTAATCAGAGACATCTCAGAAGAATTGTACTAGGGTTTGCTAATTGCCTAACAGCAATTCTCTGCTTTGTGCGTCTGTCATTTTACCTGATAGATAAAAATATTCAGGGATAACCTACATTTTGTAAGGAAAAATTAGTTAACCAGATATATCTCAGAAAGACTGCTTTTTCACCTAAAATATATCATGAATTAGTTTAAAGCTTATTTAAGTAGTAAGATCATAGCAATTCATAAAATCCCAGGAAAAAGACATTGAATGTACTGTTCTTCAAAAGCAAATGTCCACATTTCACTGGATATACACATATATGAAGAACTGCCTTCCCTTTGGTTAGCAATAATCCTGTCTTTATTTTCAATGAATATTAATTTATTTATACGACTCATCTAAAGACATACGTCAAAATAGTATAGTCAGTGATCTATTTGGTTTTCATTCTAAGAATGAAACTGTGGTAGTGTTCAATATACTGAAATCCAGTTGCACAAGAAAATGGGGAAAAGTTGCTTAGCAACAGCATGTGTGAACACATAAGAAAAGAACTCACTTTGGGGATTTTAGGAAATAGTAAACTTAGTGATGAGACATGGTAATATATACTTCTCAAACCGTCTAATGCGGCCCTAGACTACATTATGAGATGGATAATTTTTATAACAGGGAAGGTAACAGACTAACCCATTCTATGCATTTGCCCTTAAATGCGAACAATTTAAATGCATGTCCTTATAGCTTAGCAAACCAGGAGAAAAGAACACTTTTATATTCCAATAACATGGCTTTGCGATCATGTTCTAGGAATGGCTTCATGAAAACGCTAAAGCTGTTGTTCAGTTTCATCTGGAAAAACAATTAAATTGTTTACTTCTCAAGGGCATAGACTTTATAATACTTATGTTTCTGTGCCTTAATCATCTAACACAGTCTAATAGTATGCATCTAGTAAATATTTACTGAAATATAATTAATTCATGTACAATATGAAGCAATGAATATTGATTCTGCTGAAGTCCAAAGTATCATATTCAGAGCCATGTTTTGCATCTTATTTAACAATTTTATATATTTAATTATTTGTATTTAATCTTGCAAATATATTTCCCTAAAACACTCCCCACTAGAAAGTGATGCTCAATATTAAATGATGCAATAGCTAGCATAAATGGACATTGAGTAACTGCACTTCTCAAAAATCTTCCACATCAATGGCATATCTTCAGTACCTTTAACACTGAAATTTGCCCATGAAGACATACCAACTTATTTCTAAAAAAGGTTAGGGATTTGCTCCAGGGAACCCCATAATCCATAATTGGATTGAATAAAAGGGAAATATACCTTTAGTTTACATGTAATATATGCCAGATACTATGGCAAGTAATTTTTCATCTTTCTGTGGAGGTCAATACCATTTTTTAGTGGATAAATGAAGGGTATTTCAAAGACAATAAGTAACTTGCCAACTTATACACCTAGTAAGTGGTAGATCTAAAATACAAAATATTGGGTATCTGATTCACTCAGGCTTTCTCAGAAGTCTTTCAGATGTTCCACCAGAAGGGATCAATACTGAGCCAACATTGAGCATATGATTACTTTTCTCACAACTGAGAGTTGAGTGCACTGGGTCTTAAAGTGCAGTACTCCCAGATTCCACCACAACCTATTAAGGTCAAGAGAGGCTTCTCAGATGGTCTGCAAAAATACTACTTGGTGTACTGGATCTCAGAACTTTACTTCCCCCAAGTTTTCTGCCCTTATCATCACTGGTGAGGGAGAAAGCTCCTAACACTCATAGCCTTGTCATCAATTTCTTCATTGAATCCACAGGATTAATCTCATTCTCTTTATCTTAGTTCATATAAGACATTTAAAAGGAAAAATTAAACTTTATGTATTGCCTCATCTTCTGTATACTTTAACCTTAAGAGTTTGTCTATCTCTAACCTATCCTCTTCTCTCATTCCTGTCTAACTCTTGAAATTCTAATTCAAGGCTTATGATCTGCAAAATCCCCTATACCCTTGGCCTCATCTTGAATTTCATCCTTTTACTCTAAAATTGGTTCTTCCTGAAGACATGTCTTCTTCTGCAGTATTCTCGAGCAGTGATTTTTTTCTCTTACACTCACCCTTTGTACTAATGGTCCTCTTTGCTCTTCGCTGTAGATTATTCACCTTTCTCTTCTGCTGCTCTGTAAAAATCCCCCAACTTTGAAGGAAATATTCCCACATTGTTCCTGGCTCATTGTCAATCTCTCCAACATGACAACTAACGTAATTCTTAAAATGTTAATATATACATTAAAGATTTGTTCATAATTCTGGCCTCTCAATTCATAAGCTATTCTCAAAAGAACTTGTTCGACATCCTACCTCTTCCACTAATCTAATGAGCATGGTTAGACCATATTATTACACAAAACTGCAATCCTTCTATAATCTCAGTTTGATTCAGCCAGCCAATAAATTATTTAATAGCTTATTCTATCAGGTACCCTGTCCTCATTCCTTTTTCAGTCATGTTAGGATATCAGTTTACCTTACCAACTTTTATAGTACCTCATCTTCTTGATATACTTCCTTTTCTTCCTTGACTCCCATTTCATCTTACTTACTTGAGAAACTCAATCTCCCTGGTAAATCACCTCTGCTGCTTCCATGCCTACACCTATGCAGCTGAATATTGCTGGAAAATAGATTAGACTTACTTTAAATTCATGACCCATAATGCTTCCATGTAATCATATTTTATTAGTCCATTTACCCTTCTACTTTCCTAGATTATCACATACCTTCTCTCCATTCTACCTTCCACAATGTCCAACTTAAGATCTTATTTTATTCTTTACTAAGAATTTCAAATCAGTCAGAAAAAGTTGTCATAGGCTTCAACTACAGGTCTTCTCACTTGCCAATATCTCATCTACATACTTTATCTCCTTATAGGACATTTGATCCTGTCCAAAACATCCACTGAGACATTTGGTCCATGCCAAAAGGTCCTTGATATTTGGTCCTGTCTGATATGTCTGTGAAAACATTTGATCCATACCAAGAGGTCCTTAAAATCTGGTCTTATCAGAAATGTCCATGATCATATTTGGTTCATGCCAAATGGTCCTTGATATTTGATATTATGAAATTATTTACTTACATAGCATTATTGAATACTTTTAAACTTATCCATTGATTTCAGTTATTGTTTTAAGAAAGGCCTTAGTCGTATTCCTTGATATTACAGCTAGGAAATACGTTGTCTCAATGCATATTCTAAGTTTAAATAATATAGCCCAAATAATGGCTTATAAAGTCCATGCCTCAAAGAATTTTTCATATAGCTCAAGGCTGTCTACTGATTGGTTGTAGGAGCTCCAGAGTAAGACAGGCCTGTTTTGGTGCCTGGCTCTGCTATTTACTCTCTGTGTGACTTGGGAACATTTTTATCTGTTCCCCTAGATGCTTATGTTCTTCATCTGAAATAAGAAAAATAACAGTATCTTCTGCAGCAGACATAATTTATGTCATACTTCATCATTCCCTGTGTCCACTTGAGTCTACCTGCAGCTATAAACATTTCTGGCACCATTCTGGACTTTCTACCTCAGTGCCTGTATCTGGCTATCTTCTTTTCTGACTAAGAATTTTATGTGGTATCATAGCATCTTGCTCAGCTGCTAGTAGACAAGTCTCACAAGTGTGAGATTGTTGAAGCATGGTAGGGTGCAACTCTCAACTAATGGGGAAAGGAAATCAGTGGATGAATACCCCAGTCTCCATTTCATCTGGCTTTGAATTGACCATAACTGCAGAAAACCCAATTAAATTCGACTTTCTGATAAACAACATGTATTTTTTAGTGTTAAGTATGTCCCATTAAATATTTCTTTGCTTACAATTCAAATTTAATTGTGCATCTTTAATTATTGCTATATCTAGCAACCTTGAGTTGATGGTTCTAAGTTACATGAGCATCTCCATTATCTTAGAGGGTCCTTCATGGCAAAACTTCTTACATTTCCTGTCTCAGTGCTTGACATCTGCTACGTGGGATCATTTCCCCAACAAACAATCTGAAACCAAGTTTTTGTCTCAGGGTCCACTTTGGGTAGAAACTAAATTTAGAAAATTTCATAGGGTTTTTGTGAGGAATAAATTAAATAATATGTTGTATCTGTATAACATATAAGTATCTAGAAAGTTACTGGTGCTGAAACATTTTAACTGGTGATATTATTATTAAGGGTAAAAGAATAATAAGCTTTAAAAACCAGAAACAAAATCTTAAAACAGTGGCATTTACTATATAGTAGTGGCCCTAACTACAACCTTGAAAGAATTGTATGATTGTATGAAAGGAAGTGTCCCTGTGGGCTGCTCTGTAATCTTTCCAAAATGTATTATATATTCCTGCTCTGTGTTTATTTTTAAATTACATGAAAATCCCTTCCAGTTGCCAAGATGGAGATATTCCTAACTCATTTTTACTATTGAGGAAATGGAGGTTTATAGAGATTGAGGACTTTGCTTATCAGTACATCCATTTATATGATAGAGATAGGTCCTTTGTAAATAAATAAATGTCTAAGTAATTCCCGAATAAAACACTGTTT
>NW_011888818.1:9057441-9058003 GCF_000151845.1 Pteropus vampyrus
AGGACTTTGCTTATCAGTACATCCATTTATATGATAGAGATAGGTCCTTTGTAAATAAATAAATGTCTAAGTAATTCCCGAATAAAACACTGTTTTCTTCACAAATATATATAAAGAAATGAACTTATCAGAAGGTATTTAGAGAATAGACTTCAAATGATTTTTTAAATTGACCATAAAAAGTTACAAAATGTATAGCTAAAGGTCATTTGATAAATTTAACGATATATTCAAATAATTCAAAAGAAGATAGACAAGGATGAATAAAGGGACAAAAGAAAAAAGAAAAATGCACAAACAGCATAGAAATAGTAAAATGATAGATCTAAATCTAACCACAATGGTAATTAAATTAAACATTAGTAGAAGTATCCCATTTAAAAGAAAGAAATAGTCACAATAAATAAAAATACAATAACATTTTTGAAAGAATTAATATCAACATTAATGAAAGAATAAGAGATCCCTTTTTTTTTTTCTGTTTTGGAAAGACCGTATTTTTTTCAGTAGTTGGAAAAAAATAGAAACAACATGACATTAAATAGGCCATGAATTCACTTCA
>NW_011888818.1:9058053-9060598 GCF_000151845.1 Pteropus vampyrus
GAGTTTTAAAAAACACTAATTTTCTGAACATAGAGATTATAATAGCCATCATTAGGAAAGTACAGTAATTTTTAAATGAGTGAGTTTTCATGAATATCCTTTTGACTTAAATTGAGGGAAGAGTTCATCCATGGTGGCCACTGTTTCTGACCTAATGTCTCACTTTCCTTTTAAGTTCTTCTTCCTACATGAGTGTTAACTCTGGTAGCAGTGAATTCAACCACATTTTATGTAAGTATAAGCATTATGTAAAATAGCTTTTTCCTCATATTTATATAAATTAAAATAGTGTCTAGACCTACTTATGTTTTCAAAGATATAGTTTATGGCTGTAGAAAATCGTTTCAGTTTTATATATCTGTTAAAGCTTATCTGTATGGTATAAAATAATAATAGAGTCAAAGGGAATTTTACTGACTTTCCTAGAGGTATATCTGGCAAATCTGGAAAAACAGTACAGATTTGTGTGCTTTGAAATGAAAATCAGGCTTTCAAATTAAGAGTAATAAAAAATATTTCTTTTTTTGAGTTCAATTTATCAATTTATTAGCTCTGTCATACCTTCCTTTCTTTTTATATTTACCCTTAGGAAATCAAATTTATTTCTTGAATGGAAACCAAATATTCTTTTGATTTATTGCATTTAATATTTCATCTGGTACTAAAAACATAACAAAGAAAATATAGGTATTATTTTTTGCTTGTACATAATAAATGAATATGAATGTATATAGATCCACAGATTGTGAAAGATTGTGTTTTGTCACAACCTAGACATGTGAATTCAGTGTCTAAAAATATGAAGATAATTGTTAGTCACACCAAAAGTAGCAATTTCTAGATTTGATTTATGTGGTCCATAATTTTATTACATATGTAATATTAACAAAGGTTGAGTAATATATAGAAGTCACTGATTTTGGAATTTAAAAAAAACGAGCTACAGTTCATATTAGCTTTCTATTGCTATGTAATAAAATAGTAGCTGAAAATAATACAAATGTATTATCTCGCAGCTTTCACGAGTTAGGAGTACAAAGATAGACTAGAGGTGTCCTCTACTCAGAGTCCTCACGAGGCTGAAATAAAAGTGTCAGTCATGGCTGCACTCTCACCTGGGGTTCAGCATTCTCTTTCAAACTCATTGGTTGATGGCCAAATTCAATTTCTTGTAGGACTGAATTCCTCATTTAATTTCTGTCTCTTGGCTGGGGGCCTGCTCTCAGTGCCTAGAGGCCACCTTCTTGCCATGCAGATCCCTCCATAGGCATTTTACAACATGGTTGCCGTTATTCCTCAGTGCCAGTAGGAGAATTTTTGTTGCTTCTAATCTCTCAGGCTTATTTTACCTCTGACCTCTAAATTACTTTTTAAAGAGCTTATCTGATTTTGTCAGGCCCTTCAAGGTTAATCTTCCATTTGATTAATTTAGGGTCAATTTATTAGGGATAGGAATTCAAAATTCTTATCACCTTTGCTATATATTATAACCTAATCATAGAAGTGATAATCCATTATTTCACTTGCCAGCAGTCAAATGAAGATTATTTAAAACACGTACACCAGAGGTAGGAATTTTGGAAACCACCTTAAAATTCTGCTTACCATACAGCCCAATATCCATTATGTTTTATCTGTGTAACATTGAGCAGCTTACTTCTTCTGACTTTGTCTTCCCATCTGTAAAATTAAGTAATTGTACTAAAAAAAAAAATCCCTCTAGGATATTTTTAGCTTTGACATTCTCAAATTCTATGAAGGAGAGTGTCTAAAATGACTAACAGTGATAAGGGATAGACACACAGAGATTTCCAACAGTTTACTGTGTCCTCTGATTGGCAACAGTTTCAGGAGCTTGCTTTACATTCAGAAAGTTGTGAGTAAGCAAGTCAATAAAGAAATCAAGAGTAAGTATTTAAAGAAATTTGGGGCACACGTTTATTGCTTATCACCTCGTTATTCAACTGATACAGGATTCAGAGCATAACATGGGACATTAAGGTATTCATTGAACCATAATCGTTCTGGAAATTCAGAAATTTGAGAGGTTTGACATAGCAGGTAGTAAAACTGACCAAAACTCTAAAAGTTGAGATCTTTTTAATGGCCTCTCATCTAAAATGATAAGTTTATGTTGCTATGTAATCTATCAAATTATAAAATTGTATTTCCAAGCTAATAAAATGGCTTATAAAACTTGACTTGAAATATATTAGTAGTAGTTTATTAATATTAGAAAGATACAAGAATACATAAAACATAGATACAACAAACTTCTCTAGAGAAAGTTAGCAGTTGTGCCAGAAAACATTTCTTTAGTAAATTCTAGAAAGCGTAAGCTCTCCTGGGTGGGAGAGGGGGTGGGGGGAGGGCGGGGGGGGGGCAGGGGAGCAGGGAGATGGAATGGGATAGTAGAGTTTTCTTTTCCATCGTAACCCCATTTAGAATGTTCCCAACTTGATTTGAAATACCGGAGGTGGTCTTAAGCGATGCCTCTGAAAACAACATGTGCACTTTCTTTTTACATGATGTTCCATATAACTTT
>NW_011888818.1:9060648-9063317 GCF_000151845.1 Pteropus vampyrus
TTTTTTTTTTTCTGTTTTGGAAAGACCGTATTTTTTTCAGTAGTTGGAAAAAAATAGAAACAACATGACATTAAATAGGCCATGAATTCACTTCAGTAATAGAAATATATCTCTATTTTAAAAGGAAGTTAAACTGTTCCTTACAATAAAATGTAACTAAAAATAACACTGCAGTATATAAATTCTTACTTCTTGAATAGTATTGTAGTTTCTTTTGAACAGACTTGTCTATGTACATTTTTTAGTTACCTATGACCTAGCTCTCATTCGTTTTCCTACTTATCTGTTCTTTGGGTCTTTTTCTTTTTTTTCCCTTAAATGTGACATTTAAAAAAAAAAAGCCATTATGATTTGTTAATTATCATGTTTTACATACTCTCACTATGGTGAATTGTGAGCTACTGATAATGACATCACTAAATGCAGAGTTGGACAATGGTGTGTACAGCCAGTTCTGCGAGCATGTTAAACTGGGCACTACTGTCTGGGTATATATATTAAATTATGAGCAAGAATTTACAAATTTATAGTTTTGAGAGATTTATCAAAATTTTCTAATGACTTGAATTTGATATGACTACCATTAAATTACCTAATTTTTCAGATGAGAAGATAGGACAAGAGAAGTAAATTGATGGTACATAGGTAAAACATAATACCTATTGAACTTTATGATAAGCAGGATTCTCAGATGGTCTTCAAAAATACTACTTGGTGTACAAGCCTTGTATATAATTCCTTCTATTTGAATGTTGTCTAAAAGAGATTCACTTAAAAAATAAAAAGATTTTTTTAAAATAATATTTATATTATATATTACGTTATATATAAATCTATAAATGGTATGTAATAATTATATTAAAATAAAAATATGAGAATTAATCTTTAAGAACTTAATATCTTGTCGAATTCGTTTTTATTTTTATTTGGCTCTGGCTAGTATATAAGATCCCGAGTTTTAAAAAACACTAATTTTCTGAACATAGAGATTATAATAGCCATCATTAGGAAAGTACAGTAATTTTTAAATGAGTGAGTTTTCATGAATATCCTTTTGACTTAAATTGAGGGAAGAGTTCATCCATGGTGGCCACTGTTTCTGACCTAATGTCTCACTTTCCTTTTAAGTTCTTCTTCCTACATGAGTGTTAACTCTGGTAGCAGTGAATTCAACCACATTTTATGTAAGTATAAGCATTATGTAAAATAGCTTTTTCCTCATATTTATATAAATTAAAATAGTGTCTAGACCTACTTATGTTTTCAAAGATATAGTTTATGGCTGTAGAAAATCGTTTCAGTTTTATATATCTGTTAAAGCTTATCTGTATGGTATAAAATAATAATAGAGTCAAAGGGAATTTTACTGACTTTCCTAGAGGTATATCTGGCAAATCTGGAAAAACAGTACAGATTTGTGTGCTTTGAAATGAAAATCAGGCTTTCAAATTAAGAGTAATAAAAAATATTTCTTTTTTTGAGTTCAATTTATCAATTTATTAGCTCTGTCATACCTTCCTTTCTTTTTATATTTACCCTTAGGAAATCAAATTTATTTCTTGAATGGAAACCAAATATTCTTTTGATTTATTGCATTTAATATTTCATCTGGTACTAAAAACATAACAAAGAAAATATAGGTATTATTTTTTGCTTGTACATAATAAATGAATATGAATGTATATAGATCCACAGATTGTGAAAGATTGTGTTTTGTCACAACCTAGACATGTGAATTCAGTGTCTAAAAATATGAAGATAATTGTTAGTCACACCAAAAGTAGCAATTTCTAGATTTGATTTATGTGGTCCATAATTTTATTACATATGTAATATTAACAAAGGTTGAGTAATATATAGAAGTCACTGATTTTGGAATTTAAAAAAAACGAGCTACAGTTCATATTAGCTTTCTATTGCTATGTAATAAAATAGTAGCTGAAAATAATACAAATGTATTATCTCGCAGCTTTCACGAGTTAGGAGTACAAAGATAGACTAGAGGTGTCCTCTACTCAGAGTCCTCACGAGGCTGAAATAAAAGTGTCAGTCATGGCTGCACTCTCACCTGGGGTTCAGCATTCTCTTTCAAACTCATTGGTTGATGGCCAAATTCAATTTCTTGTAGGACTGAATTCCTCATTTAATTTCTGTCTCTTGGCTGGGGGCCTGCTCTCAGTGCCTAGAGGCCACCTTCTTGCCATGCAGATCCCTCCATAGGCATTTTACAACATGGTTGCCGTTATTCCTCAGTGCCAGTAGGAGAATTTTTGTTGCTTCTAATCTCTCAGGCTTATTTTACCTCTGACCTCTAAATTACTTTTTAAAGAGCTTATCTGATTTTGTCAGGCCCTTCAAGGTTAATCTTCCATTTGATTAATTTAGGGTCAATTTATTAGGGATAGGAATTCAAAATTCTTATCACCTTTGCTATATATTATAACCTAATCATAGAAGTGATAATCCATTATTTCACTTGCCAGCAGTCAAATGAAGATTATTTAAAACACGTACACCAGAGGTAGGAATTTTGGAAACCACCTTAAAATTCTGCTTACCATACAGCCCAATATCCATTATGTTTTATCTGTGTAACATTGAGCAGCTTACTTCTTCTGACTTTGTCTTCCCATCTGTAAAATTAAGTAATTGTACTAAAAAAAAAAATC
>NW_011888818.1:9064377-9069951 GCF_000151845.1 Pteropus vampyrus
TCACAGGAGTGATCCTGGGCCAACAGATCTTATTCAATTTGGGTAGATTCATGGCCAGAAAGAAAGTACAAATCCTTCGATAGCATAAAGAAAACGGCAATAATAATCAGCTGGGAGATCTTTGAGGGGCTTAAGTGGTGACCTGGCAACTAGCTTTGGTCAGAGTCAAAAGCTAATTCTCTAGAGTTGCTAGAAAAAATCCTGAGTCATTTTAAATTATTGTACTATTTATAAAGAAACGATGAGGAGGATTGAAGAAGTGGACATAAAGGTGATACAGGTTGCCAGGTAAATAGGCATAATGGTGAAGTTCCTTTATTTATGCTCTATCTACCAGGCTGACTCTCAAAAGGGATTTGCTGTGTGACTTGTTGGCTGACTGCCAAATTCATTGGTCTTGCTGCTGGATGTGTTTTGACTCAGAGGGAAGTAGAAAGCTTGAAATCCTTTACAATATGCTCTGCTGTACTTAGAAAAACCAGGAGGTCAAGAAATGTCAGAAGCACAGTGCTACACTCAGACTTCCAAAAGTCACCTAAGATCAGTCACTTATCTGAGTGGCATACTTCAGAAAAAGCATACATATGAACTCTTGCCACAGTGCTATCCACAATCTCTAGATTTTCCATTGCTGATAAAGTCTTTTCACTAAGTTAATTCTCCTTTTCAGTCTAGTTGATGACAGGATATTTAAGGGGGGATGAAAATAACATTTTAAAAAGGAAATTCTATGTAAAATTGCTGTAGTGGCAAGATAGACACTTGGGAGGTGATTACTGTATTGACAATACTAGGAAGTCATGAGAACGAGCAGTCTGAGATTAATTCTGGGCTCTTCTACATCCTATATGACCTTTGGCAAAATAACCTACTTGTTCTGAATCTTGGCTTCTGTATTTAATGATGATAATAATCTAATTATTATATATTACATAACAAAAAATATTTCTTTTTACCCTGCTAAAACTGTAACCCATCCAACATTCCATATCACTTTTCTTTTTTCTTTATAGCTCGTATCACTGTTACATTCACAATATAGTTTGCTTATTTTATTTTTGTTTTTTTCCTCCCCAAAGAGATGTAAGCTCTATAAGGAGAGGAGGCATTTTTTGTCTGCTTTGCCAACAGCTTTATGTCTAGGACCTAAAATGTTACTTAACACATGGTAAGGGATCATATTTATCTTTGTTGAACAAATAAATCAATTATAGTTTCACAGGTTCTTGTGGGAATAAAATGAAGTGACTTATGTAAAGGATCAAGTCCTAATAAATATTAGTCTCTTCATTTATACAGTTAATATGGCTTTTCTTTGTAAGAATGTATAGAGAGGGACCTGTTTCCTGTCACATTGTGAGTTCTGAGAATGCAGATGCTTATTTTATTTCTCTCTCTACTCATCTCCTGGCAAAGGGCTTGGCACAGTATTCAGTAATTATTCAGTGAATTAATGAGTGAATAATATTGCAATAGACATGATTAATAAGTAATTGAAGCAAAGAAAAAAACTGAGCTATACCTGAAGACATAAAGTACATCCTTGGAGTGAAGGTAATAGAAATATCATTTTCTTTCTTGGCAAAACCATCTTCAGTTTTCTTTAGTGAGATACTGAGTCAGAGGCTTTGGCATTTCACAAAACAATACAGAATTGTTTTGTAAGTCATTTTAATCTCTCTACATTTAACCTATTTTCCTCTAAAAAGGGCATGTTTTATGTCCAACTTGTATTATTTCCATAAATATTTATCACAGTTTTTTAGATAGGTGGGTGTTTTCCTTGTAGTAAAAATGATCAAGATATGTTTTTTACCTGGGATTTTGGTCTTCTTCCTCTGGAACCGAATGCACTAGAAATAAAAATAGAAAAAACAACATTTCTTTATTAATTGCTACAATCCACCTGCATATACTAAACTTTAGTGATGACGGGAAAAACTGAAGAGCCATGGTTCCAACTAGATTTGTCTCTTTGGTTAAGACATATGTTAGGGCGGTTTCGCATTCTCAGATGCAGTTCCTGAGAGAAAATTCAAAATAGATGAAATCATAATCTCTAAAATGCATGGCAACATTGCTGATATTCCACATTGTCTTAAATATAAAAAAATAGATATTAATATAGTAAGGAAGGCATTAAGATCAGTCCAAGGCTGTTTGGACTCAGAGATTCAAAGGGTTGGAAACTTAGAATCAGATCAGTGAATCTAACAGCAGTTAGAAACTAGAGTGTTGTCCAGGAGCAGAATTCTAATTTGGATAGAGTATGAGGTTAAAAGGCTATAGAATGTTAGGTAAATTGGAAAGATAATAATAAGATCTCAGTTGTAGAAATACTGAAATTCTAGAAAGTTCTCTAAGAAAGGAAACATGTATAGGAAAATAAAATAGAATTCAATTATCAGAACAAAAACTCCAAGTCAGTCAGCAACAAGTGATTATGCTGATTCCAAAGTTTTCTTCAGTTCTTATGAATAATTTATACTGCATTGATACTAGGAAGAGGCTGAGCTGGGAGTAAGATGATTATAGCTCTAGCATAGACTTAAAATAAGCCCGGATTTCTAAAATATGAGGTCCGGAAAGGTTAACAGATATAGCCAGTCATACATATGTAATTAGTGACAAATGGAACTGGACATGAGTCTTCAGAGAATCTCTGCAAGAAAAAAATTATGCTTTTAATTTGGATTTTCTAAAATTTTACAAATTTAAATTTGTAAAAAGTACATATTTTTTAAAAGGAAAGATAATTTTTATTTTGAAATAATTTCAAACTACAGAAAAAATTGCAAAACTAATACAAATAGCTTTTTTCCCCTCCAGGACATTTGAGACTAAGTTGCTGATATGATGGCTCATCACCACCTCATGCTTTAGCCTAGTTTATAAATTCTACAAACAAGATTATTCTATATAAAGACAATAAACCAAGGAAATCAGAAAATTAACTCTTATGCATCTTTATATCTGATTTATAGACCTTACTCAGGACTGTTGCCAATAGTCTCGATAATGCGGTTGATGGAAAAATGAGCCAATCTCAGGTCATGTGTATTTATTTGTCATATCTCCTTGTTATACTCCAATATGGAACACTTCTTCAGTCTTTGGCTGATCTTTAGACAATGTGTATTTCATAAGTAATTTTGTAAAACATTCCTCAGTTTGGTTTTATGTAATCTATCATCATTATTAGTATCAGGTTGTGCATTTTTGGCATGTTTCTCACAGGTATAATGCTCTAATTTTTGTCTTGCATCTTACCAGGTCCCATGTGATTTCAAGTTTTCCAGTATTTTAGAAGTTAATTTTGTTCACTTGATTAAATCAATATTTGCTTATTTTTTTTTTCCTTTGTTAGATTACTGTATTTTCTCCTTTGGCATAATAGTTTTCTTGCAAGGTAAATTAAGGCTATATAAACATCCTGTTCCTTGAAAACTTTTATCTCCATTGATTTTTCTTAATCGAATTAATCAGTATGATGATGATTATGTAACAGCACTTTTCTAATTTCGTTATTTTTTTCTACAATTATTTGTTGCATTTTTATTGTAGGGAATATTTTTCTCTTCATTCATTTATTTATGTTAGTACAAACTCATGAATTATTCAATAGGTTATTAATTTTAATACATTGTTCTAGGTTTTATTCAGTATGTGCCTCTTCAAGATGAATTGTTTGTCTTTTAACATATTTCTATTATCGTTTGATCTGTCTTGCTTTTAGTGGGCAACCATATTTAAAAACCAAATACAGTTCTAGGTACTCATCAGTTTTGGACAGAGGTAGAGAATACACGTACATGTACATACACATCTATCTTTACTCTTTATTTCTCCCTGCATATTTATATGTTCACACCAGTGGTTCAGATTCTTATCCAGTACCACAGGGTTCGTCCTAGTTGTCTTCCTTTTCATTTGTATCTCCTTTCTTTAACAATGATAAAACTGGTATTTATCATTCTCAATATGATTACTTATTAAATTAGTGTCTAGAATATGCAACCACTCTCTAATTAACATCACTGTCCCCTCCCCCATTAGCATCTCCACTCTCTGCTTGAACTCTGATATTTCGTGCTGAGCCTTGCCTGCCCTTTCACCTCCCTACCCAACCCCCGTTCCCCAAGTGGATGCCTATCTATCTCAGCCTCCACTTAATGTTTTTTGATTTTTGATTCTTTTTCCTGACTTATTAAGATAGAGGTAAGGAAGGGAAGAAGGGAAAAAGGAAGAAAGAGAAGAGGAATAAAGAAAAAAGGAAAGGACTCTTCAAAATATAATTTTATCTTTTTAAATCTCTCCCACCCTAAATAAATTTTAAAATGATGAGAATTTAAACACACAATCTGTAATTCTTTTCTTCCTAAAACTGCCCTTTACTTAGCCATCAAGTATAAACTCTAATAAACCTTGGCTGACCTTCTAAGATGTTTATTTCTTTATCTTACCTTCTTGAATATGAATAGTGTTTTTACTCATAATCAGTATGTATCATTATTTTATATTGATTAATATCATCTTTCTTTTGGACTACACAGTGAGAACCAAACATGCATGTCACAGTGTTCTACTCCTGGTCACTTCTCACAAGGACTGCTGTTCCATCTTGTCTACATCACGTCACTTTTATATGCCTATCTTCTTCAAGGTGTGACTTTAACTGCTAATCTGCTTTTTCCCATATTTCTTGGGATTTCCAACTGGGAACAGATTACAAACTGTGATTATCGTTCTTCAACTCTGATGATGCGTTTACTCAAGAAAGGATATGGCTACATAGGTCTAGCTAATTGCAACATAGTGAAACTATTTTCCGAGTATTGAGGAATGATCATGATCGCTCTCAGGCTTTTAGAATCCTGTCCACCACACACAGAATTTCACTAGAAACAGTTCAAATTCCATATATACCCTTATGTCCATATGCATATACATTTACATAGAAACTCTTATTCACCTCCCATATTTTTCATGATTCTTAGAATGTTACTTGCAACATTTTGGCATTGCTAAAAGCCAACAATTTGGAATATTAGTGTATGCCATCCATTCTCAAGTGGGATGCTTTTATTCCAAATAGGAAAAAAAGCGATTCTTGGGATGTGAAAAAAATTACTCTTTTCTGTGTATAAAGCACAATTGTGCTTACAGTATACACACACTATATTGATGGTATTAAAATTTTAAGGAAAAGGTGATTAGAAAAAATAAATGTGTAATAAAGGCTCTTTATGGAGGCAGTAATGAAAAAGGTTTGAGACACATTGCTATATGTCTGTCACTTTGAGGAAATGTTCTGTCATTATCAATGAAATAAAATGCCATCTTTGTAAGAATATCACCTATGCTCTGTGGCCTCTTGGCTCTGCTCTCATGTTCTCATGTCACTTGAAGTGGCTTGAAATATGTCTGGGAGTTATAGGTCATTTAATTCTTTCATAGGTAACCTTTTGGTTTCATAGGTATTAAAGACATTAAAGACACATTCCCTTTGGGTAATTCTATAGTGTGGCAACTCTTGAACAGGGGGTTCTGTGTTAAAAGTTAGTAGTTCCCTAG
>NW_011888818.1:9070001-9076307 GCF_000151845.1 Pteropus vampyrus
TCACGTCACTTTTATATGCCTATCTTCTTCAAGGTGTGACTTTAACTGCTAATCTGCTTTTTCCCATATTTCTTGGGATTTCCAACTGGGAACAGATTACAAACTGTGATTATCGTTCTTCAACTCTGATGATGCGTTTACTCAAGAAAGGATATGGCTACATAGGTCTAGCTAATTGCAACATAGTGAAACTATTTTCCGAGTATTGAGGAATGATCATGATCACTCTCAGGCTTTTAGAATCCTGTCCACCACACACAGAATTTCACTAGAAACAGTTCAAATTCCATATATACCCTTATGTCCATATGCATATACATTTACATAGAAACTCTTATTCACCTCCCATATTTTTCATGATTCTTAGAATGTTACTTGCAACATTTTGGCATTGCTAAAAGCCAACAATTTGGAATATTAGTGTATGCCATCCATTCTCAAGTGGGATGCTTTTATTCCAAATAGGAAAAAAAGCGATTCTTGGGATGTGAAAAAAATTACTCTTTTCTGTGTATAAAGCACAATTGTGCTTACAGTATACACACACTATATTGATGGTATTAAAATTTTAAGGAAAAGGTGATTAGAAAAAATAAATGTGTAATAAAGGCTCTTTATGGAGGCAGTAATGAAAAAGGTTTGAGACACATTGCTATATGTCTGTCACTTTGAGGAAATGTTCTGTCATTATCAATGAAATAAAATGCCATCTTTGTAAGAATATCACCTATGCTCTGTGGCCTCTTGGCTCTGCTCTCATGTTCTCATGTCACTTGAAGTGGCTTGAAATATGTCTGGGAGTTATAGGTCATTTAATTCTTTCATAGGTAACCTTTTGGTTTCATAGGTATTAAAGACATTAAAGACACATTCCCTTTGGGTAATTCTATAGTGTGGCAACTCTTGAACAGGGGGTTCTGTGTTAAAAGTTAGTAGTTCCCTAGTGAGGGAGATCAAAAGTTAGTTAATTAGTTACCTAATTATATAGTTAGTTTCTACATATACTTTTATATTTATTGAACGTTGGTTTGAGGGGAAAGGCTAGTTAAGGATTATATTTAAATCTGGACTCTTAGATTCTCCTAAAAAACTATAGTATGTTTATTAAAAGTTGGCAGCATATCAGATGGTAATACTGTTGATGTTCTAATACTCAATCACTCCTTCATTATAGAACGCCTACCACATACTAGGCCAGGCTATGAAGTTACAGCTTTAAATAACACAAAGTTCCTGCTCTCAGGATTTTTACCATGTAACAACAAATACTATGCAAAGGAAACAATTACTCATCACTTAGATGAGTTGACCAACATATTCCTGCATGATGAATAGAATAATAAAATGTAATTTCATTACCATCTCATCCTTATTGTAATTAATTTACATTAGGTTATTTTCCTACAATATTATATTTTCTATATTAAGGAAATGGAATGTAATTTATAAAGGAAATAATGTGGAATGAATATGCATACTGTATCTTTGTTTACAAACAGCCATGCTATAATAGCTATGGTCAAAGTACCTTAGAATTTTACAGCTGGCAAGGATACTAGTTAGTCTATTCACAGTGTGGAGTATTTTATCTTTAAATTTTTTATAGCACTATACAGATCTGTTTGCCTAAATATCCATCAAACCAGTTTCTGGTACTATAGCAATAAAAAAAAAAAGTGGACAGAGGGCAGTTTTATGTGCTAATTTTGAAAAAAAAAAAGTTGTGTAGTGCACTAAGGTTAAAGTAATATAAATAATCAAATAAACTCTGAATCTAAAGCAATGCTGGACTAAAATTTAAACACATTTTTGCCATTTTTCAGAGTTTAGAAAATTATAATGAACATAGGGCTTGCAGATCCAAAATTTATTTAACTTTTGTTGACTGAAACAAAATCTTCAAAGCACAATGTGGAAATATAAAAATCAGAAAAGACTTGAGGCATACAGTTCCTCCAGATAATATGATTTAGAAGATGGTTTTGTCCTAGACTTATTGTTTTGGGGCACAGTAGGAGTTATAGGAATATCTAGTATGCATGAAAAATTATTTTTTTCCTGTATATTTTCTCCTTATCTGTGAATGTTAAAATAGCTTACATTTTTTTTTACTGGTAATTGAAAATTATATAACTGTGCAGAAGAAGAATTTAGATCGATAATTCTATTAAATGGAGGATGGCATGATAGTAACACTGAACATTGCACATTGAATGGCATCTGAGAATGCATCCCTTCGAGCAGTTCAAGCATATATGATTGGATTCTGGTTTGATCAAGGCTTATAGCAGTGAGTACTCATAATACCTTAATATAGAAATTGAATAATATAAATTAGCAGAATTTTAAAAAATAAATCTCCGGGTTTCATTGAGACTTCTGTCCTATATAATTTCACCCTGGTTTTAAGCAAATAATTGTACCTTTGATATTAATGAATTCACATAAAAACTTTTATTGTTTACTTATTTTTTATTCTTCGACTTGCTTAATTCACTTAAACATCTGTCTTGGAAGTCTTTCGCTGACAGTGCATAGAGTTCTACTTCATTCCTGCTAACTTCTGTATCCTTAAAACTACTGCATAACCTGCATTATCATAGTTGGTTTTTTTTTTTTTTTAATTATGGAGACATTGGTTAACGATATCTAGTAAGTTTCAGGTGTACAATTCAACAATAAGGCATATATGTATTGCATTCTGTGTTCACCACCCCACATAAAAACTTTTAAATGCTACATAATAGCATTTATTTAAAAACTTTCCTTAAAAACGATGGAATGTGAGTAAGTGCATTAACAAAATAAGCAATTAACTTACAAATAGGCAAAAGAGAGTATAATCACCAAAACTTGACAGTTCTCCCATTTATTATGTATATTATAAAATTACATAGTTATATATATATACATAGTTATATATATATAATTATATATGTAATTATAAAATTATATACACACACATACACACACATATATGTAGAGAGATAGAGACAGAAGATCATTCTCACATTCATAGGAAATATATTGACTTCTGAAATTGGTAATTATCACAGGGATGACATTCTACACATTTCAGAAGGAGAAAGTGTATTTTCATAGAGATCTATAGAGATCTTCAGTCGATACCAGGTTTATTTCCTGAGTCCCAAGTAAAAAGTTTTCTTGAAGACTTAACAACAGGTAGGTTAAATGAGTACTTAAATTACCACTGTAAATTCACTTTTTGTAGCTCTTAAATAAATTTAGCCTTATTATAACTAATCTTATAATATGATGGAGTGAGCTGATGTGGAAGCATTTACCTTATGATTTAAACACATATAAATATTGGATAAAATTAAATTTTTTAAAAAATTGTATACATAACTGAGTTTGATACTGAGAGAGCAAATATCCTTGTGTTGGAAATGAAGAGGAGATTCATAGCAAGTACTTATTTAGTCATCTTACAGTGACACAAAAGCCCAATAGAGAGAAAAGTCTGGGCTTTACATTACAGACACTTAAGTGAGCTGGAACTTAATTATCTGCATAACAACAGAAGTGATGAAGAATGGGGACTTAAAAAAGAAAAAAGAAAAAACCCAACCTTAATCCTCTGCCTTAGAAAGCCAGAAGAATGGCTGTCAAGTTTTGACTTTAGGTGAAAACAGTCATCTTTGAAAAATTGGAACCTCATTCTAGTACTTTGTTGTAGGGTCCAAATTCACACTACAGAAGTAGTGAGGGGCTACCAGCTGAAGAATTAGTATAAACACGGATCCAGACTTATAAGGCTCCTTGGAGATGGTGAAAGCTAAAATGTCTTCTAAGGTTCTTCTCCCAGTCTAGAGCACAAGTGATTTCACGGAAAAGATTCCTGATGAAGAAAAACTCAGAATCAGTAACTTAAAAGCATGGCAAAGAAATGAACTGTTACAGAGAGTGAGGAATGAAAAAAAAAAAAAAGGTTAATTTGCACCTCAAAAGCTAGACATTAGAAAAAATCTGAAAGAGACTTCAAAATAAGTAGCTTATTATATTGAAAGAGAAAGAAAAATGCAGGCAGATTGGAAAAAGAAACAAAAAGAAGTTATAGAAATGGAAACTGTAGTCATTGAAATTAACACTAAAATAAAACCTCAAGGTATAGTTTGAATTGTTGACTAGCCGTAGTTGTATAAAGTATTAGTGAACTGTAAGAACAATCTGAGCTTACATAGAGAAAGCAATGAATAATATAAAAGATAATTTAGACATGGAAGGAAGAATGAGAAAGTGCTAGCAAGGAGAGAATAGAAAGGATGGAGTGAAAATGCATTTATAGTGATCGGAGACTTAAACTTTAGGTACTTTTTATAAGATGATAGTGTTATCATTGGGGGGGGGGGCGATCTAAATTTGTCATTGCCATGCTGGCACTGGGAGGCCTTGGTCCTTTCCACTGACACAGTAAAGAATTACAGATCAGGGAAGTTTAGGAAAAGTAAAATTTGTTGAAGTATGTTTTAAGAGAGAAACAGGCTATATCAGAGAGGGCTATAGCTTCCTAGAGGTGGGGAGATCTGTCTTATATCTGGGTCGTGAAGGAAGGTTACAAAGGTCTTGCTAGCTGATGAGTGTGGGCCATTTTTATGGACAGTTGCCTGTCATACAACCTATTGTTAACTGCACAATAGGTTATATTCATTCTGTTATAATTAGATTCATGGACTCCCTGGCATATGCCTGACATTATAATGATGGTACAATGAGTTTGAGATAAAAAAGTCAGAGTATTCCTTACTGCACAGGCATTTGTTGCTGGTCTAAACTGGTTGCTACGTTATGGTCATTCATTTCTTTGTACTCCAGGATGTAAGGGTATTGTTCATTGAAAAATAGTTTTTTTGTTTGTTTGTTTTTGTTTTTTCTGGGAGGTCCTAGGGGCAACTTTTGGGTTGGGACATCATTCTTGTCATTCCCCTGGTCATTCTTGTCATTCCCCTGGTTACAGAGCTGCTCCCATCACTCATGGCTACCTAACTACCTAATAGTGATTATTCCTTGGCAAAAATAAAGCATTATTTTAGGGTAATTCAAGTTTAATTCAAGGAAAAGTGAAATAAATGCCTTCTATTACCAACACTTTTATTTGACTTTGCCTTAAATAAAATGTTATTAAAAAGGGGGTTGGGGGGTAGCTCCATAGTGTAGTGGTTAGGACGTTTGCTTTACACGCAGAAGGTCCTGGGTTCGCACCCCAGGTAGAGCCACAGACTATACCCTGGGTGCCCTAGGTCCCCCAATGTGTGGGGGGGTGCCAGGCCCCAGGTGCATGCTGTGAGCCTGTGGGAGGAGACGCCCCACCTTTGGAGATCCAGCTCTTATGGGGAAATGGCAACATCCATAGGTCAAGGGTGGAAGTGGAGGGAGGAGAATTAAAGAGGGAGAAAAAAAAAGGGGGGGTTTTGATTTCATTTTAGATGTATCATATAGAACAAAAGTACATGCATTTAGTTAATATATCCCATTTTAGACAAGAGTAATTGCATTTTAATTATAGTATTTAAAACAAGATCACATTTTAGAGACTCAGATTCCCCAACTAAAGGTAGTCATATCTACCATTTCTTAATGTCTTACTATATGGTGAGTACTTCACCAAGCACTTTACACTTACTTATCTCTTCCATTCCTAGTAACATCCACAATCTTAGTTGTCAATCAAGGAAGCCCGCCCCTCTAAGAAAAGTAACTACCCACAGCAAAAAGGGATAAAAAACCCAAAGGCTTTGTTACCAGGCCTTGTGAGCCACACTTCTCTTGCTCAGGCCCACTCCCACATCTGGAAGTGTACTTTCCCTTCTAATAAAACTTTACTTTTCTACTGTATTTCGGTGTCATGCTCAATTCTTTGTTCGAGACATCAAGAACCTGGACAAGGTGCAAGGAGAGGATCCCCACTCTCCAGTAACAATAGGACTCAGTGATTCATCATTTTGCTTTCTGCGCATGTTTGTTCCCAAAATTCAGTCTGTTAAAATGATATTAATAAACTCCTGGGCATATGCATCATATTATAATGATGATATAATGAGACTCAGGTGAGGTGAAGGTCGTTGGGGTCTTCATTGCATAGGCGCGGGTGACTGGCTTAAACTGGGACCTAAATCTCTGCCTACTGGTTTCTTTGTGTGAGTTAAAAAATGCCTTCTGGCTTAACTGTGGGCGGATTAGGGCGGACCTCTTCTAGGATAGGATGACCTCAGTGTCTTTGCAGGCAGACCCCAAACCCCCTAATTAACTTTCCTGCCTAACTCTTATCTGAGAGCCATGAATCCC
>NW_011888818.1:9076357-9094399 GCF_000151845.1 Pteropus vampyrus
GTTTTTTTGTTTGTTTGTTTTTGTTTTTTCTGGGAGGTCCTAGGGGCAACTTTTGGGTTGGGACATCATTCTTGTCATTCCCCTGGTCATTCTTGTCATTCCCCTGGTTACAGAGCTGCTCCCATCACTCATGGCTACCTAACTACCTAATAGTGATTATTCCTTGGCAAAAATAAAGCATTATTTTAGGGTAATCCAAGTTTAATTCAAGGAAAAGTGAAATAAATGCCTTCTATTACCAACACTTTTATTTGACTTCGCCTTAAATAAAATGTTATTAAAAAGGGGGTTGGGGGGTAGCTCCATAGTGTAGTGGTTAGGACGTTTGCTTTACACGCAGAAGGTCCTGGGTTCGCACCCCAGGTAGAGCCACAGACTATACCCTGGGTGCCCTAGGTCCCCCAATGTGTGGGGGGGTGCCAGGCCCCAGGTGCATGCTGTGAGCCTGTGGGAGGAGACGCCCCACCTTTGGAGATCCAGCTCTTATGGGGAAATGGCAACATCCATAGGTCAAGGGTGGAAGTGGAGGGAGGAGAATTAAAGAGGGAGAAAAAAAAAGGGGGGGTTTTGATTTCATTTTAGATGTATCATATAGAACAAAAGTACATGCATTTAGTTAATATATCCCATTTTAGACAAGAGTAATTGCATTTTAATTATAGTATTTAAAACAAGATCACATTTTAGAGACTCAGATTCCCCAACTAAAGGTAGTCATATCTACCATTTCTTAATGTCTTACTATATGGTGAGTACTTCACCAAGCACTTTACACTTACTTATCTCTTCCATTCCTAGTAACATCCACAATCTTAGTTGTCAATCAAGGAAGCCCGCCCCTCTAAGAAAAGTAACTACCCACAGCAAAAAGGGATAAAAAACCCAAAGGCTTTGTTACCAGGCCTTGTGAGCCACACTTCTCTTGCTCAGGCCCACTCCCACATCTGGAAGTGTACTTTCCCTTCTAATAAAACTTTACTTTTCTACTGTATTTCGGTGTCATGCTCAATTCTTTGTTCGAGACATCAAGAACCTGGACAAGGTGCAAGGAGAGGATCCCCACTCTCCAGTAACAATAGGACTCAGTGATTCATCATTTTGCTTTCTGCGCATGTTTGTTCCCAAAATTCAGTCTGTTAAAATGATATTAATAAACTCCTGGGCATATGCATCATATTATAATGATGATATAATGAGACTCAGGTGAGGTGAAGGTCGTTGGGGTCTTCATTGCATAGGCGCGGGTGACTGGCTTAAACTGGGACCTAAATCTCTGCCTACTGGTTTCTTTGTGTGAGTTAAAAAATGCCTTCTGGCTTAACTGTGGGCGGATTAGGGCGGACCTCTTCTAGGATAGGATGACCTCAGTGTCTTTGCAGGCAGACCCCAAACCCCCTAATTAACTTTCCTGCCTAACTCTTATCTGAGAGCCATGAATCCCCTTATTATTAGTATGGATGTTGAGGCATGGGAGGACTCTTCTGCAGTATCTGCTTCCTGCTGAGAATGGCCATAGTTCCTGTCTACAGGGGTTTCATGGAGCTCTTTCCCTTCCTGCCTCAGTCAGAGTGGGGTCTTGGGTTTCCTGCTGAAGTGCCACCTTAGTCCCTAGACAAGGAAAAGAAAATACAAACTCTTTATTTAAATCATACATTAATTTCTATTATTGATTTGCCTATTAAGTGAGGAAAAGGAAACAGGCTTGGTTAATAGGTTTCTTAAAGAGTAAAAAGAAAGACCTTTGGCTTAAAGTCCTCTCCTGCCCCCAGATTCTAAGGGCCTTGCCTGGCTTAAACACCATTTCTGCTTAACAATGGGCTGATGACCCTCATCAATAGCCAGAGGATCTAAGTTGCCAGGGCAATTATCAGGATTTGAAGGAGAGGGCCTTTATTCCAAGTAAGGAGGGAAGAAAACTTAACTAGGTTTACTAAAAAGATTAACTCTGCAACTAAAATGATTAACTCTGCGAGAGATGTCCTATTTCATTTCCTGCTAAAAGATTAAGAATTTTACAAGTGATGTCCGTCTCAATCCTAAGAGTCAAACAGCCCCTTTAAATTTATCGGCTCACCTTGACAATTGAAACATACAAATATCTTTATTATGACAGATCTGACAGCCTCTTAAGTTCTCATAAAATCCTATGCCTTCTGCCTCATTTCAGCATCCAAAATGTGTTTGAGTTGTACATAACTTCTTTCACTTTTCAAGATTTACATTATTTGCTTACTTGAAGGATAAAATAAATAAAGAGTAATGGATTTTAAACCATAGACTAAAATAACTATCCATGGGCCCAAACAATATAAATAAATAATTACATGAATCAATAAATGTGGGAGAAAAAAATTGCTTTTCTTTAAGGTAAATTCCCAAATCACCACTATGACAAACAGCACAGTTCTAATTGCCACAGAAAAGAACTATCAATGGATGGTAAATGAGTGGGTTAAAGCATAAGGAATGGAATATTTGCATAATCTCAATGTATTTCTCCATAAGACACTGATTAATTCCAACAATAAAAATAGTAACTTTATAATGAAAAAACTCAGAAGACACTGCTTTAATTAAGTCATCAATGTTAACATAACCAGGGTAATGAGTCATTTTCTTTGTCTTGAAACACAGACACACATGGACACACGCACGCACAGAAAACACGCACAAACACTATAGCTGTCCTAACATATCTTTTCTGAGATAAATTTCATTAAACTTTATTAAATAAATAAGTAATCACTGCTACTTACCTTAGGTCATACCTATATAGAATTGCCTAAGTGAGAAGCAGTTTGACTTAAATCTATGTTTATAGATGCTCAAGGTCAATAATTTTCAACTTGGGGAAATTTTGCCCTAGAGGAGACATTTGGCAACTTCTGGAGACAGTTTATTATGACTGGGATGGGAGGTGGAGGGAGTACTACTGGCCATCTATGGATGCTGTTAAAAATTCTGCAATTCACAGGAAAGCCCCACAACAAAGGATTATCCTGTCCTACATGTCAGTAGTGCCAAGATTGAGAAACTTTGCTATAGCCAGTGATTATTTAACTCTCTGAGGTGTTCCGTTTGGCCTGACGATTATATGCACAATCTGCATTTTGTATCATATGTCATGCCATCTCAAGTATATGTGCCAAATTTGGTGAAAAGCCGTATAGCTTTATTTATTTTCATTGGACAGAAAATAGGCATGAATTTAATTGAATTTGTGTTTAAAAGGACACTGTATATAACTTAGCATGTATGGACATTTTGGTTTTTTTTTTTCTTTGTTTGTGGTTGTTTGCTTTTCCTTTTTTCATGTTGTTTTTTTTTTCCCCCCAAGCTGACTCCTTGCATTTTAGTGAATACAGTGTTATAATTCAACATCATGAATGCTATGTTAAGAGCATAAAAGGACAGAAATACTGGACACAACTTCATTGTCTTCATTTCAAGGACTAGGATTTTTGCTCAATGCCTAGCAAAAGTCAATCTTTATCAGGAGTTTTTGATTCTTCTGTTTTTTGAGAAGCTAGGATGCACCTTCTTCCAATGCAAATCCAAGCAGTTGTTTAAAATCAGTCCTCTCAGAAGGCTGCAAAACATGGTCATTGTGATTCTGATTGTGGGATTCAGACTGACTAGGTTCACATTCTGCCCCTGCTATGCATTAGCTGTACGTCTGCTGGCAAATTAACTTTCATACTATATTTTTCTCATATATAAAATTAAAACGGTAATTCGTACCTCTTTAGGTTATTGTGAAGATTTGCTATAAAACATTCGGAATACCTGTCTGGCACATTAAAAGCTCTATGTACATTATTGCTGCTATATCATCATCATCATCATCATCATCACTATTATTATCATTGTCATCATTATCATTATTAAAAAAGAGTCTACTCCTTGCAGACTAGCCAGGGTTGAAAATGCATACGGACTCTTTAAAGTTTGTTTTATCCACAGTGTCTTTCTGGAGCCTGCCCAGGCAAACATGTCAAATTGGTGTGTTTTTCCTCAGGTGATCCTGGTCAATCCATATCTCTTCTTAATGGAGATTTTTTTTTTTTTTTTCCATAAGACTTTTTGATCGGTTTTCCTTATTCTCTGCAGGCTCCTGAAGTTCAGATTACCTGGAAACCTAGTTCTGGACTTCCCAGGGCCTTTACCACCAATGGATACAATTAATCACTAACATTAGGTAGTGCCATTTTGGTGGCTATAGCTAAAAGGTACTATAACCGTGGAGATATTTTGGACTTGCATGCATAAATTCATGTATTTATAAGACTTAATCTCAAATTTATAGCTGCATAAAATATTAAATTGCAAAGGATGTTTAAAGATTTATTTTCATATTATTTTGTATTTATTTCAAAGCTGGCCACCTGGGATCTTCCTTCTGCCTAGAAATACTCTCCTTTTACCTATTTCTAAATTGAGATATTTGCTAAAACCTTTAGTTGGGAAACCTGGGTTTCTAGATGTGATCTTGTTTGAAATACTATAATTAAAATGCAATTATTCTTGTCTAAAATGTGATGTATTAACTAAATGCATGCACTTTTGTTACATGAGATACATCGAGAATGAAATCAAAACCCCCTTTTTAAAGTCAAGCCCCTTTCTATTTTTATAAGTCTAAATTTGAGGGAGTTTTTTTTTTTTTTGGCATTTGGCTTTTTTTTTTTTGGCATTTTGACTTTCTTTTGGTACGTAAATTAATAGACTATGATGAATATCATTTCCATTAGCAGTTTGGAGAATTATATAATTTAAAAATATGTTTTAAGTTAGCCGCAGATTTTTAAAGTTTATTCTGAGTAGTTTTTCTTTTACATTTTTGCTTCTTAGTCTCATTGTGCACACCAGAGAATAAAGCAGAAAGATATAGTATAGTACTTATAAAACCAATACCACATTTATTACCACATTCATAGGAAAGAAATAAAGAAGATAATCTGTTCAATGATGCCTATCAAAAAAAACCTTAACAACACATTTTAAGTGTTGTTAAGAAATATATTATGCAAAATAGTTAAGAAATTATGAATTAATATGTCATGCAAAAAAAAACCATTCTTTTAGTCCATTTGGGCTAACATAACAAAGTACTATGGACTGGATAGTTTATAAACAACAGAAATTTATTTTTCACAGTCTGGAGGTTGGAAGTTGGAGATTAGGGTGCTAGCACCATATGGGTTATGGTGAGAGCCCACTTTCAGGGTGCAGAATACCAGCTTCTCATTGTATACTCACAGGGTGGAAAAGAGTGAGTTAGCTCTCAGGCCTTTTATAAAGGTACTAATCCCATTGATTAGAGCTCCATCTTTAAGATCTAATCACCTCCTCACCTTCAAAACCATTATTTTGAGATTAGGGTTTCAATATATGAATTGGGGGTAGGGACACAAACATTCAGTCCATTGCAAATATAACTATACAAAATTTTGTATAAGGCACAGTTTTTGTTTTGTTTTTGTTTTTGTTTTACCATGAACTTAGATACTAGAACAGGAAAAATCCATCAGAATTTTAAAAGAAAAAGCAGGTTATTTTGGGATTTAATATTTTTCTACAGTGAGCAGATCAGGAACAGATAAGTCATCACTGAAGGTACAATTTTGTTGTAACTGGCATAATGTTCTTCAATATTTTTGCTCTCTTTGCCCAACCTCCTGGTTGAGTAATTTGTGTAGACTACATAGACTTTCTTTCTGAAACTATCTCTAAAAGTTTTAAGTAACAAAGAAATAAAATGAAGCCAAGCCATTTATCTACATATCTATTATCTATCTATCTATCTATCTATCTATCTATCTATCTAATCTATCTTCCTTCCCCTATATGTATCTAATCTAATTTAATTTTGTAGCATAGTCTTTAGAATCCTTTGTAGCCATATATTTTTTCTCTATAAACAATCTGCTCTCTTATAGTCATAAGGAGCCTATGCTACATTTATATAATATATAGCTGCCGTATTCGTGTTATTTTTTGGTCTAGGTGTACGTTCTGATTGGCATGCTCAAATACAATAATTAGGTCACATGCGTAAACATTAATGTCATTTCGTAAATAATAATAACTAACATATATTGAGTCTTACTATATGCCAGACACTCTTCTAAGGGTTTTATAGTATTAAATTAGTTTAATTCTCAGAACATTCAAAGATGTAGGTATTCCTTTTATTTTATTTTAGCACAGAGGACTTAAGTCAGTTGCCAGTATTTAATAACTAACAGAACCAAATACTAAACCCAGGAATACAGCCCTGGATTCCTCCCTCTCACTATTATAAAATGGGTTCTTTGCCAGGATTGGGTAATACTATCAGACACAGCATTTTCCCCCCACGTATACCCTGAGGCAAAGGCTATTTTGAGTACTCTGTACAGAGATGTCAGAATTATTCTTCAGCACATTCTGTTTATTTAGCTTGTCAGGGGAGGGAATTTATAGAAAAGTACAATTAATTAACATCTCTGCCATTATATTATGTAAAGCAGAGCCTTATATCAACATCACTATCTATTAAAATAAAATTAAAGAATGAAGAGAAGAGACTGGCTCACAAAAAGAAAAAAAGGAAAAGTCATACGTGGAAATTAGAAATTTACAATTACAATAAAGCCAGCAATCTCTGAATATAGACACAAAGTCAGATGCTATAAGGGATTCTTCTCCAACACCCCTTTCTAAAGCAAGGGTCAGATAATGTATATTGGCAAAGCCTCTGAAGGGGCAGATCCTGGGGCAGCTAGTGTTGCTGACTAAGGAGATAATTCCAATGACAAGAAAGTTAATCCTTAAACTAGGGCCAGTAAGATTTGTTGTTCTTGTATATGCTCGTAGAGCCTGCGGATTAATTTCATTTTGATGAAGGTGCTTTTTAAAGTAATATTTTAAAAAAATCAAACAGACTTTTTTAGTTAGAACGTGTGTCCTATGTAAATACTTCACCCTATTTCTTATAAATACTAAAGTATAAAGGATTCTAAGGGCGTTTGAAAAGAATTCACATAATCGCCTAATAGAAACTAAAGAGATGTTAAAATGCCCAAGAAATATTTTCAGAATTTTCAGCAATTTGTCTTATTATTCAAATTCCAATTTTAATAAAAAGTTTTGCAGGAGAGACATGGCTCTGTTTTTAAGACAAGCTTCATCAATTTTCAAATATTAGAATAAAAAATTGTTAAATATTAAAAAATGTATTTATATACTTTATCATAGATTAAAGAATTATAAGTAAAAAAAAGTTTTTAAAAAAGGAAAAAGAGTTAAGAAAAGAATAAATTTTGCTGAAGCAAGCCTGTGGGATAAGCAAAAAGCACATATATAATCAATAAATTCTTATAATGTGCTAACTGTAAGTATAGTCTATGAGTCAAAGTTTCTTTAGACATTAAACATCAAACAAAAGTAGCCTAAAAAGAGGGAAAATATAAAATGAAGTACGAAATAAGAACTAGGACTGCCCAAGAAGCATGTAAGAACAAAACCAAAAGACTAAAGCTAAATTTTATGAACTAGAAATTATACATCCATAGCACAAAGCGGCAATGTAAGGGAAAATCTGTTTTAGCTGAGATTACTAGTAGTCAGTTTGGTAAGGTCATGTTTAGAAAAAAGTTATATCCCTTAACAACACATTTTAAGTGTTGTTAAGAAATATATTATGCAAAATAGTTAAGAAATTATGAATTAATATGTCATGCAAAAAAAAACCATTCTTTTAGTCCATTTGGGCTAACATAACAAAGTACTATGGACTGGATAGTTTATAAACAACAGAAATTTATTTTTCACAGTCTGGAGGTTGGAAGTTGGAGATTAGGGTGCTAGCACCATATGGGTTATGGTGAGAGCCCACTTTCAGGGTGCAGAATACCAGCTTCTCATTGTATACTCACAGGGTGGAAAAGAGTGAGTTAGCTCTCAGGCCTTTTATAAAGGTACTAATCCCATTGATTAGAGCTCCATCTTTAAGATCTAATCACCTCCTCACCTTCAAAACCATTATTTTGAGATTAGGGTTTCAATATACGAATTGGGGGTAGGGACACAAACATTCAGTCCATTGCAAATATAACTATACAAAATTTTGTATAAGGCACAGTTTTTGTTTTGTTTTTGTTTTTGTTTTACCATGAACTTAGATACTAGAACAGGAAAAATCCATCAGAATTTTAAAAGAAAAAGCAGGTTATTTTGGGATTTAATATTTTTCTACAGTGAGCAGATCAGGAACAGATAAGTCATCACTGAAGGTACAATTTTGTTGTAACTGGCATAATGTTCTTCAATATTTTTGCTCTCTTTGCCCAACCTCCTGGTTGAGTAATTTGTGTAGACTACATAGACTTTCTTTCTGAAACTATCTCTAAAAGTTTTAAGTAACAAAGAAATAAAATGAAGCCAAGCCATTTATCTACATATCTATTATCTATCTATCTATCTATCTATCTATCTATCTAATCTATCTTCCTTCCCCTATATGTATCTAATCTAATTTAATTTTGTAGCATAGTCTTTAGAATCCTTTGTAGCCATATATTTTTTCTCTATAAACAATCTGCTCTCTTATAGTCATAAGGAGCCTATGCTACATTTATATAATATATAGCTGCCGTATTCGTGTTATTTTTTGGTCTAGGTGTACGTTCTGATTGGCATGCTCAAATACAATAATTAGGTCACATGCGTAAACATTAATGTCATTTCGTAAATAATAATAACTAACATATATTGAGTCTTACTATATGCCAGACACTCTTCTAAGGGTTTTATAGTATTAAATTAGTTTAATTCTCAGAACATTCAAAGATGTAGGTATTCCTTTTATTTTATTTTAGCACAGAGGACTTAAGTCAGTTGCCAGTATTTAATAACTAACAGAACCAAATACTAAACCCAGGAATACAGCCCTGGATTCCTCCCTCTCACTATTATAAAATGGGTTCTTTGCCAGGATTGGGTAATACTATCAGACACAGCATTTTCCCCCCACGTATACCCTGAGGCAAAGGCTATTTTGAGTACTCTGTACAGAGATGTCAGAATTATTCTTCAGCACATTCTGTTTATTTAGCTTGTCAGGGGAGGGAATTTATAGAAAAGTACAATTAATTAACATCTCTGCCATTATATTATGTAAAGCAGAGCCTTATATCAACATCACTATCTATTAAAATAAAATTAAAGAATGAAGAGAAGAGACTGGCTCACAAAAAGAAAAAAAGGAAAAGTCATACGTGGAAATTAGAAATTTACAATTACAATAAAGCCAGCAATCTCTGAATATAGACACAAAGTCAGATGCTATAAGGGATTCTTCTCCAACACCCCTTTCTAAAGCAAGGGTCAGATAATGTATATTGGCAAAGCCTCTGAAGGGGCAGATCCTGGGGCAGCTAGTGTTGCTGACTAAGGAGATAATTCCAATGACAAGAAAGTTAATCCTTAAACTAGGGCCAGTAAGATTTGTTGTTCTTGTATATGCTCGTAGAGCCTGCGGATTAATTTCATTTTGATGAAGGTGCTTTTTAAAGTAATATTTTAAAAAAATCAAACAGACTTTTTTAGTTAGAACGTGTGTCCTATGTAAATACTTCACCCTATTTCTTATAAATACTAAAGTATAAAGGATTCTAAGGGCGTTTGAAAAGAATTCACATAATCGCCTAATAGAAACTAAAGAGATGTTAAAATGCCCAAGAAATATTTTCAGAATTTTCAGCAATTTGTCTTATTATTCAAATTCCAATTTTAATAAAAAGTTTTGCAGGAGAGACATGGCTCTGTTTTTAAGACAAGCTTCATCAATTTTCAAATATTAGAATAAAAAATTGTTAAATATTAAAAAATGTATTTATATACTTTATCATAGATTAAAGAATTATAAGTAAAAAAAAGTTTTTAAAAAAGGAAAAAGAGTTAAGAAAAGAATAAATTTTGCTGAAGCAAGCCTATGGGATAAGCAAAAAGCACATATATAATCAATAAATTCTTATAATGTGCTAACTGTAAGTATAGTCTATGAGTCAAAATTTCTTTAGACATTAAACATCAAACAAAAGTAGCCTAAAAAGAGGGAAAATATAAAATGAAGTACGAAATAAGAACTAGGACTGCCCAAGAAGCATGTAAGAACAAAACCAAAAGACTAAAGCTAAATTTTATGAACTAGAAATTATACATCCATAGCACAAAGCGGCAATGTAAGGGAAAATCTGTTTTAGCTGAGATTACTAGTAGTCAGTTTGGTAAGGGCATGTTTAGAAAAAAGTTATATCTTCTACTAAAATAAAATAAGCTTACCTTCATCTAACAATCCTGGTTAGTTTTTACGAAAATTTAAACCAACCTAACAATTTTAATCACTCTTTCCAATGACAGCTCTTTAAATACTTAAGACAGCTATTAAGTAATCCTTTAGTTATTTCTTTGTCAAACAAACATTTTCTTGTACTCAAATATTTTTTGTATGACAATTTTCAGACATAAAAAAAACAGGAAAAAAATTACTATATTTTTTTGTAATAGTTATAGGCTTTGCATATTGTTTTTTTATTGTAACCAATAAAATTTGTCTAAAGATAAGCTTCTATGTTCAAGATAATTGAAAATCATTTATAATCTTTTCCTATATATTAGACACAATAAAATGATCATATTTAAATGTTAGACTGTGTAATTTTTAATTCAGTAAATATTGACTTTCTGAAAAATGTCACAGAAGTGAAAATTGCTTGGGATAAGGAAAAGAAATAAACAGTTCCTACCACTCATGAAATTATAATCTAATGCAGAAGGCAGACTACGATGAATGCTAAAGATTATGACAGAGAGTCAGGTTGCTTTAGAGACAAAAATTAAAGAAATGCAAACCAGTGTGGGGCAGTAAGGGTTAGGGATATATCAAGAGATTCTTTTTTTTCCTAATTAATTAATTAATTTTTAAATGGTGACATTGGTTAACAAAATCCAATAAGTTTCATCTGTACACTTTAACAGTAAAGCATATATATTTATACTGTGTGTTCGCCTCTCATAGTTAGATTTCTTTCTGTCACCACCTATTTGACTCCCTTTACCCGTCTACCTTCCCTCTTTTCCTTTCCCCCTACCCTCTGGTAACCACAAGTCTATAGTCCATGTCTGTGAGTCTCTGTTTGTTTGTCCTGTCAGTTTGTTGCTTTTAAGTTTATATCCCACACATAAGTGATTTTGATATCATGTGATTTTCAACTTTTTCCGTCTGGATTATTTTGCTTAGCATGATTATCTTGAGGTTCATCCATGCTGTCACAAATGGCAGTATTTCATCTCTTTTTATGGCTAAGTAATATTCCATTGTATATATATATATATACCACAGCTTCTTTAGCCAATCTTCTATCCTAGGATATTTTGGTTGCTTCCATGTCCTGGTCACTGTGAATAATGCTGCTGTGAACATTGGTGTACAAATATCTTTTCAGATTTGGATTTTCAAGTCTTTGGGTTAAATACCCAGTAGAGGGATTGCTGGATCATATGGTAGATCAATTCTTAGTTTTTATGAGGAACCTCCATACTGTTTTCCATAGTGGTTGTACCAGTTTGCACTCCCACCATCAGTGCATGAAGGTTCCTTCTCTGCATCCTCTCCAACACTTGTTATTACCTGTCCTGTTGATAATAGCAATTCTAACAGATGTAAAGTGGCGTCTCATTGTGGTTTTAATTTTTATTTCTCTAATAGCTAGAGATATTGAGCATCTTTTCATATCAGAAGATTCTCGAGCCATGAATATGAGCTTTCTAAGTGAATAAAGATGGACGAGAAGTTAAGGGTTGTTCAAGTTAAAAGAAATTCCACATGTAAACATAAGGTATATGTATACAATAGAGAGGAAATATTGTAATAAATTCCAACAGTTTGTTTTGTAAAACTAAATAGTGATTTTCATAAGCAACAGGCAGCAAGAAGTAATGCCTAAACAAAGGTCAAGTAATGAAGTAACAGGTATGCAATAATAAAATATTTGGAATTTTAAGTGTAAACTATGGAGGGCTATAGAAAGAAAAGTAACTGGAAAGAGATAGTGTAATATTAGTGTTTTAAAAATGTTTACTCTGAGAGTGTCTCAGAATAGGTGGATTGGTAGGAAGTTATTTATCCTGGAGACATGAAAAAAACAATGAAAGCCTTTCAAGATAATCCACACTAATATGAATTATAACTAGAATATAGGCAATGGAAATACAGAAGTAAGCTACTCAAGAGAAATTTCAAATTGACAAAATTTTATTAATAATTAGATTGGGAAGACGAAGACGAAAGTGATTCCATGTTTTCTCCTTCAGTTGGTCATTCTTTTTCTTGAAATGCAATATAGGATGATGAAGTTTACAGGATAATTGCTGAATTATAATTTAGATGATGGAGTTCTTCTATATTCTTGGAAAGACAGTATAGTGAAACCTTAGTTATATGGAGTTGGAGTTCAGGACACAGGTCTGGACTGAAAATAAAAATTCGGAGAATATCAGCATGTGGGCAGGACTCGAACCACAAGAGAACATAAGCTTTTTCTCACCAATAACTTACAGGTGAAGAAAAGAAAATTGAAGCTAAAACACAGTAAAAGATTATAAATTTTAAAAGGGTAGAATAAAAGAAGCTCAATGAAGAGAAGCGGTCAGAGAGATAAGAGAGAAACTCGGAAAGAATAGTAGGTGTGGAATCCGAAGGACATGAGTGTTTCAAAAGAAGGGTGTAAGCAATCGTTTCAATTCTCTCAAAGACTATGAATACAATTAAATCTTGAATCATTTCTATTGACTAGGCTAAATATTGAAAGATCGGTGCTGATCTTTAAAAAAATTTTAGTAAAATATATGGTCAGTTTTCAGGTATTATTGAGATTTGAAGTAGTAAAATAGTGTATAATAGTGTTTTAAATTTAAGGACAAGTGATAAAGATACTACTGCATAAAAGTGTATCTTCTCCAAGGCCATACAAGGTTGCATAAACTGGGCAAATTTGTTGTTTATTTTGTAAGGTATAGTTCATATATAAGAATATGAAGAAAAATAAGATGAAATAAGATACATGTCTTATATTATAGAAAAAAACAAACATTTGAGATTTTTTACTTTTAATAATAAAGTACTAAGAGCATAAAAAAATATCCTTGATTGAGCCCTTCCTTATTTATGGCATTATGCTGATCTCATGGCAAACCCATGATTCCCTTATTACTCTTGATTTGAGAACTAAAACAATCAGATGATCGACAGCCATATCAACCAGATCAGATTGACCATTCAGCAATTCCATCCATTGTTCTGTTTTAAACTTTTGAACAAACAGTACTATAGAGCTAAATCTCCTTTCATTGATGTTGATTTGGTAAACTTTGTTTTCAAAGCAAGGTGAATGTTTTTAAATTAAATTTAAGTCTTAAAATAATGGTTTTTTTCCCCTCAAATAAACAGTTAATTGACTTTAAAGTGTTTTCTTTGGGGCTTGAATTATTGCAAAATTATATCCATCCTTATGCAGAAGAAACTTAATGTCACTAAGATATCAGGAAAATAGAGGCTGAAACCTCAACAACAAAAGTCTTTTGTAAATGTCCTCACAGCTAATTTTTCTCTTTGGATGTGAGTTGCCTCTGTGGTAATCATTCAGCAATCTATGTCAGCAATTAAAACAGGTGACAGGGGCAGAAAATGTTCTTTCTCCTCTGCAGTCTTTCTTTGAAAGAAGAGAGATGAGCCACAGGCTTTCTGAAAGGATTGTTGGTGTTAAAAGAAATTTAGTTACATAGTTTATTGTCACACTTACTTCTTCTTTCATACACTCGCTGGCCCATTTACATTTGGCATTCATGACTCAAAGAAGTAATTGTGCAACATTGTAAGAAATCAGTCACCAAAAAAGCTGCAAACTCTTGGTATGCTTATTTCTCATATAATAATAATCAAATTCAATAATGTAGGGATGTATAATCTAATTAAATATGACAGTTCATACTAAAAGTAATGTATTAGCTTTAAAAATGTGTCAAACTATGTATTTTTTTATTCTTAATAAATAACACATAAATTGAGGCTTGGTTTTACATTTTCACTGTAGACTCAATGTAATATATTTTAAATATTAAAGTGGTGTTTGTCAAAGTGCTGTAATTTAAAAGCCGAATCAATAGACATAGAAGCAAGAAGCAAGAAGCAAGTCAGATTTTTAGACAGATATCACATATTAGTGTAACAAAAATACATCCGTCTCTGGTTTTTAGTTTATGGGTAACAGTTTTGGGGATCATTAAGCAGTAATGATTTATGGACAATGTAAGGATTGATTTGAGGTTCATTAATATTTAAAAGTAAAAGTTTTTGAGTTAAAGTTAATTTTTAAGTCATCAGAACTTTATATGCAACCAATATTTAACCCAAACTAAAATCATTTTTAATCTTCGAATTTGTCTGTGAACATTGCTTATTACGAACAGATAAACGTAGTCAATTGCATTTGAAGTTTAGAGAAATTATATAGCCAAATACAGGATTTGTTTGCGTATGAAAATTTAAAAGTTATTACGTATTGTTTATTAGGAGTAGCAAAACTTTGCATTATGACTAAGTTACTCAAGTCAGATACTCAATTGCCTTCTCTTATGGTTTAGAGTAACATAACATCCTGAACAACAGCTTGATTACAGTAATTATACAATATTATATTTTCTTTGTAAATGGTGAGTATTTCGAGGGCGGGATCTGTGTCAATCATTAGGCTATTGTCTTTCAACTCCAAACCTACCTTTCTATACCTTTCTGATACTATGGCTGATACCCTATAAATTACATTCCTCCTTTCTCAGCTGCCTTCTAGATAGATTATGTCAGCAGGGAACTGGAGGAAGATTGGAAAGTAAAAGGAGAGGAGGAGGAACTATTTTCTGTTTTGGTGGCTAGTCATGCTAGGAATGACCTTCACTCTTGGTTCAGCCTCCATTGTGTTTCGGCACTAGAGCTACCCTCGTTTCACCCCTCAGAGGTATCAACAGCTGCAGAGCAGTCTCCTCTCCTTAGAAGGCTGAGCTTTAGCTCTGTGGCACCATTCCTCTTGGCACCAGCAGAAACTAAGCTACATTCTCTCCTAAGAAGTCTCAGTCTCAGCTCCAAAAGGAAATATCTTACTTTTCATTCAGTCTCAAGAGTTGTAGCTGCTTCTCACTATTCTTTGTTACCTTTTAGTTCCCATTTTGCTCTTTTAGCTTCCCAGCACTCACATCTCAGATCCCTAAAGTAAGTTCTCTCTATTAAAAAACCTAATGTGCTGACTATTTTGCTGACTAGACTAATTGATACACAGCACATATTTATTCTTATTTATATTTGCAGTACCTAGAATAATTTTTGGAATATAGAAAGCACTTACTGGTTGTTGAATAAATGTTTATTTATTTTCTTAAGATAATCAGTGAAATGTGTAAGAAAATGGTATGAATACATACAGAAAAATAGATGCTTACCACTTACTCTCTTTCTCTCTTTTTTCCTTCTTTCCTTTTTCTTTTTTTCTTTCCTTCTTTCCTTCTTTTTATTATCTTACTTAAATCCCCAGAGCAACTAGAAAGCAAATACAATCATTCCATATTTTACAGGCAAATAAACTGAGAGAAAATTACAGTGACTTGTCTAAATGAGAAATCCACTAAATGGTATTGAAGGATTTGCACTATATGGGCCTAAAGTTCGAACAGATTTTATCACATCACATTGATGGTATATTAACCAAATAATAAAAAAAATAGCATAGTAGTGGGAGAAAATCCTTCTTTTCCGTACCTACTAGAAGATGCCATTTAGTATTCAAAACATCTTTCTGTTTTATTTTAATGCCTGAGATTTGGCTGTCAATTTTTGGTAAGAATTAATGTTCTTAATATCCACTTCTATTTAAAAATTAGAAACCTAATATTCAAATATAATTGAAATGGGTATGTGCTTCTGCTAAATTGGCTACTAAGGTCACAACACCATTTATTCTGAGATTTAAAAAAATAAATATTGCTTTATTTTACCATTCTTTATCTTGTCTTTGGTTTTACAGAGAAAGGAAGAAGTCTGTTTTGAAGTCTTTCCTATCTGTAAATACTGAGTTGAATTGAAACCCCAAAACTATGCCCTGATGTATAACTATTTCTATGTAAAACTGTTTTATTAGTAATTTTCATTTTTAAACATTTCTTAAGCTGTATAGTGTTTAAACACACATGCAATTTCTATATTTAAGTGTGGTTGCTAATGTTTTTAATCTCTAATTATATATTTACCATTGTACAGCTCACACCATAGAAGTTTAAAAAATATTTGTTATGTACTCACTGTTCCAGGCACTGGAATCTAGGTATAAAATAATAAAGACACAGCCCTTGCCCTCAGGGAGCCTACAATTTTCCAATCATATTAAACATTACTAAATTAAATGATAATAAAAATAAATAGAGAATAACACAGGGTCTTTATAAAAGAGAAGGAAAATATTAATATCATGAACCAGGCCCTTGGTCGTGGCCTAGGCTTTTACTTAGGAAAAAAAAAATAGAGTCTCTGAAACATTTTTAGTCATCATCAGAATGAGTCCTATGTGGGCCAACTGATAGGAACTTCTTGAGAATAGTTAGGTGACCTAGCACAACAAAGATATGAAACTTTTATTAAGTGGATAAAGCGAAATAAATTAGGTAAATGGAAAGGATACCTAAGCACAATTGGCTTAACTAATTCTCATGAGGTTAAGGTCTTTTGAACAATTAAGTATCCAAGGGATCAGAATCCATCACTAGGATGAAAATTCTGAAGATTAATATCTCAGTATGAACTAGACAAGTTCCCAGAGCAAGCTATCTAGAATTCTGGATTCTTTCTGTCTAAATCTTCCTCTGACCTAAAAGATTGGAGTCCCTTTATCCTGCTTCTTCTTCTTCTAGCTGTGAACATAACTGATATAAACTTCTTGACGTAATCTGTATCTGGTTCTAAGTACTGCCTCGCTTGATAATTTGTCCAGTCTGACTTAAACCAAACAGATTTCTTCAAAGCCCGGTCTCACAGTTCTCAAAAGGTGGGAGAAGTGTAGCATGTTTCTGTTTTCAGTGGCACTCATTTCCAGGCCAGAATTTCTCATTTGTTTGATATTGTTTTAATTTGGAATTTATTTTTAGCCTAAGACTTCAAACAAATTTTTCACAAAGAGCATTTTGTATGTTATATATTCTGCATCTGTGTATACCATTTTGTTTTCACATACAGATGACAAGTAGTATGGATACAGAATTCTGTCGCAGTTTTTCCTTAACTCTTCTTTAAATTTTATTTCATTATGTTGTACCATTCAAGATTGCATGAGAGAAGTTGAAGGCAAATCTAATTTTGCTCTTTTTTACATGGTATTTTAATTCTTCAGATTATTGTGAAATCTTTTCTCCTTCCTGGTAAAGTATGAAAACTCCACTGAGGTTTATTTGTTTTTTGGGGTTTTTTTTTTTTTTTTTTAGTATGGATTTGTTTTCACTAAGGTTTCCTAAAACATAACTCGGGCTCTGCATTTTCATGCTATGGTCATTTTTTTCTTTTTTCATCAGTAATGTTTTCTTTCGTTATTTCTTAATTATCATTTCTTCTCTATGCCTAGCCTGTTCTCCAGGACAATCATCTTTTCTCTCATTGTGAACATTACTTTATTCTTTTTATTTAAATTCTTAGACTATTTTTCTAATATATCTCCTACTACTGTAATTTTATTTTCTGTGGCATTCACACTTCTACCTAATGCTGTCATTGTGATTTTTAATCCACACATCATCGTTTTTCTCTACTTGTAATTTTTTCTGACTGCATAATATTTCATTTCATGATATATATTTTAGTTTCATTTATACGACATCTTGTCGAATATTGTTGGGAATACAAGTCTAATACATTCTTTTTTAAGAGAAATTTAGTTCAAATGGATACTCTTTAGTTTCCTAAAGTGG
>NW_011888818.1:9094683-9097068 GCF_000151845.1 Pteropus vampyrus
AGGAAGTTGGATACAACTTGTTACAGAGGAAGGGGAAAGACTCAAATGACTCCAGCAAGAGTATATTTATATTATTTTATATAAACCATCCAGAAGAGAGACAGAGTGAATCAGCCTAACTTTAGGGCCAAGGAGAGGAATGGACATAGCTGAATACTAGATGCCAGCATTTTGTCATAGTTTGCTTTGATAACCCACCATACTTATATACCCAAAGCATAAGACAAATTGTTCCACAGTTTAAGCTTAAGTTCACAAATGGAGGGAAAGTTTATTTTACAGGTGAGGAAAGGCAAACTAACTCGATTGCAGTTTCCTCAATAATAAAATATTATTAATAAAAATATCAGTTAACTTTGCTGTAGGTTAATGTTTCTCACTAGTTTTCATAATGCACCTGATAAATCTGTTAATTGTAATTATACTGAGACCTTAGTCCTCACAGTAAGTCAAAACTTAAAATCCAAATTCATTTGACTATATCATAGTTATCTTTTCTCTAAACAATAAATAGGTTGAGCTTTTATATAATGTATGAAAATGCTCCTATATAAAATTAGTTTTCACAGAACTTAAAAAATAAAAAAGGAAAATATAAATATTCTTGTTTTTGGTGTATTGTTTTTATTTACCCATTTAGAATGAGATGCATTAATAATTCCCATTATTATTATTCATGGGACTCTAGTCCAATGTGACTTTAAAACCCCACTGTACATTCCTATATAAAGTAGGGTAAAGCTTAAAATTTGTTCACTTAAATTTATTCTAGAGAGTTTACTTTTCCAACTACTGAGAGTGGAAGTTAACATCAAGGACCAAATTTCATGAGACATTAGCACAGAAGGAAGAAAATATTTTATAAAGTGAAAACCTGTAGTTGTTTGTTTAGGCAACAGTGCAACCCTCAGATATTCAAATTAATTTTGTTCTATGAACATGATCTACCAATTTTGGAATAATGAAATGTAGGAAAGGTCAATTTGTGAAAGGCTGCAAGAAGTGATGGCACTATAATTATCCTGTTTTCCTCCCTCGACTTTAATTTCATTTTATTGAGTTTAACAATGTGAAGGTGAAAGAGTAACTGTATTTTTGTTGCCAACATCTATGTAGTTTCAAATTCCCAGAGCACGGTATTACATTTAAAAACTACAGTAATTATATTAGTAATGGAAGTGTATTTCACAAGCCATCATCACCTTCTTTTATACATTGGGAACATCAGCTAAAATTGTTTGGAACTAATTCTTTAACTCATTCTGACTTTGTTATTTTTTTGCTATGCCTTCCTAATGAACTAAATATTTCATTTCTTTTTTACATCTCATCTTTTAAAATACATATTTCAAATGGTTTATAAGATGTATATTATTATAAGAAAAAATGTAAGTGGGAATCAGAAGAAAGAGAAAAAAGAGAGAAAATATAAGATGAAACTAGGGTTTAGAAGTCAATTCATGTTGTATAAACTTATCGCAGATTGAGATTCTAGGCAATTTTTTTAAGTCAAATGAAAGAAGAAAACAAAACAGTTTCATCAGTGTTCCTTATACTTCTCCAATGATGAGTGATCATACAGATTTAGTGGCAGAGACAAAAAAAATTATTTCAAGTCTCATGTTTATCTTAAAGATGCCAGAAATGTTGTTTTCTCCTTCAAAATATATACAGTTTTGTTTTAACATTTTACATTTTTCAAATTATGACCCATGGAGAAAACAAATTAAAATTCCCATCATGTTATCTATGATTTTGCCTGTCTTCTGCTATATTATCAAATGTTCTACTTTTATAAAAACAATACATAGTTCAAAATGTCTATAAAATTAAAAAGTATAAGCATAAGAAGTATAGCATAAGAAGTATACTATCTTTTTAGTCATGAGGCCCAAGATAAGTTTTATTAAGAGATTTCACTTTTTAAAAATGCATGTGAAAAAAGACTTCCAAATATATCTATGCTAGAAATGGAAGATATTATAATAGTGGTCTGTATCAACATTAATATACTAGCATCATTAGTTTATATAACCCTTATGCTGTTTGGCACATTACTGATTCCTGTCTGTGGAGCAAACTCCAAGAATAGGTCAATAAAGTTTGCAAACTATTTTATGTGGTCTCTGAAAGATTATTCCACCAGGATATGTATGTATGTACATATGTATGTATGTATGTATGTATGTGTATATATATTTCACACTAAACAATAGATATATAGTAGAAAGTCACATGATCCTAATATACAATATTGAAAAGTAATCAATAGGGAACTTAAGTAGCAATCCGCATGAACCAAATCTTTATGGTATGGTTTTGAATAGAATTTTTATCCATTTGGGTCATTAGATTGTACTGCTAACAAAACCAGAATATTAGATC
>NW_011888818.1:9097118-9128670 GCF_000151845.1 Pteropus vampyrus
ACCTGTAGTTGTTTGTTTAGGCAACAGTGCAACCCTCAGATATTCAAATTAATTTTGTTCTATGAACATGATCTACCAATTTTGGAATAATGAAATGTAGGAAAGGTCAATTTGTGAAAGGCTGCAAGAAGTGATGGCACTATAATTATCCTGTTTTCCTCCCTCGACTTTAATTTCATTTTATTGAGTTTAACAATGTGAAGGTGAAAGAGTAACTGTATTTTTGTTGCCAACATCTATGTAGTTTCAAATTCCCAGAGCACGGTATTACATTTAAAAACTACAGTAATTATATTAGTAATGGAAGTGTATTTCACAAGCCATCATCACCTTCTTTTATACATTGGGAACATCAGCTAAAATTGTTTGGAACTAATTCTTTAACTCATTCTGACTTTGTTATTTTTTTGCTATGCCTTCCTAATGAACTAAATATTTCATTTCTTTTTTACATCTCATCTTTTAAAATACATATTTCAAATGGTTTATAAGATGTATATTATTATAAGAAAAAATGTAAGTGGGAATCAGAAGAAAGAGAAAAAAGAGAGAAAATATAAGATGAAACTAGGGTTTAGAAGTCAATTCATGTTGTATAAACTTATCGCAGATTGAGATTCTAGGCAATTTTTTTAAGTCAAATGAAAGAAGAAAACAAAACAGTTTCATCAGTGTTCCTTATACTTCTCCAATGATGAGTGATCATACAGATTTAGTGGCAGAGACAAAAAAAATTATTTCAAGTCTCATGTTTATCTTAAAGATGCCAGAAATGTTGTTTTCTCCTTCAAAATATATACAGTTTTGTTTTAACATTTTACATTTTTCAAATTATGACCCATGGAGAAAACAAATTAAAATTCCCATCATGTTATCTATGATTTTGCCTGTCTTCTGCTATATTATCAAATGTTCTACTTTTATAAAAACAATACATAGTTCAAAATGTCTATAAAATTAAAAAGTATAAGCATAAGAAGTATAGCATAAGAAGTATACTATCTTTTTAGTCATGAGGCCCAAGATAAGTTTTATTAAGAGATTTCACTTTTTAAAAATGCATGTGAAAAAAGACTTCCAAATATATCTATGCTAGAAATGGAAGATATTATAATAGTGGTCTGTATCAACATTAATATACTAGCATCATTAGTTTATATAACCCTTATGCTGTTTGGCACATTACTGATTCCTGTCTGTGGAGCAAACTCCAAGAATAGGTCAATAAAGTTTGCAAACTATTTTATGTGGTCTCTGAAAGATTATTCCACCAGGATATGTATGTATGTACATATGTATGTATGTATGTATGTATGTGTATATATATTTCACACTAAACAATAGATATATAGTAGAAAGTCACATGATCCTAATATACAATATTGAAAAGTAATCAATAGGGAACTTAAGTAGCAATCCGCATGAACCAAATCTTTATGGTATGGTTTTGAATAGAATTTTTATCCATTTGGGTCATTAGATTGTACTGCTAACAAAACCAGAATATTAGATCTACTCCTTATATAGACCAGCTTGCCTACAGATACTTAATATCTGTAAGCAATTCCCCTATATTTTAACCAACTTGCTTGTTCATCAAATACTTGCATTTCCAAGGCAACTAGATGAAGATTTCATATCTCTCAGTAAAAACAAATCACTACTAGAAAAAGAAAATACTGTTGGCATATAAGAATGTTGTGTTCATAGTGTTTTTTCTCATAATAAAAATGACAGCACTGTGATTGTATTGTCGATAATGGAAATAAATTAACAATAATGAAGACAGTCATCATTAAATCATCCATTACTTATGGCAAATAATAAATCATTCATTACCTATGGCAAATAGTCATTAAATCATTTATTACTTATGGAAAATATTTTACCTTATGCTATTTAGATACATACTTATGTTTAGAAAGGAACGTATTCCTTTTTAAAAGTTTCATTGAGTAATTAGCAAAAAAAGATATAATAAATTATATATTGGAGATATTAGATACAGCACTTATAGAGTGTTACCAAAATAAATCACTTCCTGGAAACCCTTGACTGTATTGTTTATAGAGAAAGCTCATGAATACATTTATGATGTTTATTTCATTGTAGGATGTAAGAATACTTATAATACTCAGTTGTGCAACTTGTGACCAAATTTGCAGGTTAACAGTAAAATTAATGTCACGTCCATAGTTTGAGAAGAGGAATTCAAGGAAGGTCCTGGCCCTTCATTCTTTCTCAGTTTGAAAAAAATATCTCAATCACTATCATTATTGATTGATTTGTTAATTTTTAAGACTTTTAAGCCATACAGAATGTATTAAAAGATTTATATATGTATGTTAAAATGCAACATTCTACTGAAGTGAAATACTTTCCCTCTCCACTTGTTGAATTGGTTTTACTTTTCTCTCCCTAACATTTCTTGCCACCTCACATTAAATTATATGTTTTGTTTATCTTTTGTATCGCCTAAATGAAGAAAAATATAGGAATGTAGTGTGTCTTGTACACTGCTCTATTCCTAGCACTTAGGACACTCTCTGGCACATGATATGTGTTTACTATATATATTTTAGCAGAGACAGGTATACCTTAAAAGCATAGTTTAAAGCTAACTTGAAACTATGAGGCATAAGATTACCAAAGCTAAACCTTTTCCCTGACCCTTGGTTGGTAAATGTGATAATAAATACGTTTGTAGCACACTAGATAAAATATATATGAACTCGGCCTCAATCAAAGAAGTGAAAATGCTCACATAGGTCATCAATGGCTTTAAAATCACCAATGTCCTGTATAATTAATCCATATCTTCATGTGTCACTATTAAACCAGCTCTCTTTCAGAACATTTTATGTCGTGGTCTTCCTTATTGTTTTCTCTCCTTTCTTCCACCAAGTTTGAATGCATCCATTGATTCTGTTTACCATCTTTTTTTTTTTCTACTTTTTTCATATCTCTGAGCAACAGCTCTCTGCAGATGACTCCTAAGTTACATCTATAATTCCAAATTCTCAGATACAACCCTTACATTTTCATCTGCCTGATTGGACACCCACACATTATTTTTTCATCTACTTCTTAGACTCAACCTGTCTAAAACTAATTCAGTCACCTTCCTCTTTAAACACTTACCTTCTCCTCCTCTGTCAAGTCTATTTCTATTTCTCCAGTCTCTAGATCAAAACCTTGGAGTAATAGTTCTTTCCACCCTCCTGCTTGCATAGAGTAAAGCCTCAATCCCTGTTAATTATGTCTTCATCATTCCTCCTCTTCTGTGCCTTATTTGGCCCTTCTTGCCACCATCCTGAATCAGGAGCCATTTTTCCAAATTGTGACTTTTCCATAGGCTACCAATTGGCTTCCCTGTCCCAAATCTCACTACCTTTGAAATTAAGAGATCAGTCTTACTTTCATATATGCTGATCACACATCATTCCTCCCTCATCCTGATATAGTCAAATTTTCCTAAAATTACCCCAATCTACCTTTTCTAGGTTTACATTCCATTACTCACATATGATTCAGAAAATGTTCCAAATACCCCTCGAACATGCCACTTCTTTCCCCATCTTTTCATATTTATTCATAACATTTATTTTTTCCTTCTGGCATGCCAATTGACATCCTACCCATTCTTTGAGATGTTAGTCTATGTTTACTACCAGCACTTCTGATACCAAATGTTTGGGTTTCCCACGCTAAGAAATTCTTCAGTTCTCTGCAGACACCAAGTGGGTGTCCACAATTTAATTCAATTCTGACACTATTTGGAGTTAGCACAGACACCACAGGTTAAGCACTCAGTCCCACAAGCCACTCCCACTTCAGATGCCAGTCTCAAATCCCAGGTTGTTACCTGTACTTCTAACAACCGACTATAGACCAGAGGTTCCAACAACCCTCTTTAACTCAGAATGCCAACTGTAAGTACAGGCTGTTACCTGTACTTTTGACCATCCAATTATAAACTCGGGTTTCTCACAACCCTCTTCTCAGGTCTGATAATTTGCTATAACAACTCACAGAGCCCAGGGAAACACATTATGCACATTTACCAGTTTACTATAAAGCATGCAAATGAACAAACAGATGAAGAAGTACACAAGGCAAGGTCCAGCAAAAGGGCTTCTGTCCTTGTGGAGATGATGTGTACCACTCTCCCAGCACGTGGATGAGTTAACCAATTCAGAAGCTCTCCTAACCTCATGGTTGAACAGGTTTTTAAAGAAGGTTCCATTATGGAGGCATAATTGATTAAATCATTGGCAAATGGTGATTAATTTAACCTCCGTCCCTTCTCTCCTCTCCAAAGTTTAGCAGGTGGGGCTGCAAGTTATAACCCTCTACTCATGCCTGGGTCTTTTTGGTGACTAGCCTCCATCCTGAAGCTACAAAAAAATAAATAAATAAATAAAAAGTAGAGACCTCCAGCCACCAGGTATCTCATTAGCATACAAAAGTACACTCTTATCATTCCAGAGATTCCAAGGGTCTCAGAAGCTCTTGTATCAGGAGCCAGGGACTGAGGCCAAATATTGTAACAAAAGATGTTCCTATCACTCAAGAAATTCCAAAGATTTTCAAATCTTTTGTGCCAGGAACCAAGGATGAAGACCAAATACATATTTCTTATTATACCGCTGCGTCACAGTGACTCACTCAAATGCCACCATTTCAATGATGCCCTCTATGATTTCCCAAACCCAACATATTCATTGTATTTCTCTAAACCCCTTCAGCGCCCTGAAATACTTCTCTTACAGCACATTTCACAAATGCTTTAGAACGGTTGTTGTTTGTATCTTGCCTGTCCTCCTGAAATGCAAACTCTCTATCTAATGACTGTGTGGTGCATTATATATCACAATCGCCCTCGATGTCCTTTATAAGATTATCAACAGGTATTTGTCAAATAAATGAATGCTTGATATAAAATATACTTATTAAATTGCTCAAAACAGGTCATAACAGACAAAAAAAAAGAGAAAGGTCTGTGAAATAGGTCTGTGAAGACAAAATGTAAGAGAGAAAAAGTCATACACTGAAAATTATCTGAGCCTGTCACTTTTCCATTCTGAATACAGGTTACTTTCTTGTAAAGTAAAAAGTTGGCCTAGATGATCGCTAAGGTTGTTCCTAGCTCTCACATTCTATAATTTCACGATTCACTAGAGACTGTCATAACTCAATGCAAACGGTAGGACATGCCTCCAACTCCTGGCTGCACTGTCCACTTTTTTCAGTCCTCTCCAGCTATGCTCCTATAGACAGAAAGTCAAAGTGATAAAGTGGTTTAATTCAGCATGCAAATTAGCATAGCTCAGAGCCTAAAAGAAATCATGCTGTGGGCAGGTAAAGAAAATTGGAAAGATGATCCACAACTTTACAATGCATTGGAGTAAATAATTTTCTCATATATTAGATATATAATCTCTATTAGTCAAAGTGAAGAAAAATAGGTTAGGAAGTTATTTGAATATGTATATATATTATATAAACAAATACATACATATGCCCTCATTGTGATTTTATTATTGCTCACTATATGCTTTTTAAAGTAACTAAGTATAACAGTTTTGGTCCCAGTTTTCACATATGCTTTCACAATAATTGACGTCTGTCATTTTATATGAAAGCTTGGTTTTACTACATTCAAGGAAAATGCTGAATTGATGGAGTGGTGATTTGCTGTTATTCTGTTCCAATAAGACTCTAATTAATCATCATTCAAAGCATAACAGGGCTTCTTAGTCATTAGGCTGTAACAAATCCCCAAACTGCTTTGAGTTTCTTATAAAGGCATTTGAAACTTTTAATGTTAGGTACATTAAAATATCACAAAACAAAGCTCAGTGAGCTTCATTATTTCATTCCAGCAACTCTTACCTTCATTATTTTACATTTCCTTAGAGACATGCATATTTTTGAACATTTTTTCCTACTTGAGGTTTGTATTTTTCCATGTGCAAAAGATTACATCTCACTGTTTACTCAGTTGTATAAGCCAGATTTCTAGATTTATCCTTGATTCCTTTTCTTTTAATTTATACATGCAATAAATTACTATATCTTGCCAATTGTACTTTGTAAACACCTCTTAACTTCATCTATATATCTTTTCCTTCTGCTTTTATTCTAGTTCAGGTTGACATCTCTGGAACAGTGTTTACCAAGTCTTTATTGATTATTAGCCTATGTCAGTAAAAATATTAAGCAACTACTTCCAAAATGCAAATGTTTATTTTGTTTCTAAATCATGCAGATAACTTTATATTATTCTGTTTTTTAAAATTCAAAACAAAACAGGAAGTATCTAAGGATAAGTTAAAAATAAATAATTTAAATACTCTTTCCACACTGTTTGCATGGACCTTGTTTTTCCCCTGGGGAGCATGGGCCACACTTGAGGAACAAATAGCCTAGAGTCTTAAAACAGTCACCTGCTTGTTTAAATAGCTTTTGGTTTTATCCTCCTTAATCAATAATCATTCTAAAATGTAAGTAAATTCATATTCTCTCCCTATTAAAACACTTTTGTGTCTTCCTTTCTCCCTTAGGATGAGCTACAAAGCCTTATGATGTTTTATGGGGCCCTTTTATGAGCTAGTTCCTCACTGCTGATTTTTCCAGTTTCATCTCTTGCTGTTCCTGCTCTGCTCTTCCCTTACATCCCCGTAAGCATGCACCTTGTCCATGCTGAACAATCTTCAGATCATAGCCATGCTTTTTTCTCCTCACTAAGACTCTGCATATCCATTTAATTTTGTTTAGGACATTTTCTTTTTCACCCACCCTATTCATCTGGTTAAATATTACTCATCCTTGGTATACCATTTTAGAACTCATGTCATCCAGATTGAATAAGATAAGCCACACTGGCATATGAAACTCATCTTTGTCTTGATTCATGCTATTGAATTTTTAATTGTAAGTTTGTCTTTCACATTGACTCAGTGATTATTAGACTTTGGGGCAATAGTAATCACCTAGAAAATGTGCTTAAGTGAAATTTTTTCAACTTTATCACAAGATATTTTGATTTCATGGGTCTAGGATAGACTCAGGAATGTGCATTTTAAGAGGTCTTGAATGATTCTTATGTAGGTGTTTGCACTGGAAGAGATGCTTATTTATTGTTACATCTTCAGTGTCTTTCAGGAGGGTTGGTTCATAATAGGTGCTCAATAAATACTTGTTGAATAAATAAATGAAAGGAATCTGGTTAATAAGAAAAATAACTTGTTTTTAGATAGATCTAATAGTAAAGGCAAAAAAATAGATGCATAGAATCTCAGTATTTGCCGGGAAACCTTCAAAAACAATTCTTACCCTCCTACCCCCCCAAATTCAAGTCTGTCAAAATTCAGTGCCAGAAAACTAGTATACTTATAATGAGTGGGCTAGCCTGAAGGTATTCCACCTGTGCAATAACCAGTGAGGAAGTTTCTGGCAAGTATAATATGTCTTCCACATGGGTTTTTATAAAGGACAACATAATTGGTTAGGTTACAGTTTGTGGCTGAGTAGCAGAGAGGAAGTGAAAAAATTGAGGCCAAGGTATAGATGGTTTTATAGGCTATGTTAAAGGGTTTAGACTTTGTTCTAAAGATTCCATCCTGGTCCCTAAGGAATACTGACTTAACTCAGAACCCTGATTGGACATGGAATAATAAGAGAAAACAAACCTTCAGAATGTCACTTTCACTTGGCTGTCTGCCTTGTGGAGAATCATGTGATTTATATTCAGTTGCTCCCTCCTGCCCACTCTTGCTTATAGTATACAAAAGTCCACTGGTTAGGTTTACTGGCAAGTGCAACTGTTACAGCAGACCAAAAGAAAAGAAAGGTCTGACTCCTCTGCCATACTGCTACCGAATTGTTCCAAGTCTCCACTGAATTCTGTGAGGCCCAAGAGGCCACTCTCTTCCAAGATATGAAATATTCTCTCCTTTCATCTCCCATAAACTTACCCTGACAATACACTTGTTTGCATTTTCCTGAACCCAAACTCACTCTTCTCTCATCCTTCATAAGGTACTTATTGGTTTGTCTTTAGTTACTTTTATTTTTCCCTTAGTCCTTGTTCATGGAGCTTGCCTCATTTGTTTCTCTTCTCTTTCGGATCACAGTTCTGCACTTTCTGATTCTAAGTTTTCTATAATTAAAGTCAAGCTTTGCATGTCTCAAAAGTGCTGCACATTAGAACTACCCATGGTATTTTGTTTTAATACTAATGTCTAGATCTTACCCATCAGAGATTCTAACTCAGTGGTATGAGAACTGGCTATAGCAATTTATTTAAATGTTTCTGTCTTCACAAGTCATTTAAATAGATAATAAATGATAAGAATTTCTACTCTAAATTGTGCTGCTGCTCCCAAATGAATTTTAGTGGATATATAGTCATTTTTTTTTTTTTGCAGTATTTATGGTTTGAATATGGTGGATTCTGACAACATGAAGCTATCCTTCACCTTCTGTAGTTACATTATTTTAAATTACATTATAATAAAAAATATTTTTAATATTTGTAAAATCATTGTTCAAACTATGAAAATAGGATAAAAATTCTCATTAAATAATATAAAGCTGTTGGAGTTAAATTTGAGCATGCATTAAAAATTAAAAGGAGTAATGCACAGAAAACTAGGTGTACTCAAATTGTAAACTATCAAAACCAAAGAGTTATGGAAAATTGAGAAAGAATACAATTACTTATATATTTTATATCAAGGAATCATAATTTCATAAGGAAAGTCCCCCTTTCAAATATTGATAACTGGAATACTTGTGTTTTAAAAACATTTCAGTTTGCTTTGGAATAGACACAACCTTTTAAGCTGCTGCACAGATTTAATACTCATGAGTAAAATAAAAGGAAATGATCAGGTATTCTGCATAATACACTTTTCAAAGACAAACTACTGCAAGGAGAAACTAGCAATCATTCTGCAGGGAACAACTGCTGATTTCCATAATGCTCCAATGTTATCATCTTCAAATAACGTACACTTAACCATGAAGCACAACAATAAGCAGCTACTTCCAAACCATTAATACAAGTAAAATTTAATTTTGCATTAGTGTCTCTATCAAGATAATGAAAATGAACATTAGGTGCCATAATAACCCAGAGCTACTTCACAAGCGTGGATTATTTCAAGCCTGTTACTGAATTCATCCTCATCCTCATTAATAAACACCGACTTATAATTTTATGTAGCATCTATAATACAAAAATTTCAAAATATGCCAATATCAATATCTGTCTAATATCATTTGCATAAGTTTTGAACTTTCTTACTGACTCTGTTGACTTCCACGCAAGATGGTAGGGAAAATACAGGGCTCTAATGATGACCCTTTCAAATTTTAATTAAAATATCCAATCAAATGGAAAAATTATACATTTTTTCCTAAATATATGGGTCTAAAACTCAGGTCTTTCCTGATTTTCTCTTTGAGCAGGAAAAACAAAGTTGGCAGTCATTAGCATTTTAATGGAATTGAAACCAAAGAAGGGGTGTTATGAATTGGTCCAGAGATGTCAAGTAAGATATGTGTCCACTGGATTTAGCAACAATACTAGGAGTGACATTGCAAACAGTTTAGTAAAGTGGCAGAGGCACAAGACAAAGGAGGGTGTTCAAGTGGAGAATTATGGCTGAAAAGGAAGCAGCTTATTCGACAGTGGCAATAGGATGTGGGATCAGTGGAACGAGTTTATTTTTAATTTGCTTGCTTTTGAGGACAAGAAAAACCTGAACAAGTTTAAATGCTGAAGTAGAGAGAGGAAATTGAAGCTAAAGAAAAGAGGATGTTGGATGGAGGTCCCTGAGGAAATATAAAGAGGTGGTAAGAATCCGGGAGTAGGCGTAGTGATTGTCATTAGATATGAGGAAGGACGAAATTGCTATGACTACTTATAGCATAATTTCAAAATATTTAAAATAAAAAATTGTGGAAGTACCAAGAAAATTGATAGAAATCTTACAATAATAGAAGATTGTAAAATATTTCTATCAGTTCAGAAGCATTCAAATGAGTAAAGTAAGTACACAGAGAATATGAAAAACAGAGTTAATAAATGTTGCCTAAGGGAAGATGATTGAATTCTCTTCTGTTACTCTTAACTGAATTCACAAAGTACAGTCACTATTGCTAGTGTTTCCTTAAAGTGGGGATATCCAATTCATCTAACAATTTTAGGAAGGTTGGAGGGATAACATAAACCCTCTTGATCTAGTCTCTCACTTAGATGACCTCATTTATTCTTATGGCTTTAAACACTATATAACAATAGCCCCACATTTTTTTCTCCAACTCTAACCTCTTTTCTGACCTTTAGGCATTATATACAAATAACTTCTTGACATCTGCACTTAGATATCTCATAAGCATGTCATTTTAATATGGCTTCCATGAAGTTTTGATCTGCCCCCCAGATTCTGTTCTTCCACTACCCTTTTTCTTTTTTATTATAAACCCCATATTCTACCTTGGTATATAATTCAGAAACTTGGAAAACATCTTTGATCCTTCCTCTCCTTCTTATTACAAGTCCTGATGATTCTACTTTGAATATACATGTATCAGCGCTTCTATTAATCTCCATTTTGACTGCTGCTTTCCTAAATCCAGCCACTTTTACATCTCAGCTGGATTATTATAATTTCCTCCTGTTCTTATGTTCCATTTTGCCATACGCTAATCCATTCTCCACTTAGAAGCCTGAGGGATCTTCTGATAATATAAATCTCTTCCTGCCCCACTGAAGAAACTCCATCAAGGCAATACCTTTCTATTGAATTTCAAATAAGATCCAAAGACTTAACATTGCCAGTAGGTCCTGTGTATGGCTTCAAAGTCATATTACACTACTATTATCACCTACTCTATCTACTTCTCATACTAGCCTCTAGGCTTTAAGAGGGCAGGGTTTTTATTTTATTTATTGTTATAATATAAAACTTTTATAAGCATGCAGTGTTTAGCAGTGTCTGGCACATAGCAATAATAATAAATATTGATCACTGACTAAGTGAATGGTAAATTGCTCTTGGAGAAAACCTCTTCCAAGCAGCTGAAAAGGGAAATCAGCTCCAAGGACCTACCCATCTGTAGGCCTTAGACATTACACAAAAGAAATGGCTCTCTGTTTATTTCTCCACATTTGCTTGCTGATATGCTCTGGGATGGTTTGTCCACATTTCTGAATATGGGATTGATAATGGGGTGAAGAGTAGGGGTTTACCTAAGAAATCAGACCATTTTTGGCTTTATTTTGTTTAGGCTGTAAGCTACAACAAATCCAAAGTTCACTAGGTTCCTACACCAGATTTAGGTCTACTCATAGAGATCCACACCTTTTGGACCCAAGCAGGCAGCAAAGGAACGAAGATCCATAACTTAAATGACCACTGTATAGACACAGACTAGTTGAAGGGGTTTGGTGGATTTTCAGTCCATATTGGTACCAAGGCTTTTCCCCTTCTCTTCGAACTGTTACCCTATTTATAGTTGTCTTTTTTTTCCATAGTAACTCATAGTACATATTCAGGAAGAGAAAAATCACATATTAACTTGCACCCAGATATGTAATAATGAAAAAATTGGGTTCCACTTCCTTAAGTCCAGAGAGAGCACTCATTTGAAAAACATCATTTTTTTTTCCTGGGGATATATTTCCCACCATGCCAGTAGGAAATCTGAACTACATACAGCATAACTGAAGAAAAAGAGCTTAAATTTCACATGCTGAATGTTTATGTCTCACTACATAATGTTTGGTTTCTTGTTCTCTTCCCTGTTTTCCAGTACTGGAATACGTTATTACCCCCTTTTTACTCTTTATTTCAATCAGAATTTGGAGTGAAGGGCAGTTAAATGTGTTACCATAAATCTCAATCGTGATCCAGACACTTTCAGAATCTTTTTTAAGAAGGAAATTCAATTAACATTACATTTTGTGCATTCCCCATGTCATCACAGATTCCTTAAGGCATGATTTTTAATGCCTTTATAATATTCCTTTACTTGAAAGTATAATGATCTATTTAACATTCTCCATGTTGTTGATTATTTCAAGTTGCTTCCAATTTTGTACTGTTATAAATAAATAATTCTGCTATGAATATAATTTTACATAAGTCTTTCTCTACATCTGTGTTTATTTCCTTAGGATATATTTCTAAAAACAGATTTACTCTGTCAGTGGTCCTTAATACATAATACCAAATAGCTTTTCAAAAGCTTGGCATCCATTTAAAAACGAAGAGTATATGTCAGGAATATTATAATTCATAGAGTATCTTAAGCGACAGTTCATTTATATCATATCATTATTATTAATTTATCTTTATACGTTTGGAAATGATTTGTTTATGCCCTTAAGCCATTTTTTATTAGTATATTGAAACTTTTTATGTTAGTATATTATAACTTATAGTCGTTCTTAACATATTAAAGATATTAATCATATCTTGGTCTTATTGTTTTCCTAGTTGTTAGTGTTATGATGTTTATAAAGATTACTCGATACAGAATATTTTTTTAAAAATTTAGTCAAATGTATTCATCTTTTTTTAACTTTTTAAAAATTAAGTTTATTGGGGTATCATTGGTTAATACAATTATGTAATTTTCAGATGTACATTATAATTTGACATCTGTATATTCTATTGTGTGTTTACCACCCAAAGTCTATTTATTCATCTTTTTACTTGTGATTTCTTTTACTTATTAAAACCACATTGAGACTTATTTTGCATGAACCAATACACTTATATTATTGTTTTGCAGTTTCATAATTTTATATCTAATAAATCCATCTGGAATTTCATTTTGGTTTGTGCACATGAGGATTTTCTTAGGGTTCTCTAGCAACATAGAACCAATAGGATATGTATATAGAGAGAGACAGAAAAAGAGAGAAAGTGAGACACAGGATGAATTTATTTAAAGGATTGGCTCACACAGTTGTGGAGGCTGGCAAATCTGAAAATCTACAAAGTGGGCCAGTAGGCTAGAAACTCAAGCAGAGTTTCTGTGTTGCAGTCTTGAGACATAATGGCTTCTTCCTCAGGAAACCTCAGTCTTCTTTTTTAAAGCCTTCAATTGGATGAGGCCCACCCACATTATAGAGAGTAATCTACTTTACTTAATGTCAGTTGACTGTCAGTGTTAATCACATCCACAAATGCCTTCACTTCACCATCTAGACTAGTGTTTGACAAAACAACTGGGTCACCAGAGTCTAGCCAAGTTAACAAGTTAACCATTATAAGGATCTAAATTTATATTGTACCTATATTGAGATGATTTCCTGTTACATCTTAAGCTACTATTCTGTAATTTTTATCTGCCATCTATTAAGTTCCTATGTGTTCTAGTATTTATTTCATATTTTTTATTCTGTTCCATTTATGTATTGGTATTTTATAATATGATAGTTATTATTCATTGACTCTTTGCAATCCAGTTGAATATCTGATAAGATCCTATGATGACTCACCTCTTTACATTAATAAAAAAAGGTCCCTAATCTCACTGCAATGGCTTCCTATTTTATTTGGAATAAAATCTAAAGTCCTTGCTGTGAGCTATAATCCCCCATACATAAGCTGTGGCCCTCAACTGCCTTTCTGACCTTAAAATCTTAATTACTGTGGGTCCAGCTGCAGTGTCCTCCATGCTGCACACATTTCCATTTTACATTCTTTCACTTATTATTTTTCTTCTTTCGTCCACATGATTCTGACCCTAATTTCAAACAGGGGTCTACTGAAATGTCACTTCAGTACGGATGCTTTTCCCAGCCACTGGATATCTAAGAGCACTATTGCCTTGAGCCAGAGAGATCATTGTTAGCTCTCAGCCTTGCCCTCACACCTGTGTTTCTTCTGCTATACCTCTATAAACTTGATATTTCTGAAACCATGGCCAGCTAGTTTCCTTCCTGGTTGTTTCTCTTCTTTTTTGTTATTATTTATTCATTGTCTTTATTTTACACTAGATTATAAACTACATGAGAGTAAAAACCAAGTCTTTTTCCCACATAATATATAACTGTCCTAGTCTTTTCGTAGTAATTATTTCACAACATATAAAATCTCAAAACATTATATTGTACATCTGAAACTAATATGTTGATTATGCCTTAATAAAAAGAAAGTTTTAAAAATTGTCAACAGATTTTCATTTATATGTTCTACATCCTAGTTAGAAAAGGCCTGATTTGTCAACAAACAATTTTAAATTGTCATATGTTTGGAAAAACAACTAAATATTAAAATGTACATTAGCTCTTACGTGTTACCCAACCAAAAATAGAAAAAAATTTTATTTGATTTACTTTATATGAAACCTTACATTTTTATTCTATAAAAAAACTGGTTGAATTATCCATCCATTTATTTATTCATTTGCTCATTTATTCATTTATTATAATTTTGTATTTTATTATTTTTTTCTAGACAGCATGGTTTAATACCAAACCTTCAATTTGAGGCTTTAGAAAGGAAGTTTCTTTTTTTAAAATATATTTTTTTAATTTTTAAATTACAGTTGACATACAATATTATATTAGTTTTACATGTACAACACAATGACTAGACATTTATATAACTTACAGAGTGATCACCCAATAAATCTAATATCCATCTTATACCATACATAGTTATTACAATATTTCCTGATTGTTTCTTCCACTGAGACAACTACTGCCCTCTTGGAAGGTGAGAAGGTAGAAATCATTCACTTTTGATGGCAAGTCCAGTGGCATCGGTAGCCACAGTTACATGAGTAGCCACTACTCATTAAAACAGATTCTAACAGCCTACAACTCTGTGGTTTTGTCCCCAGCAGCACTGGGGACACAAATTCCAGAGCATTAGCAGCAGTGGTTGGCAGCTCCAGCATTTACAACAGTGGTGCACGGGTGCCACTTTCCAACATTTTTTTTCTAAGTGGACTGATTGTTTCCATCCTAGAGACGATAGCAGCTTTTTCTTCTCGGGGTAACATTCTCTTCCCCTTTTGAATCTCTAGGCCGAAACAATAGTAATTTCTTCATCTATGTTAAACGTACTGTTTCCCTTTCACACTTCAGCTCAGGGTTGGTAGGTACTTCCTAATCTATAGGTAAGACTTCTGTTTTGTCTTTGGTTCCTGCAGATTTTTCAAAAAAATTGTATGAAATCCTAATATTAATTCCCTATTTGAAGTATCAGCGATTTAGATTTTCCTGACTGTCTTTTGATTTGATGTAATCCCCTGTGTTTTCTTGCTCAAATGAGGATGGCTAAACACCTTTCAAAAGTATTCTTAGTAATAGAAACTTCTAGGTTTGGACTGGACATGGCTACATATGTACAAGATGAATTTCATTGACTTTCTTGTAGATAGTTATGCACATGTGATTCTATTTAGGACAAATGAGATATAATTAACAGTGATGTGTACACTTGTGCATCGTCTCCTTAAGAGGAATTCTGTCTTCCTTGCTTCTCGATTGCTGGGAAATGGAGGTAAGATCTTGGAGCTGACAGTTTCCCCGCTAGCCCTGGATCTCCCCTAACTCTGTAGTATTTTGTGAGGAAAACAAACCTGTACCTCACATAAGCCACTATATTTGGGGGGGGGGGGCGGGTCTCTGTAACTAAATAATATAGGAAATGATATTAGCAGTGAGATGATCCTCAAACAAGACTCTATTTTAAGTGGCATTGTATTCACATTTATGTTATGAGTAGGCATTAGAGTGTGGAAATTTGGTGATTCTTATTGTGGCATGACCAAATATTTAGTAAACAGTTTATTTTATACAATTATTTGTTAAAAAGACCAAGTGCCTAAGATTGCTAGTTCTCTAATAAAAGCTCTTAAACGAACAAACAAAAACAAAAACCTAGAAGATATCTACATTTTCCAGGGTTTATACTGGCAAGGAATTCAGAAACTCAATCTACAGAATGTGAGCTTGTTTGTTTTTTATTGTTTGTTTGTTTATGTACCGAACCAAACTTCAGGGCCTCAGATCTGCTCCAGTAGGAAATTGTTTATAAGGGATGTATTATCAAAGCATGGGAACATTTACATTTTATATATGGTTATTAATAATGACAGAGTTACTGCCAGAAAGAAAAACTAGTGTGGCTAAACGGACTAATCAAAGATACCACTACACTGTTGGAATAGGGAGTCTTCATTATTTCTAGTCACCAGCATGGTATAACTGCTTTGGAGCCTTGGCAATTGTGTTTTTTCAGTTATTTCTTTTCTAAAAGGGCTTTCTCTTAAGGTTATTGTTCTTACACAACCATTATAGACAGAAGGCATTTATTATACTGACATTTTTCCACTTCTTAACCTGAGCCATGGATACATAAGTGTTTGTTTTATTGTATTTTAAGTTCTACACATACATTTAATATATTCTTGTACATATGGCACTTTTTCATTAAAATATGGAGAAAAATAATTAATACGGCTTTCACTAATTGTAAAGATTTTAAAAGAGTCAACACTAAGGCAGCTTTCTTTCTTGATAGGTACACTTTTGAGAAAAAATTAAGTTATATTTGATATATATAATCCTTCAAAAAACAAAGGCATATTTTTATTAATAAATATACTCATACTCTTTGTAAACACTTTTGAAAGCATCTAAATAGCATATTTAAACAGTATTGAGATAGAGTGAAAATATAAAGTCAGATTATTATGAGAATCAAATTCATCAAAGAACTCAGTGGAAAAGATATGGCTTACCTGTAGAATATGGAATATACCAAGTGAAATCTAACTGCCACATGCACCTAACATCTGGATTAGCAGTTGGAGATACCCTCCCCACCTCACCCTCCCTGACTTTACAGTGCCTCAGCAATCTTCCATCTAAACTGGGGATTATTAATGAGCTTTGCCACACTGTTTTTACCAATTTGTGATTCTTCTTTTTCCATCTACTTCAGATATTCATCCTCCAATTTTCCCTTAACATTCTAGGAAGTCTAGTGCAACTAGACTCCAGGGTGGAGTCTTGTTTTTTTGTTTGTTTGTTTGTTTTTTTAACATTTAAGGTAGAATAGTAAAGAGAGATTCTTCCCAGAAAGAGAGCATCTAGCCTCATCTCCATTCAGGCCACTTTACAGTACTCACCAAGAAAAGAGCTTTTCAACATTCATTCACTCTTACCCATTTTGCTCCTCACAGTGAAATCCCCATTCACAAGTATCTCCTTAGGGTAGACTTGGAGGCAAGTTTCTTTAGTCTATAAAAATATGATGTAGTCCATAATTAACACATAAAATTAGAGCTGATTAAAGAATTTCCAAGTGAGGGAACAATCTGATGGATAGAATGGAGCTTTTATAGAGTTATTGAGTAGAAATATAGATTCAGTTTTTAAATAAATTATTATTTAGTAAATTCTGAGATCATAAAGTTATAAAATTAAGAAAATGATTATCATAACATTTAGTAAATAAAAATGGAATAAATAAGGTTACCCAGGGAGAGTACATGAGAAACCATTAGACTAAGAATTGGGCCTTATGAAACATCGATACTTAAAGGAAGGTCATAGGTAACCTATTGAATAGGAGAGCATATTCTCCAGTGATATATCCAAGAAGGGTTTAATATCCAAAATATATAAGGGGCTCATACAACTTAGGACCAAAACGACAAACAATCCAATTAAAAAACGGGCAGAGGACCTGAGTAGACATTTCTCCAAAGAGGACTTACAGATGACCAATAGATATATGAAAAAATGCTCAACATCACTAATCATCAGGGAAATGAAAATCAAACCCACAATAAGATATCACCTCATCTGTTAAAATAGCTATTGTCAATAAATCAACAAACATGTTGGCAAGGATGTGGAGAAAAGGGAACCCTCATCCACCGTTAGTGAGATTGAAAATTGATGCAGCTACTATGGAAAACAGTGTGGAGATTCTGTAAAAATTTTAGAATAGAACTACCATATGACCTAGCAATTCCACATCTGTATATTTATCTGAAGAAATCCATAACACTAATTCAAAATGTTATATGCATCCGTATGTTCATTGCGGCTTTATTTACAATAGCTAAGATACAGAAGCAACCTGAGTCCATTGAAAGACAAATGGATAAAGAAGAAGTGGTATGTATATACAATGGAAAATTACCCAGCCATAAAAAAGAATGAAATCTTGCCATTTGTGACAAAATGGATGGGCCTAGGAGTAATTATGCTAAGTGGAATAAGTCAGACAAAGACAGAACCATATGATTTCACTTATATGTGGAATGTAAAACAAACAAACAAAACAGAAATGAACTTATAAATACAGAGAATAAACTGATGGTTGCCAGAGGGAGGGAGGTTGGGAGGGGTGAAAAAGGTGACGAGATTAAGAAGTATAAATTGCCAATTATAAAAATAGTCACAGGAATATAAAGTACAGCTTAGGGAATGTAGTCAATAATATTGTCATAACTATGTATGGTGTCAGATAGATACTAGACTTATTGCGACGATTGCTTTGTAAGTTATATAAATGTCTAATCACTATGTTGTATACCTGAAACTAAGATAATATTGTATGTAATTATACAATAATTATAATTATTTTTTCTTTTTTTCAACTGTAATTGAAAAAAAGAAAAAATAATTATAAAAGGAAGGTCAGAAAAAGACACAATAATGGAGTTAGAGAATGCTATAAGCAAAAGGACAACTAGAAATATGGGGTAGCAATAAAACCAGATGAGCTTTAAATAGCCGAGAGTGACCAGAAGAATCAAAATGTAGCATAGATGCTCCTCACATAGTAGAAACTAAGTTTACTTGAGTTTGGTAACTGAACCAAGCTAACATAAAACTAGCATCTGTGTCATTTTCAAAGATAGCACAACACTGGCATAAATACAGAATTACAGATACATGTTCTGTCTAGACACTCATCAGGAAGTTTTTGTTTAGTTCTGTTTTGTTAGTTTTCTTAGTAGTGGAAGGTAGACCACAGAAGAGTTTTATAGACAAAAATAACATATTAGTTGCACTAAATCTCATTTCCACATAGATCTATATTGACTCAAAACTGCTGTTTATTTTTTACCTAACTGCTAATTTTTTATATTAATGGTAATCTCATCTGAATGAGTACTGTAATTTTATTGTGCCTTAACTTTATACAAATATTCTTAAAATTATATTATGAAAAGAAATAGACTGAAAAAAAAATTATTTCATAAAACAGTGAGTTACCCATCAGTGTCACAGTTATTCTAAGCCTGGAATTGAGCATGTTAATTCTTCTGTTCCCAGAGTCATTTTCATTGAAGAATTTTCCAGGAAAAATAAGGTTACTTATTTCAGCATTAGAGGAAAAATATACTGTTTATAGAATATATTTGCCCAATTATGTTAACTCTTGAAGTTATATAAAATAGTATCTTCTAACGAATTTTCCATACCCCCATTGCTCTTGGTGCTTTTTGATGATACTTCATTTTCAGCTCTCTTGTAACCCATTGGCTCTTTACCTAGAATCCATAGCTGTTTTCAAGTGGTCCTTGGTAAAGTAGGCAAAGATGAGATTTTTTTTCCCCCTAATTATTCTAATGAAGTACCCTAATTAAGAGAAAAGGTATAAGGAATATGCATGTATCTTTACAAAGTTATCACAGCTGATTATTTGCAATCAGGAACCATTTTTAATCCTCCTGACTTATAAATATGTTTTCTTTATTTATGTTTATTTTATTTTTTATTTACTTTTTATATAACTTTTTATATAAAAATTTTTCACATGTGACAAAATTACATGTAGATATACATAATATAGTAATAAAGATAAAATATCCATTTTCTTAATTGAGACATTTACTCCTCATTTTACTATTTAATCACTTTTTTGTAATTTTATTTTATTAGTTTCAAGTGTACATTACATTGGCTGGACATTTATATAGTTTATAAAACGATTCCCCTAATTACTCTTTCTCTCCTCTGGCTCTCCACCTAGTCATTACATTTATGCTAACTGCATTCCTTATGTCATGCTCCCCATCCCTGTGACCATCTATCAACTACTAATTTGTACTTCTTTAACACTTCACCCCTTTCTCCCAGTGTCCTGACTTCCCCCTGCCCCCGCCCCTGGCTGTCACCAGATTGTCCTCTATATTTGTGAGTCTGTTTTCAATTAGTTTGTTCTTTTTGTTCCTTAGATTTCACATATAAATGAAATCATATGGTATTTATCTTTCTGTCTGACTTATTTCACTCAGTATAACCTCTAGGTCCATCCATGTTGTTGCAAATGGTAGGATTTCATTTTTTTTAATGGTTGAGTAATATCCCATTGTATATACGAACAATAACTTCTTTATCCGATCGTCTGTTGATGGGCATTTAGGTTGCTTCCATATCTTGGTTATTATAAATTATGCTGCCATGAATATAAGAGTGCATAGATCTTTTTGAATTATTGTTTTGCTTTTCTTTGCTTTTTGGTTGTTAGGTATATACATGAAAATGCTTGGATAGACCTATTTAACTTACCACCTCCCTCAAAAGGACATAATTTTGTGTTCTGACTCTCATGATTTTGCCTTGAGGTTAGAATCACTGGACTTAGTTCCTGAATTGAGATTATCATCTTGTAAGGACTAAATATCTCTGCAAGAGGCTGTGGCCTCTTAACTGTTAAAATGATAATCTGGGAGAAAATGTGAACTAGGGGTGTATTTGTGTTTGTAAATATATGTACGCATGTATATGTGCTTCTGTGTTTGTGTATGTCCATATGTGTATCTGTGTTTGTGTGTTCATGGCTCTATGTGAACTTGAGTATGTCGCATATGTATGTGTTTTTCCGTTTGCTGGCGGGATCAGTATTTGTATGTGGTTTTCTTTGTGTGTTGCATGTTTTCACTGTGTATAAGGTAAACAGCAGAAAATGTTTTCCTTGGCACGTTCTCCTGACTTGCATGTGAGGTTCTCAAAGCTAACTTATATTAACTTCCCATAAGGCTTCACAAAATGCTTACATTACTTACACACTAAGGAACCAAACCAGACCAAATTAAAATAAGGAAAGCTTTTAAATAGAAACTGAAAGCATAATGGAGCTAAATTCACTAAAGTCAAAACTTCAGAAACATACAAAGAAATCAACAAAATACTTCATTTGCAATGACTGAAATTACTCTACAACTCATTATTAAATATCTTGCCAGCTTATGGAGTTTAGAACTGGGACCTAATATTCAAAATAATAGTCATAATCTTCATCATTTAATTTATCAATTTAGTTTGTGTAGAAATTTTAGGTGAGAAAGGTATACTGAACATTTCCTTTGTGGCAAGTGGAGAAGAATGTTTTCTGGGGCATTCCAGAAATTCACTTTCTTCTGAGAGAACTCCCACAATTCCTTGAATTACCTTGATTCATTCATCATAATCCAGTATCTAACATTCAGCTGTATGTGAATAGAAACCTAATTTTATCATCATAATGAATATACCCTTCATTTCTGAGAGGTATGCCCACATTATCCACAGTTGTATGAATGATACATAAAACCTGAATACAAATCTATAATTATAAAACAAAAATAAAATTAGCATGTATTATAGAGTATATATGTTAAAAGGCTGCTCACACCTGTTAGATAGAACTACATAGGAATCTAGAGCAAAATTATAAGTTTCTTAATGAACAAGTAAACCAAACACAAATAGATATTTAACTGAATCAGATATCTAAAGTAATTAGTCTGAGAAAGACACCCTGTCTTATAAATATGGAATGAAATGAAATGGAATGAAAATACTTAAAACTAGTGACTAAAACTTTCTTTATTCATAACACCAGAAATGACATTGTCAACATACATGGGATCCATTTGTTAATAACTATCATCACTTAGAGTTAAATTTTGTTCTATGTCCTTATTATATTTTTTAGTTGCATATGCATTTTATAGACATAAATTTAATCAGGCAGAAAATCTAGTTTTCTGTTTAGGCATCTTTTTTTCTGTTAGGGTATCTTGCATAACTCTATTTGCAATATATGCTTCTCATTTTCAGTTTAACTCATGGAGGGAAACTTTAATTTCTCATTTTGTAATTCTTAGAGAGTATCTCACTTTAACTTGTAGGTATGCCATGGTTGACTCTGGAGTTTATGAAAGTCTTTGGTCTGTGTCTACTCTGTTTCGACCATTGGAATGTTGAAGAAGTGTTGTGTTAGCTTTTGTACAGTATGCATGCATGTCTTTGTCCCGGTGGTTCTAAGTTCTTTGAGACAGGTAGTAAAAATAATCTCATTCAATTTTGAATTTCCACCATCAATGACAGCTTGCTAACACTTTTGGGGCATTAATTAAGTTTGTACTGTCGTTATTGAATACCAATGAAAGAAGAGTAAACATTCATTTTTTTAAGGGGTTAAACTCCACAGATGGCGTGGTCTCCTCTCAGAGGCAGAGCGAGAGAGAGCCTAAGAGAGACTCAGAGGGACAGAAGAAATAGCAAGAGACAAGGACAGTGAGAGAGTAAAGGCACTGTGAGAGTAAAGGCACCGAGAGGAACTAAGAGAAAGACACTGAGAGGAGAACTGAACATTCATTTTTGGAGCAGGAAAGTGTATATTTGGGGTAAAAAATGGAATGAGAGGAAGAAGTCCAGAATGGCAGAGTAAAGAAATTTACAGACATTCAGCAACACACCAATTTAACAGATGAATATTATTTTTAAAAATAATATTTTGAATCTCTAGAAAATGTCATATGAGGAAACATCAAATGGAGAAACAGTCATTAAAAAAATACATTAAATCTCAGTAGGAGCAGTGAGAATCTGTGGCATTTGAGCCACAGCCTGCTCCCTCTTCTTCCCTACCCAGCTCCATCTTACAGAAACCACTCTGGGGTGCCTTCTTTCCCAAGATCCTAGCCTAGAGCTGAGCTTTCACTCTAGGAAGATCACCTGTGTTTCTCATCCTTCCAGTTCTATATCCTAGAAGTTCTGTTTCTGGCAGGTACAGCCAAGAAGACCATGGCTCCCTCCTCAGAAAGGCTGAGAATAAAAGGAATTCAATTGCTGTTGCCCCAGCATGGTCACAGAGTAAAAGTTTCACTCTGGAAGAGACAAGCCCAGAAGACCAGGACTTGCCATTCCTTCCTATGATCACATATGAAATGAAAGTGTCATTTCAGGAAAAGTGAGTCACCTCCACTTCTGGTGCAGGGGTACAGGGATTCTGCCCAAGGGAGAAGGCAAGCCATTTAAACGAAGGGATGCATAGCTCTGCCTTAGAGGGGATTTACTTTATTTAGAACGGAGTGGAGAACACCTTGCCTAAGGGCATTGTTGAAAGCATATAAAAGAAGGCTATAGCTCCAAGAGGCAAGCTAATATCAAAGCAGCTGGAAGTTTAATAGAACCACAGAAAGAGACAGCCAAGAAGAGTTTTCCTGGGATTATAGTCAAATCTAGGGTTTGAAAGATGTTCAACATCATCAGTCATAGAGAAATACAATCAAAATCACAAACACAACTAACACTCCTGAGATAGCTATAATCAACTAAGTAGACAGTAACCACTGCTGACAAGGATGTAGAGAAATCAGAATCCTTATATATCAGTGGTGTCGATATTAAATTGGTGAATCCGCCTTGGAAAACAGTTTGGCATTTCCTCAAAATGTTATGTATAGATTTACCACATGACCAGTGAATCCATTTTTAGGTATATACTAAGAAAAATGAAAAAATAATATGCAAAAATTTGTACACAAAGTTCATAGCAGCATCATAATATCTAAAAAGTGGAAGTAATTCAGATATCCATCAACTGATTAATGGATAAACAAAAGGTAGCATAGACATACAATCAAATATTATTTAGCAATAAAAAAGAAATGAAGTTCTGATATATGATACAACATAGGTGAAACTTCATAACATTATAATACATGAAAGAAGCCGATCACACACACAAATAAACACACATTGTATGATTCCATTTCTATAAAATGTCCAAAATAGGCACATCTATAGGGAAAAAGTTCAGATGAGTGGTTTCTTCTGGTTGTGTGGATATTCGTGGGAAACGAAGAATGACTGCTCAGGTACAGGATATTTGTGGGAAATGAAGAATGACTGCTCAGGGACAGAAATGTTTTAAATTACCTTATGGTAATGATTGAACGACCCTGTGAATATGCTAAAAAATTGAATTTTATACTCTCAATGGGCAAATTGTATGGTACGTGAATTATATCTCAATAAAGCTGTTAAAAAAGAAGCAGAAAGAAATTGGGATAACTTGTAGTAAGATTTCCAGATAAGGTAGGCAAAAGGATGTTGATTTGAACAGTGAAGCCCATTTATCTAAGTGAAAACTATAGATTAAACATATATAAATCCTATGTAATATTCTGCACATTATTATGGGTTCACCCCAAATATAAATTTTTCTTCACCAAATACAGCCCCAGTTCCCAGTTATTGAAAAGGACAACATAATCTCAAAACATATATGTACAATGTTATTTATGTTTATTTATCTTACCTCATCATATTTATTATTTTCTTGTTTATGATGATTAAAATATATCTATTAAAATAAAATAAAGTAAAATAAAATATATCTTTCTTTTAAGGAGAATTATTATCTAAAATCCAATTAAAGGCTGCCAATTTTTACTCTATGGACTTGCTTTTCTTTAAAAATAAAAATTATTTCATCTCTAGTAATCTTAATTTTTATTATATCCACTTTTTAAAAATCCTTTAGAAAGAAAATAAAAAATATTACAAAATAACTGTCATTCATTATTTAGAAAGTAGATATTTTTGACTAGAATATCCTATAATGCCCTACAGATTTTTCTCATAAATATCTTCTTTTCCCAACTCTGATTCTAACATTAACTTAATCAATTTTTGTTGCCCTTATCTCTCCCCCGCAAGCTTTATATATACTGTTATTATATTTTTATTAGTGTTCGATTTCTGTTTTTCTATTTCCAAGTTTCCATTTCTCCTTTGTTTTGTTCTTATCTAACAAGGCTTCATCAATCTTTCAAATGTAAAGTATTGTCTAGTCTCCTCTTGCTATTTTTAAAGAAATTACAATCTGGAAAGTTTAAGGTATAGTAACTTTCAACTGATTTTAGTGTTCTTTGAAAGTTATAAAATTTTAAATCTTCTACCACTATATCAGACTCAACAAACTTACTAAATCTATCAATACCCTGTAATAAAATATATTTTCATATCTACTGGCAGTGCACTCATGTTTGATAATTGTTTTGTACCACATTTTTTTGTTTGTTTTCTCATCAACTTGTGTAGGATAATCAAAACATGGCATTGTATGGATACACAGAAGTCGAAAGTGAAGGTTAAGTATTAATGTAGTTCAGGATAGGATCCCAAGTCAAAAAATAAAATATTTTCAAATTTTTCCCTGAATAATCTGTACGGAAAAATATGCTTCAATTTTATATTCTAAAATGACTTGTTGTGAAACTAATTATATGTATATAAATTTTGAACATAAATTAGGTTATCAAGTAATTATAAAACTATACTTGAGCTGCACATGCGCACGTGCGCGCGCGTGCACACACACACACACACACACACACGTCACACTTTTGATCCTTCCACTGTTTATCTTCACAAAGTTAAAATTCAACTAAAAAACAAGATGGGCTGTCTCTCTCTCTGATATACTACCAATCAATTATGAGATTGTTGCTCTAATAATTCTGCTTAGTCACTGTCTCTTGACAGATTAAAACGAAAGTATGGAAGTGAAATATAATACATTGAATTGGACTTGAAAATGCTGTAACCCATAACCATAAATACCATGCCATTTGTATTAAAATGAGTAATAAAGCCTATATGTTTTACATGTATCCTAACAAGTGAAAGATCACAGCCCTTATAAGCATAATGCTTATGATTTAGATACTATATTAGGCTTTTTGTCATTGTTTTATTTAACCCTCATTCTCTATAGCATAATAGCAAGTAGGCATTTCTAAAAAGCTACTCTTTGTTCTCATATTCCCTATATCTTAACGTAAAGTACTTTTGCCAGTCAGTTTTAGAACAGTGGCATTTTAAGTGCTCTGATATACTGTGCAAAATAAATTGCTTGAATGAAAATACACATCTGGGGTAAATTTTGAAAGAAGAAAGATGCTCAATTATCAGAAGGTTATTTCCACATATTTCCACATACTTATAAATTAATAGTTCCATGGCACCATTAGAGTAAAAATGCATTTAAAATGGACCTCTAAATTGTATTTTTATTCTTAAAGAAAGGTAACAATAAATGCAGAAAGATACATTTATTGGAAATGTATACTACTTCTTTAAGCATTGATTGGTAGGAAATTTCACATTTAAATCACATGGCTGTTTTGTGTCTGGATACCATGACAATCGTCTCTCTACCTCTGATTTTAGAACAAACACATATTAAACTTCACACAGTTATTATTAGGACTATGAGATTGGCATACAATCAAATATGCCAGCTGCAGTCTTTTAAGTCAAGGATCACTACCTTTAAATGGCTTAACTAGACTAAAGATAGAAACATCATAAAACTCCTCAGCAATTATTAGTCTAACTTCCAATTATTTTTTTAGAGAAGTTAATTCACACTTTAACTGTAATTGCCACTATTACTTTTAACCTCTTTCTCTCACTATCTTTTTTTTTAAAATTTGGGATCAGAATTAAATAGGAAACATCTTTATATAACAATGTCATCATTTGAAAATTGAAATTTACTCAAATTAAGAAAAATTAAATTTTTCAACTTACTATCTGCATTATTTTATATAAGGTTGATTTTTCCACCTCATATAAAAATGTGGAGGAACACACATTACAAAATAATGATTCTATTATAAAGGTTATAAAGGTTTAGTAATCAAATCATGTGACAATATAAACTTGAACATTAGCAAATCTTCAAAAACAGAGCCAATATATGCAATAAAAATGGTATTTTAAAATCAGTGGGAAAAAAATGGATTATTCTATAACTCTGTTGACCATTGGGAGAAATAACACTATACAATACTAAATTATATGCCTATATTAACAGTTAAATGTAAACCATATTTTAATTAACTTAGTCTTTGCCAGACGTGTGCATTTGGGGACAAAGGGAAGAATTTGAATCATGAACTCACAGTGACATCTTTTCTAGATAGCTCTATAACTATAACAACAACAGCAAAATTATTTGAGTCCAAAATTTCTGAATATTTACCTTCTATTGGCCTAGAGAAAGTCCTTCATAATGCATATGCAAAAGAAGAATTCATTAATTAAAAAGTAACATTATTACATAATATTTAGAATGTTTATCTTTAAAACAAGTGTAAAAGCAAAACAAAAAGAAAATGTGTCAAATAATTGAAGCATTATAGATGAAAGGCTGATGCCCTTAATAATATACTCTAATACAAGTCAGTTTTTAAAATGGACAGCCCTAAAAGAAAATGGAAAAAAGTTGTCAAAAGACAATCAAAAGAATTATTGACTAATAACCTATAATGAAATGAGAATGAAATGAAAATGACTAATAACCTATAATGAAATGAGAAATCTCATAAGTGATCAAAAGTTCAATCAAGGAAATGTACACTAAAACTTTTTCCCCTTTGACACTTGCAAATATATGTATATGTAGCCCTTGCCTCATGCGTGCACACACATACACACACCTGTGCACATATGTGAGCCATTTTTTGTGATGACACACAGAAGTAATTTCATTCTTCACTGGCACAATCTGTCCGGAAGGCAAATGTCTCAATTTAGCTATTCTGCTTCTACATTTAGCCTAAAAATATACTTACAATATACCTGGAAAACTAAAGTTTTGACCATTTATAAACTGTGATCCCCTTTTTCTAAAATTTGTTCATATGTGTATATTTGAATAGAAAATTGGGAATAAAGATAACATATTAGTGATGGATATATTTGAGTTTGGCATTATGGGTGACAATTTCTTATTCTTTCATATTTTCAGAAGTGTTTAGAATAAATATTATTTTGTAATTAAGATAAATTTCAATTTTTAAATGCTGGCATACCTTTATGTAAAGATGTTTCCTCTTTTAAATCTGTTTCCAAATTATTTTAAAAAGATAGAGAAAGAGAAATGGTATATGTCTGTATGGGTTTTATTTTTGTTAGTTTGTTTTATTGTTACCACAATAAGACAGTTATTTAAAGGAAAAACTTTAGTTTTGCCATAGTGCATCCTTCTATTTAGTGTAAAATATTGAATTGTCTATTTATGACCAAATTCAAATGACATTTAAAACCTAAAAGAAAAATATTGTTATACATTCTAAATAATACTTTCTAGGACATGTATATGTACATATGTATATATATGTGTGTGTGTGTGTATGTGTGTGTGTGTGTGTGTATATTTTAGTTCAAAACCTTTATCAATTCCATAGAGATCATCCATATGTTACATTTAATCTTCAATTCATATAACACTGAAAATCAGGAATTGTCATCTCTTTTAAAGTGATATTTAAGTGTGATTAAATTCTATCAAGAACAATATTTTCATTCTGATAACATAGTAAAATGTTCGAAAACATCCTAAATTCCAAATATGAATTGTCATGTGTCTACCCTCTTATATGTATTCTCACAATTCCATACTCCAGTGCCTTTCTGCTGACTTCCTATCAGGCTTTTGAATTACTCTAATTGTGAGGGATATTTGTAAGTATTGAGGGAGAATGTGGAAAGTCCTCCTGACCAGATGCTCCATATGCATAATTAATCAAGGCTCAGCTGACACTGATCCATAAGTGTAAGTGAGAGATGGAGTCATTAAAAGATCCAATGTCATCTTAGATGTTAGAGAAAATATTTGCTTCATAGGAGACTTCAAGGTAAGCTTTAAGCTTCAGAGACTCTGAAAAAGCCATCTGATGCATCACATTGGACTAGTTGTTTGCATAAAACTTGATATACATACACATTGACAGACTAGACAGATACTAGCCAAGTGTACCTGTGAAAGGAGTAGGGTTAATATAACAGCTTAGCTGAGAAAACACATCTGACAAATGGGAGAGTAGAAAGTATAGTTCATATTATTTATCCTGCCCGAGACCACAGTTGCTATACTACCCTAGAGAAATAATTTAATTTTTCCAGAAATAGATTTTCAAGAATCATAATTCAAACATTTTTATTATGTGTCAGTTAACTAACAGTTTTGTTGTGTTCATTTTATTTTTTAAGTCAAAAAGATTGAAGCTTTATTGTAATAAAGCACAGAACAATGGTTTGAAAACTAAAAATTTCCTTTCAAAACTATGCCATAATATGTGATTGTGTTTACTTCAGAACAAGGTAAATGGAATGATTTAATGGAACAAAGTGGCAATATATTGTGACATGTCCTTAGATCCATATGGTTAAAGTTAATAACCACCCCTCCTCAGTTTTGTATAATGTAGGATGATGATTTTGTTTGGAAAATAATAGATGGTAGACAAATAGAGAAATAATTTCCACTTTAGCAACCTGCAGGGGAATCACACAGCTTAACTTCAGAGCAGAAAATCTAGACTGGAAGAACTGATATCGAAGGGTGCAGTAATGGGATGTTTAAATATGTTATCCCTACTTTGTCCCTTCACATTTTTTATAAGCACTGCATAATGTTTGGTCTCCTGTGGGGCTGCCTAAGACAGTGGTTTTCTTTGGAACAGTTGCTCTGTGCTTTACTGGGGTTGAGGGTAATTGTTTGAAGCTTAAAACATATTGGTAGCATGACCCCATGACCCCATGAGCTCAACAATGAAAAGGAAGTCATGAACATAGAAAGTTTCCATTTTACTTGAGGGTTACGAAGGACAAAAAGGGACAACACAAAGCCCCTTGGCATATAAGATGATCTTAAAAAATTATTTCATAGAACTGTGAAAGGATTGTGATTGTGAGAGGGAAGAAAATTCTCTTCTGTATAAGCTGATTTGCACATGTGAAAAAATTCTTTTCATTTGCTCTGAGACATATTTTAATGAAAAGATGGGCAGAAAGTTTATCAAATGGGCTCTTGTATTTCTCAGGTAACCCAAATCATGTTGTCATCATTTTCAAATACAAGTTAAGTAGTGTTGACATCTAAGCCAAAATTGCTTTAGTTAGTAAAGATAAATGGGAGCAAGAAGGATGCACTTTTAATTCTTTCACCTGAAGACAATTATGTCAGCCTGGTGACTGAAATCAAATACTCAGTTTTCAAGCCACAGGCCACGAGCACAATGCTCTATGTCTGCCTTTTATGTAATCAGATAGGAGCCGGTACTATGACATACCTGATGCTGAAGGATAAGTCTGAGAAATGGTTAAATTTTAAACCATTTCATGATACTGTCTTTCTTGAGGCATACTGTATTTTCTTTAAATTAACAGATACTTAGGTGCCTTTAAATATGTCTACATTTTCCTATGATTTCTATTCCTTATAGATAGACTTTGAGTAAATTTTTCACCCATAACTTCCAATGTTGCAAAATAACATTCTCAGCAAAAAGTCTTTTTTAAAAATGTGTAAATAAGTTTATTAATCTCACGATTCTCTTTATTTCAAATGGATTTTGTATATCATTTAAATTTTTAAATATATTTAAATATATGGTATTTTGCAATATTTCAATCTTGATGTTTAAATTTTATTGATTTATATTTTAATGTGTCACCAAATGCTGGATAGCAAACAAAATGGTTTTAAGCAATTTGGGAGGTAAAACTCTCTTATTGTGGGATGAGATATTTAAACTCTTCTCTATTGCCACTGTATAGTTTATGAAATGATTTATTATTCAAGGGATTATACTTAATTTTACTAATAATCCTTACTGAAAAGCATTCAGTGATTGTCATCTTTCATTATGTTCTATTTGATTCCTTTTAATATTTATACTAGAGAAGTTCTAATAATTATGGAAAGATAAAGTTTTTTTCTAATATTGTTTGGATTACAACACTTTTCAGAAATGTGTACTTTCTGTAAGAAGTAATAATATGTATTTTTTACAAGAAGTTTTATGAACATTCTAGTGATGAATTCTAGGTTTCAATATTTTGCTTAAATTTTTAAAATATAGTAAACCTTTACCTACTTTATCAGTATAATTTCTTATAAAATATTTAATATTTATGTTTTATTTTAAAAGCATAACAGTACTATTTGTGAAAAAAGTAAATATTTTAAGTATTAACAAAAAATGGTAATACCATTTCTGATATCTGACATTTTGAAACATTAATTAAAAATAAGTATAACATATCTTGCAGGCATTCTGGAATCCTCGGATCTCATTTAAGTGTCAGTTGTGCCACTTATGTTAAGAACAAAAGTATTTCCAAATTTTGAAATTATTTTATAAGTAGTAGTATAGACATATTGAGACTCGAGGTATTCAGATGATGCAATGTTAGATTGAT
>NW_011888818.1:9128720-9131127 GCF_000151845.1 Pteropus vampyrus
CTACCCCAAAGCAAAATGTTTTGATCTTTATCTTGATCTGGATTTAAGTGGCACATTGACAAGAATTACCAATCTCCATAATTATGAGAAAATTCAAAAGTACACTGGCTATCAAGGTAATATTATAGTATAAATTGCCTCGAATATAGTAAAGACGGACTTAGTTACACTTAACTTTCATGTAGCTAAGTAACTGAGTTTAAACTTTCTGAAAACATGTTACTCCTGTGCACAGGGAAAATGATTCTATCTTGAAGAAATGTTTAATTCTAAAAGGGTATTTTGCTGATAATCTTTCATTTCCTGGAAATTGCCTAGCCATGTAAAATCCATTACATGTGTTAAGACATCCTTGATTAAACCTCCAGGGGATCTTTAACTGCTCAAAAAGCCAACAAAAATGAAAGAAGAATCTAATAAACAGACCCTCACAATGTTGAGTGATTTCACAATGCCATTTAATAATAGTGTAGAGAAAAATAACTTATAAATCATAAAACTTACCAAATGTGTTACAGATTTTTATTTTTCTTAGGTCATTGTATCTATATTTATATAGACAGGAAATTGACAGATTTTTTTTTTCTTTTCCTGGTAACTACTTTATTGTAATTATTGCATGTCCTTGTGTGCTAAAATCAGAGAAGGCCAATTTTATAGAGCATAATTTTGATTACAGTACTAACATTTGGTTTTTGGATTTTCTCTCAATAAGAAAATCTGTTGGGTGATTATCTTAAGAAGCTATTGCTGGTAAAGAAAACAGTGAAGTGGAACAAGATTCTATAATAGAAATGATAGCAGAAACCAGAAACTACTATTGGAATTATTTAAAAAAAAAAAATGGAGTGATTTACAAACACAGGTAATCATGAACTAGGGGCAGAGAAAGAGAGTGAAACTAAGAGCAGATTTTATGTCTTCAGATAATGTGATGGTGTGAAATTCTAAGCACACGTCCGAGATTCTTGCGCCTATCATATACGCTTTAGAAAGGGCAAATTTAGCTTCAGTAAACATTTTCTTAAGTATAAGAATATCAAATACTAGTAGCTAAGATTTTCTAAATTGTTCTGAAACGGAAAGAATTGTGCGATTTAAAAGCTCAAAGGCTACTTCATTATCTTTATGTCCTAAATGGATATCAAGAACAAACTCTGTTGAGAGGTGGGTTAATAGTTTCCTTGGTGTTAATAACTTCTTCAGTTATACACCTTGTCTTTAATTCATGCACTTGATACATTAAGAAGATTGTGACATAGATAAAATCTGACAAAGTATTTTTACACTAATTTTTGAAATATGAAATTACTGGTGCATATTCTGATAATTTATTCAATTGACTTATTTGAATAATTGACAGTACCATCACCCTTTTCAGACAACACCATGGGTATGGTTACGGCAAACATCTAATCATTATTTAAGCTGAACTTAATATTCTTAGTTTCTTTAATAGTGCTGTATAACACAATATAGAGGCTAGGAGCAAAGGATCTTAAGCTAGACTCTGAATTATATCTCAGCTCCATCAGTTGCTAGCAAGTTTTTACACTCCCCTTGTATCAGTTTTTCACCTGTAGAATAGGAACAATAATAGTAATTGTGCCATAGAGTTGTTGTGGAAATTAAGTTTTATATAGGTTCAGGCATGCATGTGTCCATTGTTGGTAATTATTAACCTTTAGTTAATTTTGCCATAATACCTTCTTTACAGAGTCAAATAACTAATGCTAAAATTATTTATTTAGTGTCTTTATAACTTTCATCAATTTAAAAACATCTTTCTTTACTTCTAAAAAGTTAAGACAATCGTTTGTACGATTATATAAATTTAACACTCTATGAACTTTCTTTCTGACCTCACACTCTCTATAAGAGAAATTTGCCCATTTTTCCAACAAAATTCCATCTAACATGCATATCATGATACTCTCTGTTGACTTTATGTGCTTTGTTTTGTAAATATTCAAAAGGAAAGTGAACTATATCCACTGTTCTGCTTCTTTCAAAGTCTTTAGGCAAGTATGCTTTGTAATATATTTCATCCCACTTTTAACAGATTTTTTTTCTTTGAGGTTTCATTTCCCTTGGTAAATTATCACTTGGCTGCTTTAACTACATATTAATGAGATTTGATTAGAAAAAGTATGCAAAAAAAAAAAAGTCAGCCTTTTTCCAATACTTCCTTTTAAAAGCAATATAACATTGATTACAGGGTTAAATATTTTAATAATTTTTTTCCCAAACAATCTATTAGTTGTTTTCATCAAAAGAGCAATAATAATTAAGGTGATGGTGATGATGATAATTAGTAAAAGCACCAATTATTGGTTATGAAGTATCTACGCACTGTGATGGGTATATTATTCATATTATCAGGATCTTTTCAGTATCTTCTATCTTA
>NW_011888818.1:9131177-9133562 GCF_000151845.1 Pteropus vampyrus
AACAAAAGTATTTCCAAATTTTGAAATTATTTTATAAGTAGTAGTATAGACATATTGAGACTCGAGGTATTCAGATGATGCAATGTTAGATTGATAGAACAATAAATAATAGTGATAGATGACAGATAGATAGACAGACAAATTAGATAGATATGCTTTAAATGGTTAAGTTGACTAAGGGGTACTACTACTACTACTTTTATTAGCAATATCTTTTCAGTGTCAATTATAGCTAAAACTTCTGTAGATTAATAAAAAAAGCTCCCAGAAATTCAAGTTTCTAGAAAAACCATAGCCTACATAGGCCTTGAATTATTATACTTTGAGTTTTCATGTGCCATAATTTTCATAGATATTACATTCAGATATTTTTACTTTGATGGAATAATATAATATGCTTATCTATTCTAGAATAACCTATTATTTTAACAGAAAAGAAACAAGAACAAAAGGTTAAGGAAAGTTATAGAGTTACTGAAGTAAAGAAAAAGAAAAAAAGATACTTCTCACAGGAAGGAGGAAAATTTGAATAAGTGGAGTAGTTAATATTAAGAATGGGAAGAATGTAAATAACTTACAGAAATCTAGAAAGAAAAGGAAGAAAGAAATTTCTTTAAGAGAAAAGGCAGGAGAGAGAGAACAAGCTTATCAAAAGGGATGGAAAGGTCTAGAAGAGATTGAGTAGGCAATCAAAACTATCCAATAAAAATGATAGCATGATAAACATTGAATTTGTAGAATTGGAGTAGAAAGAGCTTAGCCTATAGAGTCAAACAGTATGTGCCTTTCTATTACTTATGGGATTTGAGGCTCAGGTTATTCATCTGGAAAATGGGCCTCATGAATTTGAGTAGTTTTGCTAATACCTAAAAAATGCTTTAGTACCATGACTGGCTCGTAGGAGGTGCTCAGGATGAGTAACTTCTCTGCATGAAGAAATTATTATAGGATTTGTTAGCAGTTCTTACTCTTCCTACCCCAAAGCAAAATGTTTTGATCTTTATCTTGATCTGGATTTAAGTGGCACATTGACAAGAATTACCAATCTCCATAATTATGAGAAAATTCAAAAGTACACTGGCTATCAAGGTAATATTATAGTATAAATTGCCTCGAATATAGTAAAGACGGACTTAGTTACACTTAACTTTCATGTAGCTAAGTAACTGAGTTTAAACTTTCTGAAAACATGTTACTCCTGTGCACAGGGAAAATGATTCTATCTTGAAGAAATGTTTAATTCTAAAAGGGTATTTTGCTGATAATCTTTCATTTCCTGGAAATTGCCTAGCCATGTAAAATCCATTACATGTGTTAAGACATCCTTGATTAAACCTCCAGAGGATCTTTAACTGCTCAAAAAGCCAACAAAAATGAAAGAAGAATCTAATAAACAGACCCTCACAATGTTGAGTGATTTCACAATGCCATTTAATAATAGTGTAGAGAAAAATAACTTATAAATCATAAAACTTACCAAATGTGTTACAGATTTTTATTTTTCTTAGGTCATTGTATCTATATTTATATAGACAGGAAATTGACAGATTTTTTTTTTCTTTTCCTGGTAACTACTTTATTGTAATTATTGCATGTCCTTGTGTGCTAAAATCAGAGAAGGCCAATTTTATAGAGCATAATTTTGATTACAGTACTAACATTTGGTTTTTGGATTTTCTCTCAATAAGAAAATCTGTTGGGTGATTATCTTAAGAAGCTATTGCTGGTAAAGAAAACAGTGAAGTGGAACAAGATTCTATAATAGAAATGATAGCAGAAACCAGAAACTACTATTGGAATTATTTAAAAAAAAAAAATGGAGTGATTTACAAACACAGGTAATCATGAACTAGGGGCAGAGAAAGAGAGTGAAACTAAGAGCAGATTTTATGTCTTCAGATAATGTGATGGTGTGAAATTCTAAGCACACGTCCGAGATTCTTGCGCCTATCATATACGCTTTAGAAAGGGCAAATTTAGCTTCAGTAAACATTTTCTTAAGTATAAGAATATCAAATACTAGTAGCTAAGATTTTCTAAATTGTTCTGAAACGGAAAGAATTGTGCGATTTAAAAGCTCAAAGGCTACTTCATTATCTTGATATCCATTTATGTCCTAAATGGATATCAAGAACAAACTCTGTTGAGAGGTGGGTTAATAGTTTCCTTGGTGTTAATAACTTCTTCAGTTATACACCTTGTCTTTAATTCATGCACTTGATACATTAAGAAGATTGTGACATAGATAAAATCTGACAAAGTATTTTTACACTAATTTTTGAAATATGAAATTACTGGTGCATATTCTGATAATTTATTCAATTGACTTATTTGAATAATTGACAGTACCATCACCCTTTTCAGACAACACCATGGGTATGGTTA
>NW_011888818.1:9135262-9138325 GCF_000151845.1 Pteropus vampyrus
AGAATGGAGCAGCTCTGATTGGTCAGTAAAGAAGCATATGAGACTATAGCAGTGCAACCCTGATTAGAAAGGGAATTTCTCAGTGCTATTGATCTATTTAAGAACCTAGGAACTCCTTTATAAGGGTCAACTCAGATGGCAGGAACATAGTACAGAAGGCAGGCAGCTCAGTGCAATTTTTCCCTGAAGCACAGAGAGCATGAGAGGCCCCTGTTTAGCAGTGACTACTAGACTCTTTATAAATTTGAGCCCAGTTAACCACAAGGATACCTTTGGAGCAGGTTTATTTTCTAGGGGTCAATAGACTTGAATAGACTTTTTTTCAGAGAATATAAACAAATATCCAATACGCATATTAATAGATGCTCATTGTCACTAATCATTAGGGAATTACAAATCACAATACAAAAGATTTCACCTCATACCTATTAGGATAACTACTATTAAAAACATTTTTGCAGTTGGTGGGAATGCAAAATTGTGTGACTATTATAAAATATATTATGAAGATCCCCCCCAAAATTAAAAATAGACTTATCATATGATCCAGCAATCTCACTTCTAGGTATATATCTAAAAGAATTGAAAACAGAATTTCAGAGAAATATTGCACACCCACGTTTGTTACAGCATTATTGAAATAGCCAAGAGGGTGGAAGCAACTCAGATGTCCATCACCAAAAGAATGGATAAACAAAATGTAGTATATACATACAATGGAATAATATTCATCCTTTAAAAAGAATGAAATTCTAAGATATATTCAAACATGAATGAACCTTGAGGACATTATTCTAAGTGAAATAAGCCAGTCACAAAAAGACAGATACTGCATGATTCCACTAATATGAGATATCTAAAGTAGCCAAACACAGAAACAGAAAGTAGAATGTTGATTGCTAGGAACTGGAGGGTGAGAGAAAAGAGAACTTGTTCATTGGGTTTAAAATTTCAGTTTTTCAAGATAAAAAGTTCTGGAGATCACATAGGCATGATACATCTGATGTAACTATTTTGGAATTCCAGAGACTTCTGAAGGCTTGGAATTTCCAGGGGGAAGTATTGGAAGGTTAATTTTTGTCTGTTTCAGCTCTTAGCACAGTAGCAGCTACCCATCCCCTAGTTCCTGGATGTCAGCCCTTCAAGGTTTCTGGAGCAGCTTGTACACATTTTATGGAAGCCAGGGTGATCAGTCCTTCAAATGTCAGAATATGTGCTCTGATCATTGATTGTAGATTCTGATTGCAGAGATTCAGACAGAGCGGGGCAACTACTGTTGCATCCTTCACCATCATTGTTGCAAGCTTCTTCCTCTCTAGCTGAAGCAACTTCCAGAGAATTTAAAGGGCTGCACCTTTGTTATTTCTTTCATTTTTCTCTTCTCCCTCTCTTAGGAGCTAGATATTTAAGGACTAGGATATTTAAAAGCAACCATTCATGTGGGAGAATTTAGAATATCACCATGCATGCCCAGAAAAAGTCACAGGCTCAGGAAAAACTGAGAAAATTTTAAGTTTATAGCTCAGGCTGATCTTTACACAGAGACATCATATAACAACCAAAAACTACAAAAACAAAAAACAGCAAACCCTGAAGAAGGGGAATGATTAGATCTCCAGAGTTGCTACATTATGAGATTAAAATGCCCAGTATTCTGGGGAAAAAAAATAAGCATACAAAGAAATAGTAAAGTATATGGCCCATTCGAAGGAAAAAATAACAGAAACAGTCCTTGAGAAATGTCAGCTGGTGGACTTACTAGGCTAACAACTCTAGGTCAACTGTCTTAAAGATACTCAAAGAGCATAAAAGAAAAAGAAAAAAACAAGAAGAAATTCTGGAGCTGAAAAGTATAATAAATAAAATGAAAAAAAAAAAAATCCAGTAGAGAGATTCAATAGCAGATTTGAAACTGCAGAAAAAAGAACCAGGAAACTTAAAGATAAACAATGGATACTATTGAGTGTAAGGAACAGAAAGAAAAAGGGTTGAAGAAAAGTAAACAGAGGAACCAGTGGTTCACTGTTAGGTAGACCAGCATATACATTGTGGGACACCCAGAAGGAGAAGAGAGAGATTGGGGAAGAGAGGTTATTTGAAGAAATAATGGCTGCAAATGGCCCAGCTTTGATGAAAGACATGAATATAAACATCCAAGATGTTTAACAAACTCCAAACAGGATAAACTTAGAGACTCACTCCAAGGCACGTTATAATTACACTGTTGAACAACAAAAAATCTTGAAAACAAGAAGAGAGAAGTGACCTGTCATATTTAAGGATCCCCAATAAAGCCATGAACAGTTTTCTCATCAGAAGACTTGGAGGCCAGAAGCCAGTGAGTTGACAAATTAAAAATGCTAAAGGAAGAATAGTGTCAGCTGAAAATCATATATCTGGCAAAAGCGTCTTTCAAAATGAGGGAGAAATTAAGACATACACAGATAAACAAAAACCAAGGGAGTTTGTTACTACTAAACCTTCTTGAAAGAAATGCTAAAGGGAATCCTTCAGGTCAAAAGGATACTAATTAGTAACTTAAAGTTGTATGAACAAATAAAGATCTCTGATAAAGGTAAGTACATAGATAATTATAAAAGCTAATTATACTGTAACTGATTTGTAACTCCACTTTTGGTTTTTGATTTAAGAGACTGCATAAAAAATGCTATTTGGAAACAAATTATAAAGAGGTAATGTAGTATCAATAACTGAAAGGGGTAGGAATAGAACTGTATAAAGGCAGAGCATTTTTTATGATATTGATGTTAAGCTGGTATAAATACAAATTAGAGTATTATAACTTTAGGATGCTATATGTAAGCCCTACAGTAAGCAAATTTTTAAAAAGCTATCGAATACACACAAAAGTGAATGAGAAGGGAGTTAATATGTAAATAGGTATAATCTCTTACAGAAGAGGAAGCAGAGGGGTAGAAACTTAGAGAAGACTGTGTTGAAGCAGATGTTTCATTCCTGTAAGTCTTTCTTTTCTCCACTCAGCTCACTACCTGCTCAAATCTCCCTCTTACTAGTAGTCAACGTGTACTTGATGGGGTAGGG
>NW_011888818.1:9138375-9146972 GCF_000151845.1 Pteropus vampyrus
CAACCATTTATGTGGGAGAATTTAGAATATCACCATGCATGCCCAGAAAAAGTCACAGGCTCAGGAAAAACTGAGAAAATTTTAAGTTTATAGCTCAGGCTGATCTTTACACAGAGACATCATATAACAACCAAAAACTACAAAAACAAAAAACAGCAAACCCTGAAGAAGGGGAGAAGGGGAATGATTAGATCTCCAGAGTTGCTACATTATGAGATTAAAATGCCCAGTATTCTGGGGGAAAAAAATAAGCATACAAAGAAATAGTAAAGTATATGGCCCATTCGAAGGAAAAAATAACAGAAACAGTCCTTGAGAAATGTCAGCTGGTGGACTTACTAGGCTAACAACTCTAGGTCAACTGTCTTAAAGATACTCAAAGAGCATAAAAGAAAAAGAAAAAAACAAGAAGAAATTCTGGAGCTGAAAAGTATAATAAATAAAATGAAAAAAAAAAAAATCCAGTAGAGAGATTCAATAGCAGATTTGAAACTGCAGAAAAAAGAACCAGGAAACTTAAAGATAAACAATGGATACTATTGAGTGTAAGGAACAGAAAGAAAAAGGGTTGAAGAAAAGTAAACAGAGGAACCAGTGGTTCACTGTTAGGTAGACCAGCATATACATTGTGGGACACCCAGAAGGAGAAGAGAGAGATTGGGGAAGAGAGGTTATTTGAAGAAATAATGGCTGCAAATGGCCCAGCTTTGATGAAAGACATGAATATAAACATCCAAGATGTTTAACAAACTCCAAACAGGATAAACTTAGAGACTCACTCCAAGGCACGTTATAATTACACTGTTGAACAACAAAAAATCTTGAAAACAAGAAGAGAGAAGTGACCTGTCATATTTAAGGATCCCCAATAAAGCCATGAACAGTTTTCTCATCAGAAGACTTGGAGGCCAGAAGCCAGTGAGTTGACAAATTAAAAATGCTAAAGGAAGAATAGTGTCAGCTGAAAATCATATATCTGGCAAAAGCGTCTTTCAAAATGAGGGAGAAATTAAGACATACACAGATAAACAAAAACCAAGGGAGTTTGTTACTACTAAACCTTCTTGAAAGAAATGCTAAAGGGAATCCTTCAGGTCAAAAGGATACTAATTAGTAACTTAAAGTTGTATGAACAAATAAAGATCTCTGATAAAGGTAAGTACATAGATAATTATAAAAGCTAATTATACTGTAACTGATTTGTAACTCCACTTTTGGTTTTTGATTTAAGAGACTGCATAAAAAATGCTATTTGGAAACAAATTATAAAGATGTAATGTAGTATCAATAACTGAAAGGGGTAGGAATAGAACTGTATAAAGGCAGAGCATTTTTTATGATATTGATGTTAAGCTGGTATAAATACAAATTAGAGTATTATAACTTTAGGATGCTATATGTAAGCCCTACAGTAAGCAAATTTTTAAAAAGCTATCGAATACACACAAAAGTGAATGAGAAGGGAGTTAATATGTAAATAGGTATAATCTCTTACAGAAGAGGAAGCAGAGGGGTAGAAACTTAGAGAAGACTGTGTTGAAGCAGATGTTTCATTCCTGTAAGTCTTTCTTTTCTCCACTCAGCTCACTACCTGCTCAAATCTCCCTCTTACTAGTAGTCAACGTGTACTTGATGGGGTAGGGGACTGGATGGAGAAACTGTCCTAAAACCAAACAAAATCTAACTAAGAAAGCAAATTTGTATGGGAGAAAGAGAAGTACAAATGCCAAAGCTAAGTATAAATCTGTGAAATGGAGTTGAGCTCTGTATTTCCAGGGCACTCTGGCCTGACCTCTGGTATTGCATCTTTGCCACCCATGTCTTGATCCTCAGCCCACCAAACCGTGAGTTCTAATGGCAGGGACTCCACACCATTTACCACTACCTCATTCCCTGAAACATTGATAAATAGTGGATGGACAAATTAAGTTCGTCAGAGCAACCTCAAAGCAACACCCTAGAGTTGACATCAATATTTAAAATCTGACTCATTTTTTTATTCTAAGAAGAGAAACTGCTTTCAAAAGATGTTATTAAAAATTCCTAAGATCACAATATAGAAACTGGGAGATAGTAACTATTGCCCTTCTATAGTGCGAAAGACAAATCTAATTAAAATGCCATCCAGCTCTCCAGAAACATCCACTATTTGACTCTGCTGACACTAAAATAGTAGATAGTTCTAATTCTATGTTGTATTCAACATTGACAAAGCAGTCATAATGGTCAGGTCTAAACCACATCAGGAGAGAATTAGCCCAGAAGATTGTTGTACTGTAACTGCCTAGTGAAGCAATCTGATATATCTTTTGTTATTCTAAAAAAAAATCCTGAACCAAGCAAACAAGTAGCCAAACATACAGCCAAGATCAAAAGATTTGTGACCTGGCTGTCACCTGTGGAAGGGTGCAGGTTTGAGAAGAGGACAAAAATGCCCTGGCAACGCTGGGGTGTTTGAGGCTGGTCTGTTTTTTAAAAGCATCTTTACCTTCTATAGTAACAAATCTCCAGTAATTTGTTTCCCAGGTTCAGGGTTAAGATTGCCTGGATTAAAATTTGGTGCAAAAAAAACCTAGTTGTGTGACTTTGAGCAAGTAATTTACTTGGCTGTGCCTCCGTGTTCTCATGTAAAATGGGGATAACTATTATTATTATTATTATTATTATTATTATTATATGATAATGCAATATATGTAAAAAACTTAACATAGCACTTGTCATATGATAGGCTCTTAATAAACTTTAGTTGTTTTTATTTTATTAAAATTAAGGGTTAGGAGGTGAGGTGGACAGTTAAGGTGAATCATGTCAATTAGGGCTTGATTAGCTATTTCACTTTGAATTAATTCCCTAACTTTTCCTGAATGTCAGCTTCCTTAAAAGTTAAATGGAGCTGTTATCTACTCTTCAGAATTATTGTAAACAGTAATTGTGATAGTATTTGTAGGCTCTTGACAGAAAGTAGGTACTCAATAAACGTCAATAAAATTTTTAAAAATAAGTTTATTTATATATTTTGGTGGAGGTTTATCAAGGAAGAAATATAAAATATATTTTTAACAGATGATTTGTAACATTTTGATACTTAAACCTTTGAATATATATAGCCTTAACTTAAGTCTGCTGAAGTGTGTGGGTAGATGAGGGTATTGGTTGAAATAATTTTGCTAACTTGAAAGTAGTATTTTTGAATATTAGCTGTTAAAACAAAAAAGCAATTTTACTAGACCAGTGATTCTCAGCATTTACTGCATATTAACTCTATTGGGGAAATTTAAAAAAATACCAAAGTCTGGGCCTTACCTCCCTTGTCACTCTGAATTCTAATTTTATCAGTTCAGCATGTGTTCTGGGATTTGATATTTCCATTTTAACTCTCCAGGTGATTGAAATTTGAATCCAGGACTATGAATTATTGTTCTAAAGACCAACCAGTGGGTCTCAAAACATTAGTATGCAGCAGTGTCATCTGGAAGGCAGGCTGTTAAGATATACTTTGCTGGATCCTACACAAAGAGGCTTTTTTATTCACGAGGTCTGAGATGGGGCCCAACAAGTCACATTTCTAAGATGTTTCCAGGTGTGCTTATGCTGCTGGTCTGGTTAACACACTTTGAAGACCACAGAACAATAATGTTTAAACTTTTGAAAAGTAATAGAATATTTAAAAAAAAATGAATGCTATTGACATTCCCTAGCTCCCCCAAAATGTATATATAGTAGTCCTGCCTTATCTGTAGTTTTATTTTCTACAATTTCAGATGCCCACTGATCAACTGCATCATGAAGATATTAAATGGACAATTCCAGAAATAAACAGTTCATAAGTTTTAAATAGTGTACCATTCTGAGTAGCATGATGAAATCTCGCGTGACTCACCCCGTTCACCTGGGACGTGAGTCATTTCCTTGTACATCATTTCCATGTTGTAGACACTTCCTGTCCATTTGTCACTTGGTAGCTGGCTTGGTTATTAGATTCACTGTCACAGTATCACAGTGCTTATGTTCAAGAAATCCTTATTTTACTTAATAATAGGCCCAAAGCACAAGAGTGGTGATGCTGACAATTCAGATATGCCAAAGAGAAGCTGTAAAGTGCTTTCTTTAAGTGAAAAGGTGAAAGCTCTCAACTTAGTAAAGAAAGGAAAAATTGTATGCTGAGGTCGCTACGATCTTTGGTAAGAATGAATCTTCTATTCGTGAAATTGTGAAGAAGGGAAAAGAAATTTATGTTAGTTTTACTGTTGCACCTCAAACTGCAAAAGTTATGGCCACAGTATGAGGTAAATGCTTAGTTAAGATGGGAAAACTTTATCATAAGTATGTATAAGAAAAAACAGCATAAATAGGGTTCAATAATATCTAAGATTTCAAGCAACGACTGGGGGTCTTGGATCATATCCCCCATGGTTAGAGAGAAACTGTACACTCAAAATATTGCATACAATTTTGTAGATTACATAAATTTACTGAGCTTATCCACTGAGCTCCTAGGATTTCAAACCTACACCCCTGATCAAAAGAATTTCTGATATTATCTGTCTTTTAGCTCAAAGATCCAATGTCAGAATTGGCCTTTGTAAAATAATGCAAGTTTATTGTGAGTAAAATATTAAAGAATTAGACTAACATTGAAGAAATTATATTGAAAAATAATGTAATTTTTTTTGAAATATACAATATTATCGACATTAAAATTAATGTTGCTTTCAGATGATTTATTTTTCACATTTATATTTTGTATATTTTAGCATATAAACTAAGCTCAATCTTGTGATGAGTAAATTTATAACTGTCATCTTTTCCTTAATAAAACACTAACCATTTCATAAATATCCTTAAAATAATCTATTTCACACTTTAGTATTTTATTAATTTCGATTTACTTAATAATATTTATTGAGAGTCTGTTAGTTCAAGGAACTGTTCTTGGTTCTGGGAGATCACACTGAAATAAATAGACATTGTTCTTGTTATCAGGGAATTTAATTTATGAATGATTTCTGGCATGACATGGGTTTTTGTGTTTCCAATCTTCATTCAGTATACTTTTAAACTCGTTCCAATAGCATAAACTCAGACTCTCTTTTGATAAATTTTTATTTTATATTAGCTTCAGGTATACAGTACATTGGCCAGACATTTATGTAGTATATGAAGTGATCCTCACCAATTACTCTATTACCCATCTGGCTCTACATGTAGACTTTATAATACTGTTGCCTATATTCCCTAAGCTGTACTGTCCATCCTTGCAACTATTTTGTAGCTACTAATTTGTACTTCTTCATCCCTTCACCTTTTCCAGCCAGCACCTCAATTCCCGTCCCCTCTGGCAGTCACCAGATTGGCCTCTGTATCTGTGAGTCTATTTTGTTTAGTTAGTTCCTTTTGTTCCTTAGATTCCATATATAAGTAAAATCATGTGGTATTTATCTTTCTCTGTTTGACTTATTTCATTCAGCATAATACCATCTAGGTCCATCCATGTAGTTGCAAATAGCAGGATTTCATTTTTTATGGCTGAGTAATATTCCATTTATATATGTACTCTAACTTCTTTATCTAATCATCTATTGATGGACATTTAGATTGCTTCCATATATTGGCTATTGCAAATAGCACTACTGTGAACATAGGGGTGCATAGATCTTTACAAATTAGTGTTTTGTTTTTCTTTGGATAAATGCCCAGATGTGCAGTTGCTGAGTCAATTTTTTGATGAACCTCAAAACTATTTTCCACAGTGGCTGTACCATTTTGCAATCTCACCAGTAGTGCACAAGGGTTCCCTTTTCTTCACATTCTTACCAACATTTGTTTTTTGATTTATTGATGACAGCCATTCTGACAGATGTGAGGTGATATCTCATTGTAGTTTGAATTTGCATTTCTCTGATGATTAGTGACCTTGAGCATCTTTTCAAATGTCTATTGGCCACATGTACGTCCTCTTTGGAGAAATACCTATTCAAGTCTTCTGCCCATTTTTTAATTGAATCGTTTGGAGTTTTTTGTTGTTGTTGAGTTGTATGAGCTCTTTGTAAATTTTGGATAATAACCCCTTATCAGGTGTTATATTAGGCAAACATCTTCTCCCATTCAGTAGGTTGTTGTTTCCTTTTGTTGATGATTTCCTTTGTTGTACAAAAACTTTTTATTTTGACATAGTCCCATTTGTTTATTTTTTATTTTGTTTCCCTTGCCCAAGGAGATTATCAGAAAAAAAAAATTACTAATAGTAATATCACAGAGTTTACTGCCTAGATTTTCCTCAAAAAGTTTTATGGTTTCAGGTCTTATATTTGAGTCTTAATTTATTTTGAGTCTGTTCTTGTATATGGTGTAAGAAGGTGGTCCAGTTTCATTTTTTGGCATGTATCCATCTAGTTTTCTCAGCACCATTTGTTGAAGAGACTGTCTTTACCCCATTGTATATTCTTGCCTCATTTGTCATATATTAAATGAGCATATAGATGTTGATTTATTTCTGGGCTCTCTTTCTGTTGCATTGATCAATGTATGCTTTTATGCCAGTACTATGCTGTTTTGATTATTGTAGTATAGTTTAATACCAGATAGTGTGATACCTTCAACTTTGTTCTTTTTTTCTCAAGATTGTTGTGGCTATTAGGGATCTTTTATGGTTCCACATAATTTTTGGATTATTTGTTCTACTTCTCTGAAAAAGGCCATTGGTATTTTGTTAGGGATTGCATTGGATCTATAGATTGCTTTGAGGAGTAAGGCCATTTTAACAATGTTGATACTTTCTACCTATGAGCATGGTATTTGTATCTTCTTCAATTTCTTTATTCAATGACAAAATTTTCTGAGAACAAGTCTTTTAACTCTTTGCTTAATTTAATCCTAGGTATTTTATTGTTTTTGATGCAATTGTAAATGGGGTTGTTTTCTTAAATTCTCTTTCTGATAGCTCGTCATTGGTATATACAAATGCAAACAACTTCTGAATATTAGTTTTGTATTCTGGTCCTGCACTGAATTCATTTATTAGTTCTAACAGTTTTTAAGTGAAATCTTCAGAGTTCTCTCTATATAGTATCCTGTCATCTGAAAATAATGACAGTTATACCTCTTCCCTTCCAATTTGGATGTCTTTTATTTCTCATTCTTGTCTGATTTTTATAGTTAGGACTTCCAATACTATATTGAACAGAAGTGGTGAAAGTGAACATCCTTGTCTTGTTCCTGATATTAAGGATAACGCTTTTAGCCTTTCTCATTTGAGTATGATGTCAGCTGTAGGTTTATCATATATGGCCTTTCTTATGTGTTTTATGTTCCTTCTATTCCCACTTTGCTGAGAGTTTTTATCATAAATGGGTGCTGGATTTTGTCAGACAAATTTTCTGCATCTATTGCTAAGATCATATAATTTTTTTCTTTCAATTTGTTAATGTGGTGTAGCACTTTAAATGATTTGTAGATATTGTGCCAACCTTGCATCTCAGGAATAAATCCAATTTAATCATGATATTTGATATTTTTAATGTATTACTGAATTTGGTTTGCTAATACTTTGTTGAGGATTTTTGCATCAAGGTTCATCAGGATTATTGGTCTATAGTTTTCTTTTTTGTATTGTTTTGTCTGGTTTTGGAAATAGGGTAATGCTGGCCTCATAAAAAGAGAAACTTGCCTCCTCTTGAATTTTTTGGAATAGTTTGAGAAGAATAAGTGTTAATTCTTCTTTGAATGTTTGGCAAAATTCACCTATAAAGCCATCAGTCCAAGACTTTTGTTTTTTGGAAATTTTTTTTATTATTGATTCATCTTTGTTGGTGGTAATCTGTTGATTCAGATTTTCTGTTTCTTTTTGACTCACTCTTAGGAGATTATGTTTCTAGGAATGTATCTATTTCTTCCAGATTGTCCAATTTTTTGGCATATAATTAACTCAGTATTTTCTTATAATTCTTTGATTTTCTGTGGGGTCAGTAGTTACTTCTCTTTCATTTCTGATTTTATTTATATGGTTTTTCTCTCTTTTTTTCCTTGATGAGTCTGGTTAAAGGTTTATCAATTTTGTTTATCTTTTCAAAGAACCAGCTCTTGATGTCACTGATCTTTTGTATTGTTTTACTAGATTCTTTTGTTTATTTCCACTCTGATCTTTACTATTTCCTTCCTTCTACTAACTTTGGGTTTTGTTTGCTGTTCTTTTTCTAGTTCTTTTAAGTGTAAAGTTGGATTGATTATTTGAGGTTTTTCTTATTTCTGGAGGTAGGCCTGTATTGCTATGAATTTCCCTAGGGCTGCTTTCTGTGTGTCCAACAAATTTTGAGTCATTGTGTTTTCCTTTTCATTTGTCTCTAGGTATCTTTTGATTTCTTTTTTTTTTTTAATCTCATTGTTAACCCATTCATTGTTTAGAAGCATGTTCCATGTGTTTGTTTATTTTCCAGTTTTTTTCTTGTAGTTGATGTGGTTTGAGAAGATGCTTGATATGATTTCAATCTTTTTAAATTTATTGAGATTTGTTTTGTGGCCTAACATTTGGTCTATCTTGGAAATGATCCATGTACACTTGAGAAGAATGTATATTCTGCTTCTTTGAGATGAAATGCTCT
>NW_011888818.1:9149602-9151852 GCF_000151845.1 Pteropus vampyrus
GACTTTTGTTTTTTGGAAATTTTTTTTATTATTGATTCATCTTTGTTGGTGGTAATCTGTTGATTCAGATTTTCTGTTTCTTTTTGACTCACTCTTAGGAGATTATGTTTCTAGGAATGTATCTATTTCTTCCAGATTGTCCAATTTTTTGGCATATAATTAACTCAGTATTTTCTTATAATTCTTTGATTTTCTGTGGGGTCAGTAGTTACTTCTCTTTCATTTCTGATTTTATTTATATGGTTTTTCTCTCTTTTTTTCCTTGATGAGTCTGGTTAAAGGTTTATCAATTTTGTTTATCTTTTCAAAGAACCAGCTCTTGATGTCACTGATCTTTTGTATTGTTTTACTAGATTCTTTTGTTTATTTCCACTCTGATCTTTACTATTTCCTTCCTTCTACTAACTTTGGGTTTTGTTTGCTGTTCTTTTTCTAGTTCTTTTAAGTGTAAAGTTGGATTGATTATTTGAGGTTTTTCTTATTTCTGGAGGTAGGCCTGTATTGCTATGAATTTCCCTAGGGCTGCTTTCTGTGTGTCCAACAAATTTTGAGTCATTGTGTTTTCCTTTTCATTTGTCTCTAGGTATCTTTTGATTTCTTTTTTTTTTTTAATCTCATTGTTAACCCATTCATTGTTTAGAAGCATGTTCCATGTGTTTGTTTATTTTCCAGTTTTTTTCTTGTAGTTGATGTGGTTTGAGAAGATGCTTGATATGATTTCAATCTTTTTAAATTTATTGAGATTTGTTTTGTGGCCTAACATTTGGTCTATCTTGGAAATGATCCATGTACACTTGAGAAGAATGTATATTCTGCTTCTTTGAGATGAAATGCTCTAAAAATATCAACTAAATCCATCTGGTCTAGTGTGTTATTTAAGGCTACTATTTCCTTGTTGATTCTATCTGGAAGATCTGTCCATTGGTGTCAATAGGATGGTAAAGTCTCCTACTATGAGTGTATTACTGTTGATCTCTCCTTTTATGTCAATCAATAATTGCTTTATTTCCGTATGTGCTCCTATGTTGGGTGCATATATGTTTACGAGGGTTATGTCCTCTTGTTGGATTGATCCCTTTATCATTATGTAATTCTCTTCTTTGTCTGTTATTATAGCCTTTATTTTAAAATCTATTTTGTCTGGTACAAGTATTGCTACCCTAGCTTTTTTTTTTAATTTCCATTTACGTGAAATATCTTTTTCCATTCCTTCACTTTCAGTTTGTGTGTGTCATTTGTAGACTGCATATATATGGGTCCTGTTTTCTAATCCATTCAGCTACCCTATGTCTTTTGATTGGAGCATTTAATCCATTTACATTTAAAGTATTGATAGGTACATAGTTATTGGTATTTTATTACTTATATTTATGGATTTCTTTTTTCCTCACTTTTCACAGAAGTTTCCTTAACATTTCTTGTAAAACCAGCTTGTTGGTGATGAATTCTTTTAACTTTTTTCTATCTATGAAGCTCTTTATCTCACTTTCAATTTTAACTGAAAGCATTGCTGGGTAGAGTAGTCTTGGTTGTAGGCTCTTATTTTTCATCACTTTGAATATTTCTTGCCAGTCTCTTCTGGCCTGTGAAGTTTTTGTTGAAAAATCAGCTGATGTTCTTACGGAAGTACCCTTGTAAGTAACTAGCTGCTTTTCTCTTGCTGCTTGTAAGATTCTCTCTTTGACTTTAAACTTTGGCATTTTAATTATGATGTGTCTTGGGGTGGGTCTATTTGGGTTCCTCTTGTTTGAAACTCTTTGTGCTTCGTGGACTTGTATGTCTATTTCTTTTGCCAGATTAGGGAAGTTTTCTGTTATTATTTCTTCAAATAGGTTCTCAATCCTTTGCTCCCTTCCTTGTCCTTCTGGTACTCCTATGATATAGATGTCGGTACATTTAATGTCCCAGAGGTCTTTTAAACTTTCCTCATTTTTTCAATTCTTTTTTCTTTTTACTGTTGTGATCGGTTGTTTTCTGCTACCTTGTCTTCCAATTCACTGATTTCACCCTCTGTTTCATCTAATTTATTGTTGATTCCTTTTAGTATGTTCTTCATTTCAGTCATTGTAGTCTTCATTTCTGGCTTTCTTTATGATTTCTATGTCCTTTTTTATACTTACTATATCTCGGTTGAAGTCCTCACTGAGATCATCTATTCTTCTCCTAAGTTCATTGAGCATCCTTATAACCAGTGTTTTGAACTCTGTCTCTCTGGTAGGTTTCTTGCCTCCATTTTGTTTAGTTTTTTTT
>NW_011888818.1:9151902-9161601 GCF_000151845.1 Pteropus vampyrus
ATTCTTTTTTCTTTTTACTGTTGTGATCGGTTGTTTTCTGCTACCTTGTCTTCCAATTCACTGATTTCACCCTCTGTTTCATCTAATTTATTGTTGATTCCTTTTAGTATGTTCTTCATTTCAGTCATTGTAGTCTTCATTTCTGGCTTTCTTTATGATTTCTATGTCCTTTTTTATACTTACTATATCTCGGTTGAAGTCCTCACTGAGATCATCTATTCTTCTCCTAAGTTCATTGAGCATCCTTATAACCAGTGTTTTGAACTCTGTCTCTCTGGTAGGTTTCTTGCCTCCATTTTGTTTAGTTTTTTTTTCTGGAGTTTTCTCCCATTGTTTTGTTTGCGGCATGCTTCTTTGTTTTCTCATTTTAATTGTCTCTCTGTGTTCATTTCTATGTATTAGGATGATGTGTAACATCTCCTAGCCTTGGCCAGATGGCCTTATGAAGTAAGCGTGGGGTCCAGTGGCGCAGTCTCCCTAATCAACTCTGCTAGGGGCTCTGGGCATCTTCCTTCTGTGGGTTGTGCATCTCCTATTGTAGTTAAGTGTTGATTGCTGTTAGCATGTCAGTGGATAGGATTGACTTTCGGGCTGACTGGTTGTGGAGACTGGCCACGCCCGCTGGGTATGAGTTGCTGTGGGGCTAATCCCTCACAGTAAGATTTGCCGCAGCAGGTTTTTTACCTGTTGAGACAACTCTTTGTGTGTGCCATTTATGGGGTTAGTCAGGTGGTTCTTTGTTGTATGACACCAGCTTTCAGTGTGTTGGTTCTGTGGCCCCTGGGTAGGGCTCTTGAGAATTTCAGCCGCTGCCTTTGATTGGTCAGGGTTACCTGATGGGAGATACAAAGCAATCCGCAGATGGTTGCTACCTATTGCTGGATCTAGAGGCAAGTGGGAGACATAGCACTGCTAGCTGAGATCCAGTTACCCCTATTACGAAGCCTGGGGCATCTCAACAAAAGCACCAGTATACCTCAAGGCTTGAGGCTGCTTGCCAGCTGCCCATCAGACTCTGCAGCTGGAAGAGTTTTGGATTGTATGTGAGTTGGGTGGTGTGGGGATCCAGAGAGTCACCAGGGTAAAGCAAGCAGATTTCCCCCTGGCCAATGCAGAGTCAGTTTTTGTACCAGTGCTAAATATATGGCTTCCTGTTAAAGTTGCAGATTTCAGCAAGGCCATCTGCTGACTGCCTCAGGCCTGCAGATCTGTTCAAGAAATACCATAACTCAGGTAAGGGTTTGTGGCCCACCACCGAAAGTCTCTTCCAGGATGCATGGGTTGCCCGCAGGCCATACAAGCTGAGGGCTGTTGTTTGCTGTCTAATTTGTGGCCTAGGAAAAGCACAGGGTGGGTCTGGCTACTTGGTAACAGGCGTGCTATGGGTAATTTGTGGGTTGGGTGGTGTGGGGTTCTCAGAGAGATATGGGGTGGAATGAGCCATTCTTGTCAGGCCAGTGCAAAATCAAAATTATTGCCAGTGCTGAGCCTGCGGGCTCCCGCAAAAGTCAGACCACAGGGAGACCAGATGACATCCACCCAAGAGACACTACAGTTTATGCTGGTTCCAGTGGCCCACCACCAAATGTCTTTTGTAAAATGTGTGGGCCGTGCATGGGCCATGTGAGTTGAGGACCATTGCCTGCAACCCAAGTGTGGCCCAGGACTGGGAAGGGTGTGGCCAGCTGTCTGGCAACAGGCCCACCTAGGGCAATTTGCGGGTTGGATGAATCGGGTCTCAGGGAAACATTGGGTGGAATAGGCTGATCTTACCAGGCCAATGCAGCTTCAGAATTGGCCGTGCAATGGGGACGGTTTAATATAGGCAAGATGATGCCTATCTGTAGACTGCCCCAGAGAGGGTCTCAGCAAAGGAACAATGGCAGCTGTCTTTCCAGCATTCTCCCTAGTGCCATACAACTGAATCTTTCCCCACGTGTCTCTTGCACTTTCTGAGCTGCTGATGCTCTGTCGGCACCTAAAGTGAGTGTCTGTGAGCCAGTGAGTCTGCACGCGGATTCTTTAAGGGGGTCATCTAAGTTTTCAGATTTCTTCTGTCTCACCCAGATGGCCGAAATCCCTACTGATTTTTAGTCAGATTTCATGAGAACTCTTCTTCCCAGGACTGGAACTCTGGATTGGGAAGCCCCTGTTTAGGGCTATGGCCCCTCATTCATTCAAGGGGTCCTCTGCAGCTGTGCTCTCCCTCCATGGCTCAACCTCCATGCGTGGGTGCAGGACCAGCCCATTTTGTGTCTCCACCTCTCTTACTGGTCTCGATAGGCTTTTTCTCTATAGTCTCAGATATGTGTTATGATCAGCTAGATTTCAGGCAGTTCTCCACATTGATTGTTTTATAATTTTATTTTAATTTTAATGCTGTCCTGGGAGAAGGCGAACTCTACTTTTACCTAGACTACCATCTCGACCCCTCTAAACTCACACTCTTAAAGGAACATTTCAAAAAACTTACCTATTACTATTACTATGTATTTTTATGTTAGTGGTTAATATGTTTTGAACAAGATAGTAAGATCTGTTAACTGTTCAGTACACAAAAGCACACATGATATAGATAGATACTATACATGCTTACAATATATTTGCACACCAATGCTTTATAAATGTTATGCTGGATTCTTTGCTGAGAAATACCATTTATTTTATGATATCTAATCATGTGGTTATTGAGATACATTCAGCAATGGCATTACAAATACAAGTGGTAATAGATTTCAAGATAGTTCAGCCTATACAGAGGAGTCTCAGTAGTAAGGTTTAGTATGTTCAGCAAAATATAATTGCATGGTTAAAGAAAGGCACCTGCTGATGTAGTGTTAGTTAGATAGTCATGTTCTACATATCACTGCTAGCTTAGCTTCATAGAGCTATAGCAATTGCTACTTTTGAGTTTGTTAAATTTTTCTTCATTTAGTTTTTAATTTCTAAAAGTGCCTAGTTCCAGTTTCACAAATCATTGTTTCCTGGCATATTTATATTCTTTTTATTTTTTTTTAAACTTTAGTATGAACAAAAGATTCATTTCATGTCATTTAATTTCATTGTTTTGTTTGAACCTGACTGAATCAAAAGGAAACTAAAAATCATAAAAAGCATTGTCAGAAAAGCCAATATTAGATTAAGGTCTTGTTTTTATTTTAATCATTGCTGCTCTGCTAACTTTATGTAAAACAGATTTACAGTTTATTTTCTGCACTTGAAAGAATGCCAAGAATATAGTATGTTCATAATTTACTTTTAATTTTTATTTAATTAAAATATTTTAATTATTTAAAAATAAATATTATTTTACTTATTAGAATGTAATATAAATGGTTGAATGAGTAAATACTTTAAGGACAAATATAAATTTAAAATGAGGATTAATTCTCCCTCTGAAAATGAGGGAAGAGATTTATTTTCCCTCCATTTTCTCATAGCTTTTACTTTAAAAACTTGTACTATAATTGTAAGTACTTTTTCTTTGAGATGTATATAAATCTTTTAGAAGACTAAATGGGCCTGTGTCAGCTGGCCTTTTGTCAACTTCATAATCACATGACTTTCTCAAAGACCTGGTATCATTTCTTTGAAATGTAAATATCAAGAGAGATAACAGCTTTGACTCTGGGTTTCTGTGAAAGGGTAGAAGCCTAACTTTTGTGGCAACTTACTCCAACTTGCAAAACTACCCCCTGTCATAAAGATATAAGTAGTGTGTTTCTCCTATGGATTAAGCCAATTAGCTAACTAGCTAACACAGATGGTCACATAATTACCAGGTAAATTTAAGATGAAGTATGTGGGACAAATGGTGCTGTCAATTCCTCTTAGTTGAAAATTAGTTACTATTTATTTTGAAAGCATATATGTAATAGGTTATGTCTCCTTGGATATATAAATGGGTGAGGTATTTTTTGTCTTTGCATCTCTTAGCAGATTGCCTGTGATGTGCATCACATTCTCCTTTAAGGCATATTTAGTAATAAAAGTGTTTTCTCTCTCTGCTACCTTTGTGCAGAAGATTCTGGGTTGGAAGAAGATTTTTATTATTATTATTTTCCTCAACAGTTTTTAGTGCGAGCAACAGTATTAGCCTTGATATTTATAACCTAAAGGTTATAGAAGAGAACTGTGATAGCAGCTCTGATATTTCAATGCACTAAAAACCCTGATATAGGTCTTATAATATAAGATACCAGTTCTCAGTTAAGCCCCTGAACACTGAACATGGAAGAGTTTCCCATAACCAGAGACTTTATTTATATATTTGATCAATGGCAAACTGCTTTAAGGCAATGCATTAATCCCAATTTCTCTTGCCAATGTCTTTAAACCTTAATTTTAAAAATTATTATTAATCTCATTCGAAAGATTATTTGAACTGAGATGAACTGTGTTGCCAAACTAAAAAAGCAAATGAAATAAAATGATAACTACAAATGAAAGGACTCCTGGGAACACTTCCTATAAACTTAACATGCTTAATCAGGAAAGGCAAGTTCTCAGTAGGCTTAGGAAGAACACAGGCAAACACCAAAGCAGACCAGACTTCACAGTTGGAAGTATGGCTGTCAGAAAAGCAAGATGTTTTGCCTTAGGAACCTCGAAATAGACTGATTTCTTTCTCAAGTTCTCCCTAAAAATTTATGAAGAATTACCACCCTGATTTGGCACTAAAGAAAACTTTTAAACATCTGAATTTAACAGAGAAATAAACCAGAAGGACTGTAGCCCATGAAATAAGCCCTAGAATTCAGAGTAGCAGTTGTATCAAGCTTCTTATTTGTGTGTGTGCAATCCTAAAACTTTATTATGTAGGAGAATTTTCATTTATTAATTCCAGTTTATTCTTCCACAAATGCCTTGAGTAAGATAAAATCTAGAGAATATCACTATGGATCAGAACCAGCAGGTATTTATGTTTAAATGCTACCAATGGAGTGACAAATGTCTGTGATACTGAAAGTAAAACTGAAAGCAAACAAACAAAACATAAAGGGGAGATATAGGTTTTCCAAAGCCTTTCACACTTTGGCCTTGAGCTGTCCTTTCAACCCTTTTTCAAACATCAGTACTTCACTCTCTTCTTGTCGTAGTTAACCCAAATTCTTTGGTGGTTTAAATATAAACCTCATTTTCCTACCTCTGTACTTTAGCACATCCTCTCTCTTCAACTGTATATCCTTCCACCTGCAAATTTCAAATATATCTATCTTTGTCTATATCATTATTATAAAATTTATTTATCTACATTTATGTTTGTATATGTATGTGCTTTATTTTCTCTTTGTTACTAGAAATCCTTTTAGGCAGAATTTGTGATTAGTTTACCTTCATCTCCTTCAGAAAAACAAAAAGGAGAACAAAATTGAATACCTTTTGTAGTGATGACCAGACACATGCTACAACAACTCCAACATTTTCTAACACAAGATGTGAGAAAAGAACAAAATGCCGTCATTGTTTTTAATTCATATAAGTATATTCAGAGAGGCAAACCATTTCTTAGCACATTTTTGGATTATCTTGTGAATTTTCTTTTATTATGCCTTAAAACTTTGTAGTAGGCAGTGACTACGTTTCTTTTATGATGATTAGCAGGGTGGATAATATTTTGTTGTGATAATAATGGATCTATTACAAAGGCCCAAACCACAATTTTATTAATATATTAATAAATTATTAATATATTAATATCTTTTAATATATTAATCAAATGAAAAGTAAAAAACTATAGATTTGTCTACCAGACACTAGAAATTAGTGGGAGGAGCTACAATATCATTATTTTATTGAATTGGTTGAAGGTTTTTTTTGTTAAATATACGCTTTTTAAAATTAATTTAAACAAGAAAAGTCAGTGTGTAAAGTATAGATGTAATAATGCCCCAAAAGCCTTTTCAGAGTTTAGAGGCCTCTGTGTTAAGAGAGCATTTCAAAATGTTGAGTGAGAGAATTTCTGAAAATAATGCTTAAAAGTGAGTGCTTTTCATATATTTGCTTGAGAATATGGGATTTAAGCCTATACCGCTATCAGAAAAGTATATAAACCTTTTAAAAACCTATGTATTCCCAATTGATAGGAAGGATAAATGAAATGGCTTAATACCAAATGGGAAACTATCTTTTAATAACCATTAAAAATATAAGAAATCAACTCCCTGTGGCCAAAAAATGTTTTCAAAAAAAAGCATAGGAAGATTTCTAGGTATAAACAGTAACCTAAGTATACACATAAATATTTGATTCTCCATTCTACTCCCAACCCAGAATCACCCTCCAAAGGAAATGACATACTAAATTTTAAAATAGGAGAAACTCTGCACTAGCTATGGAAATTGATAAAGAGATCAAAATAGTATAACTTTCACTGATGTTTTTGGTAGCTAGAAGGCAGAAAAGACTACATTAGGCCTGAAACTCTTGGGTTTCATTCTTTGAATTTACTTCTGAGGATCCTAGACCAACAAATATACTTTATGTTGTTGTGAGGAAAGACTAGAGGTGGAATTGGTCTCTGAGTTCCATTTAAAGCTATTTTAAGCTTTGAAAAGTAGTATAATCTGAGGGTTATATTGACAGTAGAGCATAGTAACTGCCAAGAGCAAAAACTCATATATGCTTAAGTCAGTTTGGTTAATTTTATTTGAAACCAACAGAGTTCTGTGTGACAGAGTCAGCTACACTAGTCAGAGGACGGAGAGAGAGGAAGAGTGACAAGGATGCAGTGAATCAAAAGATGCGATTAGTAAAGGGGAGTACTGATCTCCACTGACAAGAAGATTGGAATTTATGTCCAGTAATATTAGACAAGGAACTTTATAGCAGTTTTAATAATGGAGATAAAGCAGATCTATCTATCATCTTTGGCAGATGTCAAAACTCGATCCGAGAGATTCAACTGAAAAAAATGATAAATAGTAACAGTTTAATAAGATTACAATAAAATATACAAAACATATAGCTTTTGTATAAATAAACAATAACTACATATTTTCCCCAGCTTACTGAGATCTAAGTGACACTTAACATTCTGCAAATTTAAGGTATGCAATGTGCGAATGTGATTTACAAAGCGATTACCACAATAGAATGAAATAGAATTTAAACCTCTATCACTTCATATAATTACCACTTCTTTTTGAAGTGAGAACATTTAAGATCTACTCTCAGCAACTTTCAGTATGTTATACAGTATTATTAACTATAATCACTATGCTGTACATTAGATCCCCAGAACTTACTCATCTTATAATTGAAACTTTGCACCCTTTGACTAACATCTTACCATTTCTCACCACCCCACCCCAGCCCCTGGCAACCACCATTCTAACTCTGTATTTCTATGAATTAGGTTTTTTTAGACTCTGCATATAAGCGAGATCATAAAGTATTTGTCTTTCTCTAACTTATTTCACTTAGCATAATGCTAAGGGTCCATCCATGTTGTCACAAATGGTGGGATTTTCTTCTTTTTGGGGCCAAATAACATTCCTGTGTGTGTGAATATGTGTGTGTGTGTGTGTGTGTGTGTGTGTGTGTGTGTGTGTGTGTGTGTGTGTCTACCAATTATCTGTTGACGAACACTTAGGTTATTTTCATATCTTGGCTATTGTGAATAATGATGCACTGAACATGACAATACAGATATCTCTTTGATATACTGATTTAATTGCCTTCCACTATACACCCAGAAGTGTGATTGCTGATTAATTTCTTGAGGAAACTTCACCTCCATATAGTTTTCCATAGTGTTTACAACAATTTCTACAAACACTGCACGAAGGTTCCCTTTTCTCCACATCTTCTCCAACATTTGTTTTCTCCTGTCTTTTTGCTCATAGCGATTCTAACAGATGTTTCCTTATTGTGGCTTTGATTTGCATTTCCTTGATGCCGAATGATACTGAGTATCTTTTCTTGTACTTATTTATTGGCCATTTGATGTCTTCTTTGACAAATGTGTGTTCAGTTCCTCTGTCCATTTTTTATATGGATTGTTTGTGTTTTACTATTGAGTTCCTGATATATTTTGGATATTAACTCCTTATCAGATAGATGATTTGCAAATATTTTTTCCCATTCCACAGGTTGCCTCACATATATGGTCAACCAATAATTGACAGAGAAGCCAAGAATGCTGAATGGGGAAAGAATAATCTTTTCAATAAATGATGTTAGGTAAATTGGATAATTACACGCATAAAATTGAAATTGGACCCCTTTCTTAAACCACTCACAAAAAAATAACTTGAAGTGGATCAAAGACTTAAGTATAAGACCCGAAAGTGTAAAAATCCTAACAGAAAACATAAGGTAAATGCTCCTTGGCATTGGTCTTGGTAGTGATTTATTTTTAGATATGACACCAAAAATAAAAGCTACAGAAGTAAAAATAGACAAGTAGCATTACATCAAACTAAAGAGCTTCTGAACAGCAAAAGAAACAACCAACTTGATATTTTAATTAAAAAATTCCAAAAAATGAATGACCTAGATAAAGATCTTTGCAAATTGATCATAATACAATGAAAGATGAATAACTAGAGACACAATAATTTGATAAAATGTCATGAAATGAAGAGATCGGTAGATGGCTATAAAGAGGATGACACCATATAATATCCACCAACTTTATAAATAATCTGTTTTAGATTATTAAATAAAGCATGAAATGAAAATTATCAATTATCCAAAGGACAAAAAAAGTAGAAGATAATAGTTAAAATATATAAAGCTTCATAGGAAAATAGGGTGCATATCTCCAGCAACATTACTGAGTACTAGACTGCATGTGAAACTAAAAGCCATGCCCTCTAATCAGAGAGATGCAAACTTCAACGTATAGTGAAGAACTCCTTTTATCTTTCTACCCACTCCCTTTTGCCAGTCAGTTCCTTTAATAGAGGTTTAGCTTCTCCATGCATTCTCACACATTAAAAATCAATGGAAAAATATTTTAACTAGCAATCTAATTGAACTCGATTTAGTCCAAGTGTGTCAGGAAAAGCACAACTTGTCATTGGAAGACTTCATTATGAACAATTCTTTAAAATTTAAAGCAACCAAACTATAAATTAAAACCAAAATTCTAGAGTTGAAACAAAAGTAATTCTTAAAATGTGCTTCCTTTTTCTCTTTTAAAGACTCTCAAGTTTTCATAATTATATTTTAGGGAAAATAATTTTCAGTTTAATGTGGGCTACATGTGGATGTTTTGGTCACATAAATAATAAATTCTGTCTCATTTCTGGATCCCACTGCATTTTATATTTTTAGAGACCAAACTCAAGTTCAGTACAGTAATTATATGATCAACCTGGGAAGATATGGGTATTTATGACAACTTATACCAATATAATATTGCTAAAGCTTTAGTCAATAAATAACAATTCATATGACTGAACATATGTATATATTCTCAAATAAATGAAACTTTATTTTTAGGAACTATTCCATGTGCATAGGGATCATTCTTCCTTTTTTAAAAAAAAATCTAATAAACACCTAATTTTATCAGTTTACAGGTTTCTAGAGTGAAATTATGACACAAACTGAATAAGTAGTAATTTCCTATCTCACATAATACAGAACCTGAGGTAAGGTTAGTACAGGATTGGTGATTTTGTAGACTCAAAGACACTTTTGAAAACCTGTTTTATCTCAAATGCTCAGATTGCCTTTTATCCTCACAAG
>NW_011888818.1:9162249-9168493 GCF_000151845.1 Pteropus vampyrus
GGTTCTGGCAAAGAGTTTTTAACCTTGTACAATATATTTTGTATTTCTAAGCTTCAAGAATCATTTTAATATACCACGTGCTGCTCCCAAACTTGATTTTTTATCCATTATTTAAAATTAAGAAATCGACATATTAATATGATAAAATAGCTTGGGTAAGAGACACTATATTATATTACTTGTCAAATGATAGGTTGCTTACAAGGTGCTATATCAGTTTATGGGGAAAAAAACAATCTGGAGGGAATATCTCTAAGCATGGATTTTTTTAGTTTTTCTATAGTAAAATTATTAAAGGGCAAATAAATTCAAACTATCAGTATAAAATCTAAATAATTTGATTAAGTACAATGTAATACAAATGTATCAATTCAAGTATGTTTTAGCTTTCCTTTTGTTCTCTAAGCATTGGAAATACATGTTCATGTTTTCTAGCACCTACACAAAGTTTAATTGTATCGTCTGCTTTAATTTTTAAAGCAGCATTAAGTAGTAAGCTAAGAGCCATTTAATGTTACTCTAACCCTGGCACTCGATTCTGTTTAAGAGTAACAGTGTAAAAAGAACTGGTCAGACCAGCAACAAAACCAATTTAAAATTATTATTGAAATAATGCCCCAATTGAAATCTTTTTAATGTGGCTCAACTCTATTCATTCCTTAAGAACACATCATAGCATCCCAGTGTTTTTCTGCCTGAAATTATTTTATATTAAGCTAACAAAGATCTTGATTGTAATAATCAGATTATCAATCAAATTCAGTTTATCATTTCAGGAACTGTAGAATTTCTTATGCTCATCAATTTTAACAAATGATTGAAGGCCTAATATTTCAAAATACCATATTTTCCCTTTTCGATTCTTTGTCCCGAATCGAAAAATGTAGTACCCGAAACTACATTTTTTTACTTTTAAAGGATTTTCCAATGTATTTAAAAATTTTTAATAACTTTTTTTTATTTTAACTTATAGTTGGGATACAATACTATATTAATTTCAAGTCTACAGCATAGTCATTAGAGATCTATATAACTCACAAAGTGATTACTCCAATAAATCTAATACCTGTCTGCCCCATATATATTTATGACAATATTATTAACTATATTCCTTGTGCTGTACTTTTTATCTCCATGACTATTTTAGAACTACCCATTTGTACTCCTTAATTCTTCCCTTTTTTCACCGACACCCCCTAAACGCCCTCACATCTGATGACCTCCAAAATGTTCTCTGTATCTATGAGTTTGTTTCTGTTTTGCTTATGTGTTTATTTCTTTAGATTCCACATGTACATGAAATTATATGGCATTTGTTTTTCTTATCTGACTTACTCCATTCGGCCCAATACCCTCTAAGTCCATTATGCATTATCATTTCCCATCCCTTTACTTTAGTCTATGTGTGTCTTTTAATCTGAAGTGAGTCCCATAGGCAGCGTATGTAAGAGTCTTGTTTTCTTATCGATTCAGCCACCTTAGTTTTTGATTGACACTTAATTCTTTTTCATTTGAAGAACTCGTTGATAGATATGTAGTTATTGCCATTCTTTATTCATATTTTTAATAGATATTTTTTCTTCTTCTTAAAGAATTCCCTCCAACATTTCCTATAATACTGGCTTGGTGGTGAGGAATTCCTTCAGCTTTTTCTTACCTGGGAAGCTCTTTATCTATCCTTCAACTCTCAATGATAGTTTTGCTGGATAAGATAATCTCGATTGTAGATCCTGGGTTTTCATCACTTTGAATATTTTGTGCCAAACCCTCCATCCTGCAAAGTTTCTTTAGAGAAATCAGCTGCTAGTCTTATGAGAGTTCTCTTATAGGTAACTAACTGCTTTTCTCATGCTGCTTTTAAGATTTTCTCTTTGTATCTAAACTTTGGCATTTTATTTATGGTGTGTCTTGGTGTGTGCCTCTTTGGGTTCATTTTTTGGGGACTCTCTGAGCTTCCTAGGGTTGTATGTCTGTTTTCTTCACCAAGTTAGGAAAGTTTTTCATCATTATTTCTTCAAATAGGTTCTCAACTTCTTGTTCTTTCTCTTCTCCTTCCGGTACCTTTGTGATGCAAATATTGTTACTCTTGATGTTGTCCCACAGTCTCCTTAAATTATCTTCATGTTTTAGGGTTCTTTTTTCTGGTTGCTGTTCTGATCAGGTGTCCTCCACTACCGCATCCTCTATAATGGTGAATCAGTCCTCCTCTTAACCCACTTTGTTGATTCTCTCTAATGTGCTCTTCATCTCAGAAATTATATTCTTCATTTCTGACTGGTTCCCTATTATAATTTCAGCCTCCATTTTTATGTTTTCTATCTCTTTGTTAAAGTTCTCACTGAGTTCATCTACTCTTCCTCTGAGTTCATTGACCATCCTTATAACTAGTGTTTTGAACTCTGCATCTTTTAGATTGCTTGACTCCATTTTGTTTAGATATTTTTCTGGAGCTCTTTCCTGTTCTTTTATGTGGGACATGCTTCTTTGTTGCTCCATTTTTGCTGCCTTTCTGTGTCTATTTGTATGTACTATGTAAAGCTCCTCAGTTTCCCAGTCTTAGTAGTGTGGCTTTGTGGGGCCCAGTGGCACAGTGCTAAGAGGGGTCTAGTTTCAGGCCAAGTTTAGCCTCAGCCTATACCCCTCCGGGGCCACCTGGTTAGAGTCAGCAAGTAATCCACAGATGGTTGCCGCCTGTATTGTGCTGATAGTTGCCTCAAGAGGCCATACCTAAAACTGATGCTGGCTGCTACCATTGTGGGGCTGGGAGCTGCTCAGCAAGTTGCGCAGGGCATGCCGAGGACATCACTGGATTTGACTTGGATAGGGCCGCAAGTTGAGAGGAGCAGAGTTTCAGGGAGTTTTTTAGGCACAGCGACTTCTGATATCCAGTTAGATGATGTCTCAGCTATGGCAGCACCTGCGTCTGCATGCTGGGATGGGGAGGACTCAACCAAAGATCAATAGATACCACCAGCACTTCTGCCCAGGAGAAAGTCACCCCTTCAGCCCTCGCCCTGAAGCCCTACAACTCAGTGTCCCCTCATATGTCCCTGGCATCCTCCCCAACTGCCTGAGTAGCCGCCCCAGCACTGGAGCTCAGGGGGAGCAAATCCATCACCGCCAAAGTATGGTCACGGTTATAACCCTTTTAAGAGGAACGTTTGCAGCGGCCGCTGCAGCTGCTGTAGCCTCTGTCTTGCTCAGCGCATGTGGGATGGGGTAGCCTTGTGTCTCAGCCCCCTCCTACCATTCCAGTGTGATTTCTTCATTCTCTCCCTAGTTGTAGGGCTTCTGTTTATCCAGACCCCAGGCAACTCTGCTTGTTATTTGCTCTGTGGTTTTGTCACAATTTTTGTGTGGTCACAAGAGGAGTTGTGTAAAGCCTATACCCTCTACCCTATCTTGACCGGTAGATGATTTTCCAGCATAATTTAAATCTGAGATGAATATTTTATGAAGCAGGGGGAATACCTTGTATAGTGAAGGAAAAGGAAGGTGGATTTTAAGAAGAAGACAAAGCATTTTTTTGTACTTCGATATAAAAAAAATCCTAATGAACAATTTTAATTACCTGCTATCTCGACTCAAAAAAATTCCAAATATTACTTTTTGAGAGTATTTGATTTACAAAATGCCCTTTCTCCAATCCATGTTTGTAAGAAGCTCATGGTATAGTTGAAGTAAAGACATAAAATTGATGACTATGAGGACTTCTAGTCAAGATAATTGCAGGTTCACATTTTGATATTCACTCTATTTTTTAAATAAAATCATCAATTAATAATAATTATCATTTAATAGTAAAGACATAAGACATATTGTAGACCAAAAAAAAAAAAAATTAGAGACTACCACCATCACATACTCACTGAAATTGAAAAATTCTCAGTAATTAATTTTACCAGGACAAAAATTAAGCCCTGAACAAGAAATAATATATGAGATATTTTGAAAAATTAATTATTACTATTGAAAAATTAAATATATGATTTGTAGAAGATAAAATTAATCTCTAAACAACAATAATATGTAAAATTTTCACTGGTTAAATTGAGACAAGGTCTGTATTTGTTAGGAAGAGAATAGCAATACTAAATATCTTCATACTTTATTAATTAACATATTTTTTAGAATTGCTTTGGTTTGTGTTTTACTGTATAATTGTTATTTTATTTGTTTTTTATTAAATTTATTGGGATGACATTGGTTAATAAAATTATATAGATTTCAAGTGTGTAATTCAATAATATATCATATGTATATTGCATTGTGTGTTCACCACCCAAAGTCAGATCTCCTGTCATCATATATTTACCACTTTATCTTTTTCTTTCTTACCCCCTTTTTCTCTGGTAACTACTAAACTGTTGTCTGTGTCTATGAGTTTTTGTGTGTCTCATTCATTTGTTGCTTTTAGCTTTACATCCACATATCAGTAAAACCATGTGGTTCTCAACTTTTTCTGTCTGACTTATTTTGCGTAGCATGATAATCTCAAGGTCCATCCATTTTGTCACAAATGGTGGTATTTCATATTTTATGGCTGAGTAATATTCCATTGTATATGAAATTTTATTTAAAAATAAAATAATTTATAATCATCTTATTTTTAAATAAAAATTGTATACACTTAAAGTATACATGTTTTTATATACATTTACATAGTGAAATGATTACTACAATCAAGCTAATAACATATCCATCTCTCATAGTTATCTGTTTTTCTCTTTTTTTTTTTTTTGTGGTGAGAACATCTGAAATCTTCTCTCTTAGCAAATTTCCAGTATTCAATATGGTATTATTAATTATAGTCACCATGACTTACATTAGATCTTCAGAATTTATTCATCCTGTGTATCTGAAGGTTTGTACCCTTAACCATTACACCGTAAATATATACATGAAGAATATAACTGTATATAACTATAGTACACAGCTTCCATATCATATAGAAAGGAGAATATATGAGACCTTACAAATTCATCAAGATAAAGGAAAGGACAAGGACGCAAAGTAAATTGTGGTCATCAGAAAGCACAAAATAGCATTAAAGGAATATATGAAAATAGGAATATCAGTTTATTAGTAAAAACAAAAATACGAATAGATTAAATTCATTTTTAAAACAGCCTTAAAGAAAACAAACAAGTACAACAACAGCAAAAAGGGAATAGAAACAAATATAGATATATATTCCTAACAAAGGATACACAAAACAAAACTATAAGGAAAATTTTTTTAAAAAAGTAACAAAAGCTATGCAAAGCAAATTTACTAATCAAAAGAAGCTGAGATAGCAAAAATAATATTGTATTAAATGGAATTTAAGAAAACAGCATTAATAATAATGAACCATAAGTAATTGTGAAAAGAGTGAAATTAGGTCAGATGATATAGGCTGTGTTTCAATAAACATCAAAAATGATTACTGGATTATTGAGACAGTTCAGTTTTCAAGGAACTGAAAGACTATGAAGGAGACCCATATGTTAACAGGCAATTTGAAGGCAATATGAGAAGTATTTCTATAGGATTTTGGAGGAGCATAGAGTGGTAACCAACTCATTCTTGTGGGAAGGGTTAAGAAAGTTTCCTGAAGGCAGTGTATTTTCAGTAGAGGCCCAGAAAACTAACAAATTCAGTCTGAACAGAAGACTGTTCCATGGCAAAGGAGCAACCTTGACAAAGGCTTGGCAGTGGAAAAGAAAGCACGAAGCACTTGAGCACTTGAAAGCACAGCTGCACCACCTACTACCAGTGATAGAGACTGAGAGGAGGGCAGTGGCGAGGTGACAGAAAAGAAGGCCGGATAGACTATGACACCAGTTATGTTGAGACTGGACATTTTCTGTGAAAATGAAGAATTGAAGATATTTACATAGTGTACTTTAGAAAGAAGTCTCTGGTTATAGAGTGGAGAACAGGAACTAGAAGACAAGAGGAAAGAAGAAGAATTTTACAATAATCATGTAAAAGATCAAAGAGATTTGTAATTCTGGGTGTTCAAATTGAAAATAAAGTTTAGGAAAACACTAATCTCAACTTGTTATGACTGTGAGAATGGAAAGTTTACACTTATTCATAATTTCAAGAGTCTCAACTTCTCGTCACTTGTATTGTGTAATAGCATAGTTGTCTTTAAGAAAGCACGTTCTCTTTCTTCTTGATAAGACTTAATTAATGCTGTAGTACTTGGCATATTTTCCAGCTCCCTAATTTGTTAGTAAATGAAAAAGGAAAACAT
>NW_011888818.1:9169451-9170007 GCF_000151845.1 Pteropus vampyrus
GATCTATAAAAAGTGGACAATTTTATCAGTTCTGAGATACGTACACTTGAAATCATAACCATACTTAAGACAATGAAGAAATCTGTCATTCTCAAAAGTTTCTTTGTTCCTCTCCTAACCACCCTTCCTGGTAAAATACTCCCATCTGTATGCAACTACTGATCTATTTTCTGTCACTGGAGATTAGTTTGCAGTGTTTAAAATTTTAATGAATGGAATCATGTAGTATGTATTTTTTTTGTCTTCTTTAACTTAGCCTTTCACTAGTTATTTTGAGATTCACCTATGTAGCTGAATCTATCAATAATTTGTTTCTTTTTATTGCTGAGTACTAGTCTATTGTATGAAAGTACCATAATATGTTTATTCATTCACCTGTTTATGTATATTTAGATGTTTCCAATTTGGGCTTTTATAAATAAAGCTTCTATAAATATTTGTTTAAAAGTCTTTGTGTAATGCTCGCTTCAGCAGCACATATACTAAAAGTCTTTGTGTAGATTCATATTTTCATTTATCTTGAGTAAATATGTAGGAATGGAATGGCTGTGTCATA
>NW_011888818.1:9170057-9171741 GCF_000151845.1 Pteropus vampyrus
ACATTTTTAAGAAACTGCCAAGCCGTTTTCCAAAATTGTTGTACCATTTTATATTCCAATCGATCATTGCTTCAGTTGTTCCCAGTATATTTCCCAGGCACTTCAGTCAAAAAAAAATCAAGCATACAATAAACATATTTCTTTGCCTATAATTCAATGGAAACTGTGTTTCAATAACTCATTATGATAGGGGAAATTAAATATTTATTTTTAAGTTAGCTCAGTGAAATTAGCAGTTATTTAACATTTCAATAACATTTAAAATAAATCAATTCCAAATTCAGTCTCAGAAAATGCAGTGAGCTGCCTCTTCCCTCAGAATATATATATTTGAGTTCCAAGGGAGTCTTACGTACATCTGGGCACCTGCTGGGCAAAGATGCAAATTGGGATGGGGTGTGTCTCTTATTCTATCCGATGGTATATAATTTTCCTACTCATAGTTTGCATTTGACCTCTATGGCATTCATCTATGTTAGCATATGCCGAAGTAGCCTAAATCTTGATGTATTCTCTAGGTGACAGTCTTACATTCTGATTTTTTTCCCTGCATTCTGATTTTGTCCTGACCCCAGGCTCCTTGAAGTACAGCAGTCCTTTCATATTGAAATTGAGGTTTCATAGATATTTAGCAATTATCCTTTTACGTGAGCAGTGAGGCATCCTTTAGGACCATTCTCTGGAACTTTAAGTATTGCTAGTCTACTTTGCTGAATATATGGCTTCTCCGTTGTGATTTCTGTGAGCTACACTACAGTCTATGAAGCTAGGTACAGACTCTTCTTCTATACTAAGATCCCCTCAAAAATAGGACTTCCTATCACTATCTCACTTGAATGAATCTGGCAGAAGGGAGCGTTTTACGAGGATACTCTATTGTTCTTTTTTTCCTATTTATTTTCTTCCTTTTAGCTGTTTAACATTATCTTTCTTAGGACAAGAAAACTATCCTTTACACATTTTGCCATTTTTTCAGATTTATTATTCATTGTATAGAATTTTTACTAGGCCTTCAGGACTACTTTATCTGCTATACTTTAAATATTTTTGTTTTTCTTTATTTCTTCTTACCTACCCTGTGGTAATAAAATATTATCTCAAAAAAGACCATTGACTCAGTTGTTGAAATATTACATACTAAAAGACTGAAAATAAAAAGTCTATTATTAAAATTTCAAAATATCATTCCGTTACAATTATAATAATGGTAAATATTTTGGCCTGTGCCAAGGGTACATATTTTTATGTGGAGTTTCTACCTTCAGGAGGCTGGATCTTGTTATCTGCACTGTTTGCGGGATGGAAATTCATGCACAGTGGTACATAATTGTGTGACTAATTGCTCAAAGGGTCTCCCTTGCTTGCATGTCTACTCCAGACACAGGGAACACGTTGCTGTCAGGGCCAAGCCTCCATTTTGTAGAAGCACTTTGTGGAATTTGAATGATGACTTGCAACAAAGTGTCTTTGCCCAATGCAAAGCCCTTGTGAACTGGCACCCTGGCTGAAATCTCCTGCCATGTGCTTCTCCTCCCAACCTTTCTGCTTATGTTTGCAAATAGGCACTGGTACCTGGACACCTGGACTCTCTGAGACTGGGAAAGCCCATTTGGCCCCTCTCTGCTTCTTGATTTTTCCTAGGATTACCAGAATTTCTACATTACTTTCAGGAAGTGTTATACTA